>NC_089495.1:204833179-205140401 GCF_036850765.1 Saccopteryx bilineata
CGCACACAGACTGCTCAGCGGCCCTCTCGTCTGCCACACATGCATCGACCAAAACTGTGTGGGGCTGTTTGCACTCTGACTCACACCACTGAGGACAATGGGCTCTGTGAACGGCCCGAGTCACTGAGCCGGGCTCCCTCTCCTTCGCCTGCATGACACCTGTGGCAGCTGGGCCGAGGTGCAGTGAGGCCTGGCCCGCCGCCCGCCTTGGTGGGAAGCCCTAAGCGGTCCTGGGACGAGGAAGGGGGGACGCGCCCAGAGACAGGGTGCCTGAGGACTAACGGTGGGTGCCAACAGTGAGTTCTTCACTCTCTGCTTTCACCTTTATTAACTCTTCTCATGTACCTTCTTTATTCTTTCAGGTTTTTTTGTTCTAGCTTCTTGAGGTGAATACTGTGTTATCCGCGTCCCCTATTTCTTACTGGAAGCACTGTAAGGGGACCTATTTCCTCTAAGTGCCCCTCAGCCTGTATCTCACAGGTTTTACATACAATATTCTCACGGTCATAGATTCTGAAGGCTTTTATCTCCCAAACGCACAGGACACAGACCCCCTTCCCTGAAGAGACGGGTGCTCCAGAGCAGACAGTCTGTGCTGGCCTCGGCCCGTGCTGACGGGAAGATGCAGACCCCCCGCTTCCCCGCAGCCACCCCTCCCCCACCCTCCCCTGGAAGGGCCCACTGGCCTTGGTAACAAGTAAGGGTGGTACCTTGTTCACAAAATAAAAGATGGCATACACCAGGACATAGAAGGCGGAGCCCCCGGAGACCAGGAAGTTCCTCCACCACCAGCGGTAATCCTGGGGAGGAGACATCAGGGTCAGCCCCCCCGTCCCGCCCAGTCCCGCGCTGGCCCTCAGGCCCGCAGACCCTGGGGACGAAAAGCGGTATTTGGGGTGATGGAAGTGCTTTCCATCTTGACTATAACTGTGGTTTCACAATTGTACACATTTTCAAAAACACACTAAGAAGGGTGAACTTTACTGTTTATAACGTACACCTCAAATTCAAACAACACAGGGGCAGTAGCGATGTCATGTCCTGAGTAAACGCTCCCTGTGTGCCAGGCACCGTCCTCAGTGCCGTCTGTGGAGCAGCCCAGTTTAGCCTGGGCGGCAGCCCTGAGTCAAGTCCTACTGCTGTCCTCGTCACATGAGGAAAGCACAGAGCCTGATGGCAGAGCCTGCTGAATACATGGAGGTGCAGAGAGGGGAGGGGATGCACCTGCCCAGGACCTCACAGGCAGCAGGGGGGACATCAGGTGGGAAAGCAGGGAGCCTCACTGACCCATTCGATGCTGCCCCAGGTCCCCCACGCCCTCACCTCTGCACACAGCTGGAAGTACACCATGACAATGCTGATTTGCGAGCAGGACACCACCAGGATGATGAAGACGAGGAACAGGAAGCCGAAGAGGTAATAGAACTGATTCTCCCAGATTGCCTGTGGACACACCGCAGCTGGCCTTCAGGGGCCTGCCTCTGCCCAGCGGCCCTTTCTCCTGGCACAGCCTGCCTATTCTCGGGACACCATACCACTGGTCACCAGGGCAGGAATGGAGACACCATCATGACGTCATCAGGGTCCATGGGCCCAGCATGTGGCTCTGACTGGCCCCTCCTCCCTGGAGCAAAGGGTGAGCCTGGGCTCTTTTTAGGGAGTAGCTGAGCCATGGCTGATCCTAGGATGGGTGGGCCCAGCCTGAACACGGCAGCTTGTAGGAAGTAATGAATCCCACCCCCATTAAAATGACACAGCAGCCATTCAGGGGCATCTCACCACAGGCCAGGCAAGCTCCATGCTCTGTGGACATCTCTACATGTGAACCCATGAAAGTGTGGACTTTAACAGCTGGAGAAGCCAGGGCTCAGCAAGGCTGGGGAATAACCCAGGTCACAGAGAACTGAGGTGGCTTCCCGGGGAGGGCAGCCCACCCACCCTCGGACCCTTTTCCGAGGCAGGGCTGGCGGGCAAAGGGAGCCCAGCAGGGAGAGGCATGGCCACTCCAGAGCAAATAACTGTCCAGCAGTGACTCGGTCGCAGGCACTCTGCACTCGCTCAGGCAGACACCGATGGCTGTGAGGAGCCTACTGCCAACCTCCACTCGGCCCGCCCGGGACAGGAGCAGTCGTCATCATAGCCACCACTACAATTTAGCAGCCATTTCCTGAGGGCCAAGCACTATGCCTTTTACAGACATTATCACATCCCAGCTCACAGCGATACTGAAAACCAGCCCCCCCACTGTCCTGAGAGCTCTGAGCCACTTAGGACAGATGTGTAGGAACCCGCAGACCAGAGCAGAGCAGTGATGTTCACAACAGGGGGGCGGCCTCCAGTGTTGCGAAGCAGCCTCTAGGCACTGAGGCCCCCACCCTGGGCCCAGCACACGCCACCCTCATCCGCCCTCCGAGCTGTCCTGGGAGGCAGGGCTGCTAGCTCATGGCAGGATCAAGATGAGGGCTCCGCCTGACCCGCGGTGGCGCAGTGGACAGGGCTGGAGTGTATCGTCCTCCCCACCCTTCAAGGCACGAATGAGAAGCAATTGATAACAATTAAAGTGACACAACTAGGAGTTGATGCTTCTCATCTCTCTTTCTAAAAAGAAAAGGAAAATAAAATGGGGGCTCCGAGGGGTTAAATGGCCCATCTGAATGGTGCCAGGCAGCAGGAGCAGAGCGCCCGCGTGGGGGGCGGGGCCCGGCCGGCAGGGTGACCCTGCGGAAGTGCAGGGAGGGGCGGGCAGCACTACTCACACTGAAGATGAAGAAGAGCTCGATGAACATGGCGCCGAAGGGCAGGATCCCAGCCATGAGGATGCTGCAGCAGAGCGGGAGGTGGCGGCGTGAGGGCCCGGCCAGCAGGGCCTGGGCCTCTGCGCTGCCTGCCTGACACTGGGGGCTCTAGTTCTTCCTGCGTGCTTTGGTACCAGCACAGCCCCTTGAGGGGTAAGCAAGGCGGGCAGCATTCTCTCCATTTAACAGACGGGGAAACCGAAGTACAGAGGGGCGAGTGACACCCGCAAGTCTGAGGTCTAAGCGATGGTTTACCCGTGTCACCGCACCTTCCCCGCCCCACATCCTGGTCCCTACCAACACCGGACTGGTCTATAGCCTGGTCCTCTCTATCCTAGAGCAGAACTGAGCTTTCGTGAGGTCTACCAGAGCCGGCTGAGCGGCACAGCGCCAGTCACAGCATCCTCGGGGGGCACCCTTCTCCCGTGTTCCCGAGGGATGGCTCGGAGCAGTGCCCTGCGGAGACTCACCCCACAAACCGGTTCATGTACCAGCGCTGTTCCGGGATCTGCCGCGGAATCTGGTTGGTGCGCACGGGGTTGTCGTACGGCTGCTTGCGGAAGCCGAAGTAGTAGCCCAGGTAGACGAGGGGCAGGGAGATGCCGAACCACATGCACAGCAGGGCCACCATGGTGGGGAAGGGCACCTGAGGGCACAGCACTGTGAGGCCCCGGTGCCAGGCTGGGGGCTGCGCAGGGGGCAGGGACACCTGCAGGGCTCCCGGGGAGGAGGGGCACAGCAGGGCCACCATAGTGGGGAAGGGCACCTGAGGGCACAGCACCATGAGGCCCCGGTACCAGGCTGGGGGTTGCGCAGGGGGCAGGGGCACCTGCAGGGCTCCCGGGGAGGAGGGGCACAGCAGGGCCACCATGGTGGGGAAGGGCACCTGAGGGCACAGCACCGTGAGGCCCCGGTGCCAGGCTGGGGGCTGCGCAGGGGGCAGGAGGGGCACAGCAGGGCCACCATGGTGGGGCGGGCCCTACAGACACCCCCCCACACAGGGCTCCTGGGGAGGAGGGGCACAGCAGGGCCACCATGGTGGGGCAAGCCCTACAGACACCCCCACACAGGGCTCCTGGCCAGAACCTCCTGGAGCTGACTGCGGCTCTGGGGAAAAGCAGTACATGGAATGGACCATCTGGGCTATGAAGACGGAACCATCCCGGAGCTTGTTGTCCAGGGAGGACATGGGGAAGGAACAGGAATGGCAGGAACTGAGAACTGAGAGCACTAACGGGAGACGAAGAGGCTAGAACAAAGGGATACTGTGTGCCTGGTATGCTAAGTGAAGGAAAAAAGAGAGGGACTGCACAGTGTGTCCCCATTTGGTTAAAATAAAGCCCTATAATATCACTCAGTAGGTGAAGCAGGTTATAAAACTGCATGTCTAGAGCTCCGTTTAATAACAAGACCCAGTATGTACATGTGTGAGTGCCCAGAAAGAACTAGGCCAGCAAGTGAGAGAGCTCCCTGGGCTGGGACTCTTCATCCTCTTCCCTAAAGTATTACGTTCCATCAGGACCATGCAGAACAGAAGACATGAATTAATATATATGATACATGTCAAGTACTTAGAACAGGACTTATTCCAAAGTAAGCACAATACAAATGTTTACTGTTACTGTTACTATTTCATAACTTTTAAATTACATCATTTGATTTTAAGTAAATCTTAAAAAAAGGGAAAAAAGACTGAAGACATATATAGTAGTCATCTCTGGGTGGTTGGATAATGGGTTATTTCTGACTTCTTCTTTGACTTTTCTGTACTTTCCAAAATTTCTATAACGAGTGTTTGTAATGAGCAGTTGGTAATTGGGAGAAAAATGTTGAGAGAGGGCGGAACACAGGTACAAAACAGAGGAAGTGAGAGGACGGGCACGACTGTTTCTCCTGAGGGCAGCTTCCTGGGTGCGGGGAAGAACTAGTCCTCCAGCGGTGAGGACTGGAAGCCGAGCCCAAGGACCTCCAGAGAGCGCCTGCAGGTGGGGGGGGGCAAGGCCTGCCTGCCTCTACCACAGCCCTGCTCACCGACCAAGAGCCCTCCTTCCTGACCCTCCACTGAGCTCACAATCCTACCCGATGGGTCCCGGCAGCTGCTAGCCACAGTGGGGGCTGGCAGGACGCCCTCGGAGGACAGGACAACCTGCAGGGGCTGGTGCTGAGGCTCAGGGCCTCTTGGAGGAGAGCCCTGTTTTGGGATCCTGACCTAATAAACCCACAGCAAGCAGCTTTCCCTTGGTTGGGACAAAGGGAAATTCCCCAGTTGGCACCCGGACTGTGGAAACCTCACTAGAGAGAAGTGAGCTTTGGCCAGCTGTCTGAAAAAGCCCACAGGAAGGCCAGTGCCCAGGCAAAAGCACGGGCAAGGCTGGGGAAACCCCCGTGAGCCCTGAGCCCCCAGCTGGAAACAGAACTTGGGAGGCTCAGAAAAGGGAAGGGAGCAGCAGGAAGTGGCCACGGGAGTGGAGCTGGGCCGGCACTGGCCGGGGAGGGCACTTACCGCGCCTGAGGAGTGCTTGCCCCAGATGAAGCAATTCAGTATGAAGCAAATGCCGAAAACCACGCCAGGGTACAGCGTTGCTGTCTAGAGGCGAGAGGGGCCATGATGGGGGGCTTCATCCAAGGAGTTCCCACCTGGCCCAGGGCGGCCCCGCACTAGAGGCTCTCAAGCCCCTCTTGTCCTCCAGAACCCAGCTCAAGAGACATTCCCCCAGAAAGCCTCCCTGCCCCCCAGGCCAGTCAGGACTCCCACTGTCTTCCTCTTAGATCCCTGAACTGCCTGTTCCTTGCCCGTATTCCAGTCTGCACTTCCATATTGTTGTTACCTAATCGGTGCCTGCCTATCCCACAGACCGGGGGGGGGGGGGGGGGGGGGCGCCCTCCGGCTCACGGATGCACTAGCACTTAGAACACAGCAGCTGCTCACTGAATATTTGAATAAGGAATGAATGAATAAAACTTTTATTAAACATGTATGTCTGGGTCCCAACCCAGACCGCCTAGACTGGCAGTTAAGCTATAACTGAGTCCTAGGGGTGGCAGGTGCTGGCCCTACACGCACCAGGTCCCCTTCTCCTAGGCACAGGCCTAGGAGACACTTACACAAAAGGCTCCCTTCTTCCACCGATGGCCTTTGAGCGTGCGGTACAGACGGCCAGCAGAGAAGCCACCAAACACCCTGTGGGAAACGGCAGGGGTCCACAGCAGGAGAGCTGTGAGCGAGGTGCAGCGGGGCGTGGGCCAGCCCCCCCCCCCCGGAGCCCGCCCAGACACACCTACCCCATGAACATGAAAAGGAAGCAGGCGGTGGTCATGAGCGCTCCCCGGCTGGATGGCGACAGCATCCCAAGCATGGCCACAACTACGGAGGGGGGTGGGGGAGAGGAGAGAGAGAGTCAGGGCGGCTGACTGCCAGGCCCCATCCTGGGCTGGCTGGCAGGGCCCTGGGCAGATGGGGAAGGTAAGTACCCTCCCCTCCTCTGTATAGGAGAAGGCTTGGTCTCAGCTGGGCCCAGCACAGCGCGGCAGCTGCAGGGCCTGGGCTGGCCACATCTCACACACAACTTCCAGCCCACAGGGCACTGGTGACCCACCAGGCATTGAGCTGAGAGCACTGAGCATGCCAGGTCACTGAGCCCACCTTATCAACCCGGGGAGGGGCGGTTAGTGTCCCCATTTCTCAGATGGGGAAACTGAGGTTCACAGAAGTTAAGGTCACAAAGTTTGGAGGCATGAAGTTGAGATACAAATTTAGGCAGATTAGTTGCTAAGAGCTTAGATCTTAAAAGTTCTTATTACAAGAGAAAAAACTGCGTCCTGGCCAGTAGCTTGGTTGGAGCGTCATCTTAATGCGCCGAGGTTGCAGGTTTGATCCCTGGTCAGGACACATACAGGAATCAACCAGTGAATGCATGCATAAGCGGAACACAAATTGATGTTTCTCTCTCTCAAATTAGCAAATTTTTTTTAAAAATTGCAACTATGTGAGGTGATAGATATTAACTAAACTTACTGTGGTGATCATTTCACTATATATACACATGTCAAGTCATTATTCTGTATACCTTAAATAAACATAATGTTGCCCTGGATGGATGGCCTAGATGGTTGGAGCATCCTCTAGAACAGGGGTCTCTAAACTTTTTACACAGGGGGCCAGTTCACTGTCCCTCAGACCGTTGGAGGGCCACCACATACAGTGCTCCTCTCACTGACCACCAGTGAAAGAGATGCCCCTTCCAGAAGTGCAGTGGGGGCTGGATAAATGGCCTCAGGGGGCTGCAGTTTGGGGACCCCTGCTCTAGAAGCACAGAGGTTGCCGGTTCGATCCCTGGTCAGGGCACATATAGGAACAGATCGATGTTTCTGTCTTTCTCTCAAATCAATAAAATAAACATTTAAACAAATATAATGTTATATGTCAATTAAAAGATAGATAGCCTGACCAGGCGGTGACGCAGTGGATAGAGCGTCGGACTGGGATGCAGAGGACCCGGGTTCAAGACCCCGAGGTCGCCAGCTTGAGTGCGGGCTCATTTGGTTTGAGGAAAAGCCCACCAGCTTGAACCCAAGGTCACTGGCTCCAGCAAGGGGTTACTCGGTCTGCTGTAGCCCCATGGTCAAGGCACATATGAGAAAGCAATCAATGAACAACTAAGGTGTTGCAACGCACAATGAAAAACTAATGATTGATGCTTCTCATCTCTCTCCGTTCCTGTCTGTCGATCCCTGTCTATCCCTCTCTCTGACTCACTCTGTGTCTCTGAAAAAAAAAAAAAAGATGGATAAAATGGTAAAAAAAATTTAGGCAGACTGACTTCAGGACTGTCTAGCTATTTTACCAGGTAGGTTTACAGTTTTGAGTATAGGCAGTACAAATTATTCTTATATTATTATTCATTAATTACTGTATTATTTTCCATATGAACTGCTGTAAACCTGCTTTTGCCCCACCCCGTACATTAATTTATGGGGGGTTGTTTTGGGGAAAAAATATCGGATTCCAGCTCTCATCCAGGTGCGGACTTGGGAAACCACTTGACACCTGACTGCAGAAGGAGCCCAGCCTCAGCCCTGTGGGCAGCTCGCTGACAGTAGGAGGGGTGGGCTGTCCACGGAGCGGAGCGGGTGAGCGCTGAGCAGCCTCAAACCACCAGGGCCTGGGGCCGAGAGGACCCAGCCTCATGCGGGAGGGGAGGCTCCGTCTGGCCCAGACATGCTGACAGGCCTCCTTCTCCAGGAGGGAAGCCCACCCTCCTCTCAGACGCAGGCCCACACTGTTCTGGGGACGGCCTCCCACACTGGGCCTGCCAGGCCCACTCACAGATGACGATGAGGATCATGCAGAAGAGCTGGATGCCTGAGCCCAGCAGGGAGCTCAGGATCATAGGGTACTGAGGCGGCCTGAAGACGTCACCGTGCACCAGCTTCCAGCCAGACTCTTCCATGGTGTCTTCCTGCGGCAAAAGACAAGGTGAGGCTGCTTCTCGTGCTACGGAGAAGGCGGCCCCGGCAGGGACCAGCCCACTGGACCCACTCAGACCAGGGTTGAGCGTCCCTCAGGTGTCAATTCACTCTGCTCAGACACCGCAGGTCAAGTGACACGACAAAGTGCTTCCCTGTCACACAGGGCCAGGTGGGCACAAACATGAAGCTTACAGCTCCATAAATGGAAAACCTCCTCCCCAAATCCCAGTCCTAACATATGGAAAAATAATGTAAACAACAAATGTAAACTGGGATTGTTTTGGGGTGGTGAGATTTAGAAGCAATTTACTTTTTTAATGCTTATAAAAATAGTAAGTGCTCTTACTTGTATAACAAAAAAGAATTTTGGTAAACGGCATAATATTCAAATGATCAGAAAGTAATAAATGTTTACCGTAGAAAAAATTTTTTTTAAATCTAGAAAGACTAAACAAAAAATAAAAAACTCATAAATACTCAGATTTAAAAAAACATATAGAAAGTAACATGATTAACACACTTAATGATATCACTGTTTCGACGTTTCCTTTAGTCCTTTATATACGTATATGTATATGTGTGTATATAATTTGTAAACAATGACATCGGGACCACACTGCATTTACTGTGTACTTGTCATTTTCAGCTGAGGTTTGGGAACATTCCCTCATGTCAATAAATACTCTCTGGAAGGACTATTTTAATGTCCATGCCCTGTCTCGCTGTACAGCTGTACCACAGTATGACCAATCCACCAGTACGGAACACTAGGCAATCGCCAGTTGATTAAGTCATAAATAAGCTGCAATAAATATTTCTAGACTGGGTCTTTGCGTTTCTGATGCTGATGCTTTCCTTAGGAAAATCCTAACAGAATTACTGGGTCGAGTTACCTATTTCACAGTATGTACTGTGGTATATGAAAGGTGCTTATCTCATGTAGATCTTGCCAAGAATTAGTTCTCCAGGAGAACAAAGCCTGTGCTAGTTTGAGGTCCAAGGCCGTCTTCTCACGGCTGTTTGACCTGCAGTCTGGGGGCTGGCTCGGAGGTGAAAGCAGTTGTTCACATTACTAGCCATGCACAGTCCTGTCTGCCAATTCTTTCTTTGTGATCACATTAGAGATTCCAGATTTTTTAAAAAGGGGACTTTATACAAATTCTTTTAACTGTATCATCTTTTTACTCAATTAAAAAAAATTTAATGTCAAATTCATCAAGATTTTTTCCCCCTGAGCTCTCTCCCACTGCTTTTATGCTTAGCAGTTAGAAAGCCTATCCTCTCATTTTGGGTTATTAATACATTACTTCTCCTTTCGATATCTTACAGATTTACTCTCTAAATGATGACATATGCGCACACCCACCACCTCCTGGTCTGGCAGGCCCAGAGCCCTGTGGCTAGACTGCCCCTCCAGCCCCCCCAGCCGAGACCTCGTACAATGTCATCTTCCTTGTTATAGTTGGCGATGTCCTTCCGGAGGGTCCGGATGATGATCATGCTCAGGATGCCTGGAACCAACAGCAGAGGAAGAGTCACTGGCATGGCCACTGCGTCTTCTGTGCTGCCTGTCCTCCTGGGACGGGTGTCCCACTGAGAGGTGACGGCATGTGGTGACACGTGTGGCTTCCTCCAGTGAGAGCTGGCTGTGGGGCCACCTCGGAGCCTCTCTTGGGCACAGCACCACCCCAGTGACTTGCGCAGGGATGTGCAGGGCCACTTCTCAGGCCGGGGAGGGAAAGGGCTGCTGGGATGGGTGCGGGCAGCCACAGGACACTGCTTTCTATTCGAGGGGGAACAGCACCCCAGCTGCCCCAAGGCCTGGTCCTACCCGCTCCTCTAGCCTCCCTCCTCCTAGCACTGGCCCCTGGGTCTTCGCTGCTTTTCCCATTGGCTATAGCCGCATTCCCTCACCTCACGCCTTACCAGGCTCTCCTCTGCCCGAATGACCCGCTGCTCTGACTCGTACTCACACTTCAAGACTCACCCTGGGCATCTTAGCCTTCCTACACCTTGCCCAGTTCAGAACCCAACCCCCATACTCGCACAGCCCTGGTCACCTCTTCAGGCATCAGAGTGCAGTAGATAAACTGAGACGCCTGTGACGTGCCCCTGGATTAAATATTTATTAAACAGTAGCTGGCACTATCTTTACTTCTCATGTGATGCTGAACTGCTTCCCTTCTGCCATCCCCCCATCCACCCACCACCTTCTTGCCACCTGGTCTCTCGCCAGGCGAGTCCCACTGCAGGGCGCGGCCCCTGCTGGGCTGGTCTTTCCCAGGTGTCTGAACGGTGGCTGCTCATTCAGGGAGGCGTGCTCTACAGCGCCCCCTTCCCTCTCGCTCTGCACCGAGCACTGTGTCGTCTGCTTCCCAGCACTGCTCTTTGTTCCGGTCTCTCCCACTGTGGGCGTGCAGACTCTAGGGCAACGCTTGGCTGAGCGTGCTCAGCGCCACGTCTCCGGCGTGCGGCACAGCGGGGCGCGTTCACTGTGCTCAGTGCCACATCCCGGCATGAGGTGCAGGGGGCGCACTCACAGGGCTTGGAGTCACCTCCCCAGCGGGCAGCACAGCACCAGCACAGAACATGCAACGAAGTCCTGCTGAATGACCGTGGCACGAGATGCACCATCCCCGAGGAGCTCCTCAGAGTGGCATCGTGCCCACCTTTGTGTGTCTGATGCCCAGCACAGGGCCCTAAGGCCCGTTTTTGACCCATGCGGGGCCCTGACGACACCCCAGAAGTCCCCTTTAGGGGATGTGACGCCTCGGTCCCTTGTCCCCTCCACTCTCCACCCCCAGACTGCTCACCGGACAGGAAGAAGACCACGACGACAGAGTTGATGATGGAAAACCAGTGGATCTGCACGTCACTCATGGTCAGGTAGGTGTCCCAGCGAGAGGCCCACTTGATGTCACTTTCCTGGTGGAGGAGTGAGCACTCGGAGTCAGGCCTCCTGCTGGACAGCTCCTGCCCAGACCGGAACTGTCCCTGCCACGGGTTCCCCTTCTCACCTCCCAGTGCACGGAGTAGGTGAAGTACAGCTGATTGTCCTTGCTGGGGTCGATTTCCTGCGGTGAGGAGTTGGCGCCCTCAGGCAGGGTGCACGAGCTCTTCTCATCTACTTTGAGGTCTGTGAGAGACAGAGAGTTTGTTCCTGGGGGGCTCTGCTACTACCCAAGGGCTGTTTGGGGGGGTGCCTTCAGAAACTGCCCAGGGGAGGCATGCTGCTGGGACCCAGGGTCTGAGTGGAGGCTGCGGGAACTGCTCCCCAGCGCCCTGACCTCCCCAAGGGTCCTAGGGGCTGCAGAGAGTTGTGTGTGGGCAGGGGTCTGAGGCCTTCAGTTAATCAATCAATCTTCCTTCTCTCAGTTCAAATACTCATTTCCTCAGCTGGTCCCACTCAGCACGCAGGACAACCCAGGCTCATTCTGTCATGTGTACTCATTCACTTCCTTCCCAGAGTCCCGGCACATCAGTGACCCATCACTCGAACGCCTCCTGCATTCACCCATCATCTGCCTGTTTGGTCAACCAAGAACACATCAGAGCACCTACTACATCCCAGGGTCTATGCTGGAGATAAATAATGAGAAAGGAGACAGAGTCTCCAACCTCAAAGAGCCAATGAAGGAGAGATGGTGTCAAAATAATCACATAATAATAAATGTGAGGCTGTGCCCACGGCACTCAGATGAGGGACAGTATGGTGCCCTGGAAGTGTAGGATGTTTTCTGTGAGACGTCTGTGTGTGACTTTGTAAGAAAAGGAGGTCCCACAGCTTAAAAACACAACAGACCACAACCCCCTTCCCCAGATGGCCAGCACCACCGTGGACAAAAGGCCAAGCCTCCTAAAGTCAGGGGCGCCCTGTGGTGAGCAAGTGCTGGCAGGTGCGGCCAGACTGGACCAGGCCTGCTGACCCTGGGCCGAGCTCCGTCCACACCGACCACTCACACGAGGATGAGAAGTTCAGGGCCGGGCTGCCCGACAGCCCTGTCTGCCCACTGCCCCTTCTCCTCTAACCCGGGGGAGCTGGCTGGTCCTCAGGAGAGGCCGGGCAAGCCCCAGACTGCTGACTAGTCCTGGCCAAGTCACCAACCTCATCTGTCACTGCACATGAGTCTGGGGGTCGCCAGAGGGTACACTGGCAAGGTGCCAGGCCAGGACACACAGATGTCAGCTGTCCCCTCGTCCCCCTCCTTCTCCAGTCAGAATGCGGTGAGCCCACCTCAGCTGGGCCCGTATGCCACAGTGGAGCCTGTGGCCACCTCAGGAACGAGGTGCGAGAAGACCCTGGGGGTGAAAGCCCAGGCCCACCCACCAGCCCGGCCCCTCTAGTCCCACCTCCCCACTCACCCTCCAGCCTGACGCTCTGGGGAATCACCTCGAAGCGGACGACTCGGTAGGTGTGCTCCTGGTCCTCTTCCAGGTCCTCCCGGTGGTAGTAGAGGATGAACGACAGGTGATTGTGCAGGTAGATCTGGGAAAGACCAACAGAACACAAGTAACTCGCAGTCAAGAAACGAGCAATGTACTCTGGGAGGCTGTCCCAGGCCTCAGGTCACTGCCCTGCCCGACAGACCGGCTGCCCGCCCCCCAGAACGCCGCTCCCCGGCTCGCCTCCGTCAGACACCTGGGCTCCCGAGAGTTTGCCCGACGAAGCCCGTCTTGCGGCCCGAGGCCTTCCATCATGACTGTCATCACCTTCTAAGACACGTCAGTCCACCTCGTCTCCCCAAGACCCACGAACAGTCTCCACACTGCAGCTCTGCCCACGGCCTTCACGCCAGCGCCCGTGCCGCCCCAAGCGCCTCTGGACTGCTCTGGCAGTGACCCTCGTGGGTCCTAGATCAGAGTCTGCTGCTGTCATTCTCTTCCCAGTCAGGGCAGGAGCCCTCTGAGAACAGGGGGCTGTACCTCAAAAGAAACACTGCTGTCCTAAGACTTTCCAGAAGGGGCTTGATCTTACACACGGGGACTCTGGGTTTCCAGGGACGGTGCCTGCCACTTCCCGGGCAGCCTGTGCCAGAGCGCCGCCCAGGAGGCCGGGAGGAGCTGCCTCAGCTGGCCCTCTTACTTTTCTATGGCAAGCCTAGAGCAGGTGTCTCTCTCTGCCGAGGTCCCGAGTGCTGCACACTGAGGCGCGGCTCCCCTGCCTGCTGAGCACGCTGAGGCACTCTACCTTGTTGACGTCCGTGAAGCCAAGTCGGTAGCCATGCTCAAACTGCACATCCTTTTCCTTCTTCTTGTCATCACCGTCGCGGTTGGAGTAGAGCTCCAGGCGGGTGGCCACGGGCAGGTTGTCAGCAATGCTGGAAACCCAAGGCCCCGCTCAGTCCCTCTGAGCCCTGTCCCATCAGAGCCCTCCCCAGAGGGGACTCGAGGCTGGCAGGGGGCGAGGCCGACTCACAGGTGGACGTAGTAGTCCTCCGTAATCCGCTCCGCCACGAGCCGGCTCTCCTCCACGGTCAGGGTCACTGGCTTGTTGGACTTGTTGCACAAGACCTCACACTTCTTCTCGCTGTTCATGAGAACCTGGAAAGGGGTGTTGACAATCCGGTCCCCTCTCAGCACCTCTCCTGCCGTAAGAGAGACAGATGGAGCTCAGAGCTTCAGCCCTGAGGCTGCTGAGGTCAGTGGAGCCACAGAGCCCCAGGGCCGACGTGCAGGACTGTGGTCAGCTCTGCAGCCTGGCCTGCCACACCCGCCTCACCGCTCAGGCTTGGCTGCCCGACGCCTGCCCGGCACCCTCTCTTCTCCTTTGTGCCAGCGCCACCAGGCCCTTCAGCACTCAGCAAACCTGCCGTTTCAGCCCACATGTCTGGGCCTCCGCCGTGCCCTCTGCCCTGAGTGCCGCCACCTGGTCTAGTTTTCTGAGGGTTCCACCTCCCACTGCCAGCCCAGCTTCAACCTCACCCCGGAACCCTTCCCGGCCTCATCAGGATGGCTCAGTCCTAGGGAGCCGTGTAACCTTGCCCAGCCTCAATCTTCTCACCAGTGGAACGAGGGGGATAGCACCCACCTCAAGGGGTTACTGGGGGGAGTAACATGCAGCCGTGACGTCGCGGGCACAGGTGCCATTGCCCTCACCGCGTCTCCCCGCACCCTGTCTGCTGGTAACGACGTGACTTAGCACAGCGCCGACATGCTTCTGCCTCCCCTGCCTGACTGGGAGGTCTCTAAGTGCAGATGGGGCTCCCCGCTGATCTGTGTGCCTTCAGACCCTGACTTCAGCCCGGAGGAAAGGGGGGTAAAATCTAGCACCCGAGATTCTTAGCCAAAACATCTTTTTACACAATGAACTGGCATGTCCCCTGCGTGCCCGCCTCAGTCGCCTACTGCCAGAGGTCACAGGGCAGGCACCAAGGGAAGACAGGCTCTGCGTAAACACGCAGGATAACGAGATGGCGCTGCACACGAGGAATCTGCTCTGCTCACGGGAGCCAGGTCCAGAACCGTTTCTCTAGGGAAGCGATGCCCGAGAGGAGCTACAGAGGAAGAGAAGCACCAACTAGGCAAGGAGACAGGGAAGGACATTCCAGACAGAGGGAACAGTGAGTGCGAAGGCCCCCTGAGGGGGGGGGGGTAGGTGTGGCCAAGCGGAGAGGCCAGGGTGACCGCTGTGCAGAGAGCCACTGAGGAGAGCTGGGGAGGGCCGGAGCTGGTCTCGCGCCCCGGGCCACCCTGGGAGTGTGAGCTTCACCCAGAGAGTGACAAGAGCCAAGGAAAGGTTTCTAACGGGTAGGGGAAGACATTCTCCGATTCTGGCTAGAGAAAGCTCTAGCTGGATGCTGTGTGAAGAAAGCACATGTAGAAGACGGGGGGGGGGGGGCAGTCTGTCTTGCCAGGGAGCCAGGACAGACCCAGGATGGAGGCGGGACAGGGCGTGCTGAGAGTGGGAGCTGGCTCGGGCTCCGGAGCTGCTGAGCACCCGGTCCTGCACAACGCAGGCACAAGAGAGCAGGGCTGCAGGACAGGAAGACAGGCTTCCAGAACCAGGTTCTGGGTGGGAGACAGGGATCCAGCAAATCTAGACCGAAGGCACTTTCTCAGCCTGTCAGGTCGGACCTGACACAGCTGGATATAGCTGGCGATGCAGACAGAGGCTCAGAGGTGCGGTCAGCGTGGACGGGCTGGGAGCTGCTGCTGCACTCAGGGCAAGGCCCCAGCGGAGGGAGGACACAGACAGAGGAACAGGGCTGCGGTCCACGCAAGGTGGGTATCACTTCTTGATATTTAGAAACTGAATTTAAACCAAGAAAGAGGACATACTGGTCTGGAATGGCTCATTGCTGATGCGGAAGTACTCCTCTTAACTTTCTGAAGCTGGAAGCAGGCAGCAGCCAGGGTAAGTGAGCAACAAGCTGGGAATGCGGACCCTAAGAGAGTCTGCAGTCGTGCACCAGCACACTGCCACGGAAATCCTACACACACGCCAGGAGACGACACTGGCAATCAGGAGTGACAGTCAGGAGTGCGCCGATCGGACAGCCCAACCGAGCCTTCCTGGAGAAGGCAGCCTGGGACCACAGAGAGAATCCAGCTTTCTCAACCTACTGACCATGTGTCCCTGAGCACATCTTGCAAACCCCCTTGATGCTGCTGTTCCCTCTCCTATGAAATAAAGCAATCGTATTTGGTTTTGCAGAATTACTACAGGAATCAACTAAGATGATGTGCAGGGTAAAGCGCACATTAGATGAGGGGACAGTAGGAGTAGCCACTTGATATGGTTGCTGTGAGAATTCACTAAGTTAAAGCACAGAAGTGCTTAGAAGAGTGCCCGGCCCATAGGAAAAACCCTGTAAGTATTAACGGTGATGATGATAATTACAGAGAGCACAGGGCTTACAATCCCACAGGCACTCAACCAGGGATGTTTCTGCTCCACTCAGTAGGATACTAACACGCACTGAATGTCTCCTGCGTGCCAGGCACTGGGTCAGAAGGGGAGGAGAGAGAGGCCCGAGGCCCTGAAGAGAGGTACTACACAAAGACAGAATGAGATGCAATACGGTATGACCACTTTTGTACACAGCGTTTCTATTACTAGGAGGCAGGACCATCCCTCAGCTTCATGGGAGACGTGACAGAGGCTAAGAGAGGTTAAGGCCACCTACTATGACCCTGAAGTGTGCCCCAGTGCAGAGCCTGGGGCTGCCACTGAATCCAGAGCAGCTCACAGGGAAGGGAGGGGCTGCTGGGAGGGCCCGGTGTCCGGAAGCCTGGAGGACCAGGTTGGTCAGGCTTCCTAGGTCCAGAGACAAGCTGGCTGGCGTGCAGGGAGGTGTGGAGAGAGAGGGTACATGGCAGGCAGGAGGAGAAGCCCAGAAAGAAGTCAGAGCCGGCCCCGAGACCAATCTCTGTTCAGAAGGGCAACAAGACTTAGAGACCGTGCTGCTGCCCGCTTGTGGTTATACCGGCTCCAACACTCGCCGCCAGCTGACCTGGGACACCCAGTACGTGGCAGCAGACACACTCGTCGGCGACTGGCTCTGGAGACACCTGAGCCACTGCGGCCCTGGAGGAGAAGGCAGCCCTGTTGGGGCTCTGCTCAAGAACCGGCTCTGTCCTCGCCCCTCCTGAGGAGGAGGGGAAGAGTGAGTCTGCATGCTTTCACCTCGGGGCAGGACAGAGACGGGCCCAGAAGCAAGAGCTAACAATGTTTCCTGAACTGATGCTCCCAACGCCTTTTCCCGTGAGCCTGAAATTCTGCCCCAGAGAGACTTATCTGAGTTAGAATAAGTGATGGAACCCTGTTTGAACCCTGGGCCAGACACTGTCCCGTGTGCTTCACATGTGACCTGAGGTGAGCCTTGCACAGCGTAACAAGAACCAGGGCGATGTCTCTGCTTCCTTTAGGGCCAGAGACGATCACTCTTTTGATTAGAAGTAGAGGAGGTTACAGAAGCCACAGGAGAGAGGAACAAGTACAGCATTTAGAAATCAAGGGAGAGCCAATCTGAACAGCGGCCAACAGCTCCAGGTCTGAGGCCTGACTGCATGATCCCAAGTCTGGCTCATACGCCAATCAACAGTCTAACCAGAGGCGAGTCGCTTCACCTGTCAAATGGGAATAAAAATAACAGCTGCCTCCTCCCTCGGGCCGTTCTGAGGATTAAATGAGCTAATATGTACAATATGTAAACTATGGAGACCGTGTCCAGCACATGGTGAGTGCTCCGGAAGGGTTATCGGCTATATCGTTATGAAGAGACCGGGGTTCCCATTGGGACAGGCTGACCGCAGTGAGAGAGAACTTACCCAGATTCTCAGCCTTGTAGGTTATTTTGAGGGGCTGGCAGAAGGGCAGTGAGTAGTACTCATAGGGTAGCTGGGTTCGAGAGCTGGTGAGCTTCACAGCCTAGTGGGAGGAGAGAGGCCATTAATGCTCAGTCCAGACCGTTTCAGTGACCATCCCTGGTGCCCACACATCTCTGGCATACTCGGTGGTATCATCTGAGAGGTAAACGGACTGGGCAGACACATACTATATATTTATATATACTCGGAATACTTCTACATTTCACTAGGTTTGTTAGACTACATTACAGATTTTGTTTAAAATCACAAATTCACTATACACAGGGAGTCTTCAACATGCTGATTTCCTTTGACCCCGCGCTTTCACTCCTGGGCATCTTTCCTAAGGACATAACTCCAAATGAAGAAACCCTTGAGGAACAAAGGAACTCACTCCTTATTCATAATCCCAGTGGTCTCTGACTTCCTGTTCCCTGAGCCCATCAAGTTAACTGTGAGCGATGCTCCCAATGAGCATGATGTGTAGCAATTTGAAATTTTGATAATACCTAAAATGTGGTGGTAAACTAAGGGACAGTGTACATGAAAGCATGTCACGTGGACAGCTCTTTGTGACTTTCTTGTCTTCTGCTTCTCCTTTGAATGCTGTGACCCTCAGGACAGAATAAAAGCTTTATTTTCACACAATCTCACTGCTTTGCTCTTGTCCATATGGTAATGAAACAAGAAAGGTACGTTTAGAATAGAATTTGTTTGAACTTTTTAAGTTTGCTAGCTCCTTTTACAGGGTCACTAAGAAGCTGAAGGACTCTGTCTGTGGGGACAGACAGAGGTGTGAGAACACCAAGTACCCCACACACTGGGAACAATGCACAGAAACCAGGACTAAGAAAAACAGACCAATGTTTTAAGAGTGCGTATCACAGTGATGGGACAGGGAAGTCCCTTTAAGTGGGAGCCTTTGTACAAGGTCACACCCCTCCCCTGGTAGCAGTCCGTATCCAACGACTGGCCCTCAACTTGGATCAACTCCGGAGAGCAGCCATTTCAGTTCCAGAGTGTTCCACAGGCCTCAGTTGTACCCCAGATCAACGTCCCCTCTGCCCGGCCCTGTTCCCCTCACTCCCGAGTGCGGACCCTGGGAGTCTCCTCAATTCTCCTGCACCAACTCTCCACCTCAGAGTCTGTTTCCTAGGAAACCACATCCAAGAGTATCCGCCCACCACCAACCCCCAGCCCTGCCTCCACCAGTCCACTGTTTTAGAGACATAACCAAGGGGCCAGCCTGGCCACAGCCCCTGGTCAACCGTTTTGTAAGTGACTCCCTTCCCCTCCCCACCCCTCACTAGGTGACTGGCCCCCACACGACCACCTGGCCTGCAGAAGGGCGGGGCCAGGCCGGAAGGCTCCTCTCCAGACTCTGATTGAGGGCGATGTGTCTCAAATCCCAATTGTTCGTGTACCGACCTGCCCTCTCTACTTTCCTCTGTTCTACTACTTCTTGGTTCTGACTCATTTTCCAGTAATTTAAGAAGCAAACATTTTATTGGTATTAAAAAAAAAAAATCAATGGCAACAGCCATGAAGGCATAAGTTGAACTACTAGCTATGTTTTCTAATATACGTTAAAAGAAAATAGTTATTAAAATACATTTGCCAACCACTTAAAATCATCTCATATACTACCACTCAAATACATAGCACACAGTTTGAAGATGCTAAATTGGAGAACCCAGCTGGTGCCAGAAGATAAAATAGAAAAAACAGAGGTGCCGCCTGACCGGGCAGTGGCGCAGTGGATAGAGCATCAGACTGGGATGCAGAAAACCCAGGTTCGAGACCCCGACATCACCAGCTTGAGCGAGGGTTCATCTGGTTTGAGCAAAAAAGCTCACCAGCTTGAGCCCAAGCTTGCTGGCTCGAGCAAGGGGTTACTTGGTCTGCTGAAGGCACGCGGTCAAGGCACATATGAGAAAACAATCAATGAACAATTAAGGTATTGCAACATGCAACAAAAAACTAATGATTGATGCTTCTCATCTCTCCATTCCTGTCTGTCTGTCCCTGTCTATCCCTCTCTCTGACTCTCTCTCTGTAAATAAAATAAAAAAAACAAAAAAAAACAAACAAAAAAAACAGAGGTGCCTGACCAGGTGGTGGTGCAGTGGATAGAGCGTCAGACTGGGATGTGGAGGACCCAGGTTCGAGACCCCGAGGTCGCCAGCTTGAGCGTGGGATCGTAGACATGACCTCATGGTTGCTGGCTTCAGCCCAAAAGTCACTGGCTTGAAGCCCAAGGTCGCTGGCTTGAGCAAGGGGTCACTTAAGTCTATTGTAGCCCCCCAGTCAAGGCACATATATGAAAGCAATCAATGAATAAGGTGCCACAACGAAGAATTGACGCTTCTCATCGCTCTCCCTTCCTGTCTGTCCCTCTGACTCTCTCTCTTTGTCTCTGTCATACAAAAAAAGAAAAAAAATAAAGAAAGAGAACAGAGGCCATAATAAGTGTTGTGTGTACAGATATGAGTTCTGCAGGGAGAGCTGGTAGGGAGGAGACGGAGGGATGAAGGGGAAGGCAGAGACAGAGAGCAGGCAGACTGAGAGACAGAGACTCAGAAAGAAGTGGAAATGGGAGGGAGAGAAAGAGAACACACTCACACGGGCAGAGCTCCTGGAACAGCGGCCAGGGCGCTCTCCTCTCAGCCGGGTGCCCGAGCCCCTCCCCAGGCTGACTGGCCCTGCTCCTCTGTTCTTGGCAACCACAGGAGGGCTGTGACCAGCTCGCCATGGTCCTTGGCCAGACCTCCCAGCCCAGGAGCTCCAGCAGTCCCGGAACCCACTCACCTTGATCTCTACAGGGTCATTCTGGTGGAAGTTGATGGGCGCGACCCCAGGGACATAGAAGGCTCTTGTTTCACATGCGAGGGAGAGAAGGAGCAGGGACCACGGCAGCCAGTCCTGCTTGGAAAAAAGAGAGGCCGGCGTTAGAATGAGGAAAAAAGCGAACATCCCTCTGGGGCAGACCACGTCATAGCACCTTTGTCAACTTTACTGGTCCAGTCTTGGCCCTACTCTGGGAAGCCAGAGGCCTTTCTAAGTGCTGCCTCCTTAATGCCCCCAGAAGTGCTACAAAGAACCGATTCTACACTTCCAGAAATGAGCAATAAAATAAGTGAAGTAATTAACAGGGAGCACAAAGGAGACGCAACACATGGGCCACATTTCCCCACTGCTGGGCAATGCTCTTTTTGCCGTTTCACATTCCATCGCTCTCCCGTAGAGCCAGCAGGAAATGAGGCTCCACAGGGTCCCATCAGCTCCCAGTTCTCCCAGAGCACCAGGCGCTGTGTCAGGAAGCCCCTCCGCTACCAAGGACTTCCCTAGCAGCCTCTTCAGTGGGCCTGGTCTTGTTCCTCCCAGCCTCCTCCGCACCCAGCGGCCCACACACCAGCCTCTGGTCTCCCGACAGCAAACCCTTCCCACCCCCAGGGCCATCGCCGTGACTGCTCCCTCCGCGAGGACGCCCTTCCCCAGGCACCTGCATGGCTCTCCTCATTCCTTTTTCAGTCAGGTCTCTCCAATGTCACTTCCTCAAAGAACCCTTAACTGACTCCCCTACCTAACACAGCATCCTCAGGGCTCCCACTGCTCACTGGTCCATTCCCTTACTCTACTTCCATTTCCCTTCATGGACTTATCTACTTAACATGTGCAATCTGCATTTGTTTATGTGTGTATAATGTCCCCCTTTGCTTGAACGGAATCTCTGTGGGAGCAGGAGGACTGTGTCCCCAACTCCAGGCCTGAAGTTGGCACTCAGTAAATAATCTGCATGCAGGGTCGTTGTCTGGGAGTCAAAGGCAAGAAGATCAATTACTGGCCTCAAGAAGTTCACCCCGCCTGACCAGGCGGTTGTGCAGTGGATAGAGCGTCAGACTGGGCGCGGAGGACCCAGGTTCAAAACACCAAGGTCCCTGGCTTGAGAACAGGCTCATCCGGCTTGAGGGCGGGGTCGCTGGCTTGAGCATAGGATCATAGATATGACCCCATGGCACTGGCTTGAGCCCAAAGGTCACTGGCTTGAAGCACAAGGTTGCTGGTTTGAGCAAGGGGTCACTCAGTCTGCTGGGGCCCCCCGGTCAAGGCACATATGGGAAAGCAATCAATGAACAACTAAGGTGCCGCAACAAAGAACTGATTCTTCTCATCTCTCTCTCTTCTTATCTGTCTGTCCCTATCTGCCCCTCTCTCTGTCAAAAAAAAAAAAAAAAAAAAAAAAGATTCACCCCATCAAAGCATGGTTTCCCCTCATTAACACCGTGCTCACCCTCTTAAGGAGCCAGAGAGCTTCCTGACCCTCCCCGCCTGGTCTGAACAAGGCACTGCCTCACCTGTACCTGGATCACCAACTCAATTTTTTCTATTTTTTTCCTTTTTCCTGGTGTCTGTAACCAAATTTATCCCCGAGACCCAGCAGAGGGGATCAAGGCCCATGAGTCACAGTGTTTCTGTGGCAGCCTTCTGGGCCAGAGCCTGCCATGGGCGGGGCAGGCACTAACTCCACACGCTGCGGGCTGTCTCAGCCTGGTTTCGGCACCTGCCTTCTCTCTCCACGCCTCTGCTGCAGCTGCCTGTCAGCCTGCCCTGCCCTCCCACCCAGACAGGGCCTCAGCCTCCTGGTCGCCTTTCTCTGCAGCCCTCCATCCTTCAAGCTGCCCCCGCCCCGCCCCCCTAAACACACACACGCAGGTGATGCTTCCTGAAACTTAGTTTTACAGGGAATCCGAATCACTCAGGGGGCCGGCCAAGCATGTACACCCATCTGCACTTTTACCAGGAGCACAAGTTGAGAAAAAATAAAAAAGGCTTTCAAAGTTTAAGGTTCTGAGCTCAGTACACTTTTGGGTCGATATACAGGTTGATCAAAGTCTCAAACAAAATGTATCCATGGGACATTTTCCCGAGTTACCGTGGACATTTATAAGCATCTGCCAGACGACGATCACGATGCAATATGGAACAACAGTGTGACCCCAATAAAACCAGTGAGAAACGGCAAGAAGAGCTGAACTGCCTTTTGTAATTAGGTCAGCAGAACGAGGGACGAGCGGAGGAACATCTTTAAAGGAAATGACAAGAAGACAGAAAATTGACTAATAGGACAGGATTCTATATAGAAAGAGAGTATTCCCCACCCTTACCCCATCCTTTTTTCCCCCTTTTTACTGAATTTACTGGGATGACATTGGTTAAAATTATACAGGTTTTAGGCACACAATTCTACAACAGTCATCAATACCCCCATCCTTTTTAAAAAAATGCTATTTTAAAATAAGCTTAAATTTACAGGAACAATACAAAGATCCCGTGCGAGTTCCCATTCACTCTTCTTCATCCAGTTTCCTCTAACATTAACATCTGATGTAATCATGGGTGAATAGGCTTTAAAAAAAAAACAACTAGCTTTAAAAGTTTTGAAGAAGTTAAACATATAGGGTAAATAATTCAAACAGTAGAAATGGGTATACTGTGAAAAAGGTCTCCCTCCCCCTCCAGCTCCCCACAGAGGACTGCTCTCACCCGTTTCTTGAAAACCCCCCTGAAGGCACTGTGTGCGTGCACCAGAGGAAAGGCTTAGTGTAAGGGTTTGCCTTGAATACAACAACCACCTGGTTTTTATTCATTCCTGCATCTGATTTCCTCTTGATCAGAGCACTCCTCCGTTGGACCAGCTGTTGCAATATTTGGGCCCTCCCTCTTGGAACCCTTTGCTAGGCATCACTGGTCAGTCCTTAGAATGTGAGTGCTTCGTGTGAGAGAGATAAACCCTGTCCTTTTTTTTCCCCTCTAACTTCTCTTTTGTACTTGAACTCCAGTTAATGACAACGCAAGGGAAGACAAATCCAGGGATGGCATAAACTGTCTTCCAAAAGTTGTTTAGGTATAAAAAGAACCCCACCATGAGTTCCTGACCTACAGATGAAACATGGCAAATATTCCCACAGTATGCTACAATCTTTGAATAATACAAATCGGCAACCGAAAGCCATTTAGATGTTCAGCTTAGAATTAATGACTGTACCAAGATGATACTGTCACTTGTAGATATTAAAATGTTACTGCTCTGATTTTCTCATATGGCTGGAGGAACTGTGAACAAGAACACTTCTGGGGAGCAATCTGGCACTTTTATCAAAAGCCCCCCAGAAGTGCACTTTTCACGTTGAATTGGGTCATTTAAGGACCTGCTACCTTCTAGCTGCACTGAGCGCTTGTCTAGCTTCGTTGAAAGGGGTTTTCAATAAATCCTTATCAAGCAAATTGATAAGCACCAACCAACTTCTGATCTATAAAAATATAAAACTATGCACTCACATAAAGGCTGAGTGCTGTGGCTCTGCATCTTTGCTGTACGCCCTTGAGAAGCTAATTTTTTAAAAGTCTCCAATTTAAGGAGTTCTTGACACTTTCTACCATTCCACCTGCCCAAGTGCCTAGTTGGATAGATACCTCGAGGGTATCTATTATGCCTCCACCCTATCTGCCTGTGTAGAATAATGGTTCTCAATGCTCGTGCATATCAGAATGACCTGGGGAGTAAATGAATTAAATTCCCAATCAAAAGGCACAGAGTAGCCGATGACTGATAGATAAATAAATAAATAAATAAATAAATAAAACAAGCCAAGATCTAGAAATAGGCAGTGACAAGAGATTCCCTTTAGATCTAAAGACACATTTAGGCTGAACGGAGAGGTACAGAAAAAGATATTCCATGTCAATGGTAACCAAAAGGAAAGCAGAGATGGCTACTTATATCAGACAAAATTGACTTTCAGTCAAAAACTTGTCTAGAGCCCTGGCTGGTTGGCTCAGCGGTAGAGCGTTGGCCTGGCGTGTGGAAGTCCTGGGTTTGATTCCCAGTCAGGGCACACAGAAGTGACCATCTGCTTCTCCACCCCTCCCCCCATCTCTCTCTCCTGCTCCAGCAGCCATGGCTCCAATGATTCAAGCCAAGTTAGCCTCGCGCATTGAAGATGGTTCCATGGCCTCACCTCAGGTGCTAAAATAGCTTGGTTGCCAAGTAACAGAGCAGTGGCCCCAGATGGGCAGAGCACCCCCTGATAGGGCTTGCGGGGTGGATCCCAGTTGGAGTGCATGCAGGAGTCTGTCTCTGCTTCCCCATCTCTCACTTAATAAAAACAAACAATCAACTGTGTCTAGCAACAAAGGTCATTATACATAATGACAAAAGTGTCAATTCAATAGGCACATATAACAAAGATAACAAAGATATGCATGCACCCAACAACAGAGCACGTAAATATATAAATATAAAGCAAATACTGACAGATCTGAACAGAGAAATGGAGAGCACTACAACAATACAGTAGTAGGGACTTCAATGTCCCTTGAACAGTATGGATAGAACATCCACACAGACCATCAACACAGACCATGCCTGACTGCAACAATACTGCAAACTGAATGGACCGAACAGACCTGGCGTACAACGTCCCACCGAGAGCAGAATACACACTCTTCCAGTGCACACGGAACCCTTTCCAGGACAGAGTACACGCTAGGCCACAAAACCAGTCTGAATTCAAGAAGACCAAAAGCATTCCATGTTGCTTTCCTGACCACAATGCGAATAAAACTAGAAACCAGTCACAGCAAAAAATGGGAAAATCCACAAATATGCAGAAAATTAAACAACATACTCTAGAAAAGCCACTGGGTCGAAGAGGAAATCAAATGAGAATTTAAAATGTGCCTCAGACAAAAGAAAATGAAAATACAACATACCAAAACTTATGGAATGCAATAAAAGTTTTAAGAAGAAAATTTATAGTGATAAATGCCTACATAAAAATTAAAAAAATCCTGGGTTTGATTCCTGGCCAGGACACACAGGAGAAGCGCCCATTTGCTTCTCCACCCCTCCGCCGCTCCTTCCTCTCTGTCTCTCTCTTCCCCTCCCGCAGCCAAGGCTCCATTGGAGCAAAGATGGCCCGGGCGCTGGGGATGGCTCTGTGGCCTCTGCCTCAGGCTCTAGAGCGGCTCTGGTCGCAACATGGCGAAGCCCAGGATGGGCAGAGGATCGCCCCCTGGTGGGCAGAGCGTAGCCCCATGGTGGGCGTGCCAGGTGGATCCCGGTCGGGCGCATGCGGGAGTCTGTCTGACTGTCTCTCCCTGTTTCCAGCTTCAGAAAAATGCAAAAAAAAAAAAAAAAAAAATTAAAAAAACAAAGAAACAACCACCTAACTCTACACCTCAATAAACTAGAAAAAGAACAAACTAAGCCCAAAGTTAGCAGATGGAACAAAAAGATCAGAGCAGAAAGAAATAAAAAGGATTTTTAAATATAGAAAAAAATCAACAGAACGAAGAGTTGGTTTTTTTTTTTTTTTCTTAAGCTGGAAACAGGGAGAGACAGTCAGACAGACTCCCGCATGCGCCCGACCGGGATCCACCCGGCACGCCCACCAGGGGCAACGCTCTGCCCACCAGGGGGCGATGCTCTGCCCATCCTGGGCGTCGCCATGTTGCGACCAGAGCCACTCTAGCGCCTGAGGCAGAGGCCACAGAGTCATGCCCAGCGCCCGGGCCATCTTTGCTCCAATGGAGCCTTGGCTGCGGGAGGGGAAGAGAGAGACAGAGAGGAAAGCGCGGCGGAGGGGTGGAGAAGCAAATGGGCGCTTCTCCTGTGTGCCCTGGCCGGGAATCGAACCCAGGTCCTCCGCACGCTAGGCCGAGGCTCTACCGCTGAGCCAACCGGCCAGGGCAAGAGTTGGTTTTTGTAAAAGATAAACTTGACCAACACTAAGCAACACTAATTAAGAAACAAAAGAGAAGACTGAAATAAGCAGTATCAGAAGTGAAAGAGGAAACAGCAACAGGTACCTCAGAAGTAAGCAGACCACTAAGGGGGCTATAATGAGTAACTGTATGTCAAAAATTGGATAACCTAGAAGAAATGGAGAAATCCTAGAAACATACAACCTACCAAAACCAAGTCAAGGAGGAACAGAAAGCCTAAACAGACCAGTAAAAAATAAAGAGATTGAGCACGTAATCAAACACCTCCCAACAAAGATATGTCCAGGATCAGATGGCCAGATGGCAGAATCACAGTCTGGTGCGTTCTACCAAATATTCAAAGAAGAATTAACACCAACCTTTCAACTCTTCCAAAATATACTGCTCACCAACATTAGGGGATACTTCAAAATGAATATGAAACTATAAAATATCCCCTAATGTTGGTGAGCAGTATATAAGAGGAACTTCCAAACTCATTTTATGAGGCCAACATCATTCAAAATCAAAGATACCACAAGAAAACAACAGATCAATATCCTTGATGAATAAAGACAGAAAAATGCTCAATAAAATATTAGCAAACCAAATTTAGCAGCACAGTAAAAGGAGCATACACCAAGATCAAGTGGGCTTTATCCCTGGGATGCAGGGATGGTTTGACATATGCAAATCAATCGGTGTGATACATTAAATGAGATAAAAACCCCATTCGATCATCTCAATAGACAGAAAAAACATCTGACAAAGTTCAACATCCATTCATAATTAAAATTCTCAGCAAAATATAAAAGAAAACTACCTCAACACAATAAAGGCCATCTATGAAAAGTCCACAGTTAACATTTCTTTTTTAAATTTTTATTTATTAAATTTACTGGGATGACATTGATCAATAATATTAACATTATGACTTCTTGGTACTCAAAAATATATAGATTCTGAATCTTCCCTCCTAGGAAGCCAGATACCAGAACTTTTTTTTTCCTTTTTTACCTTATCTGATATGTGATTTGAAGCCAGGACAGAGGATTACAATCTCCTGGATTATCAAGCCAATCAAATCTAAGAAATCACCCTAGTTCTACCTTCTTCTGAAACCAGAATCCTCCAATCTCGACAGAGACAGAACACTAGAGACCTCAGGGGCTCCCTGGGAGCTCAGGCTGCAGAGGAATGAAAGGTAAACCCTCTAAGTCAGACCTCAGTACACTTTTGTTCCAAAGTCTCAACCCAATGGAGCAAGTACACACACACACACAAACAAAAAGGACATAACAACGAGGAGGGTAACATTCGCACTGGTGGAAAACAACACTAAAAAGCAACAGGAAGCCACAAATCACTGAGCACCTACCTACAAAAGTAAGTACAAGGCTCTGTGGCAGACAGCCCCTTCCTTCCAGTTACTGAGTCCCTACTTTGTGCTACCCACTTTACAACACTGAGTGTGCCACCCTCACAACTACAATTACCTAGACGTTTGTATCATCATTTCAGATGACTGCTAGTTAAGTCAAGACCCAGAGATTAAATAAGTTGCCCGAGGTCAGAATGCAGAGAAAGGGTATGCTCTCTTCAGGCACCGGGCTGCATGAGGACAATGAACATGCAAAGATATTCACAACATTCGCAGCTCGTATTGAATGACTGCTGAGTGTTTCCCTGGCGCAGTTCTAGGCATAACCCAATTAAGTTTCACGACAATCCTGTGAGGCAGAGAGAGACTCACTATTTTCATTTCACAGATCAGGAAACTGAGGCTCAGAGAAGTGACTTGAACCCAGGCAGACTGAGTTCACTATTTACTGGGCACCTACTATACGTCAGGCACTGTGCCAGCCTCAGAATGCATGCCCACTAGGAGCCTTCAGCAGGCGGGGAATAGACAGGTCACTGCCCAATCAAAATACTAGGTTCCAGATGCTATGGAGAACTGAGGCTAAGGACAGCGGGTTGGGAGTACACAGGAGTGGCAATACACCCAGTCTTGGTGGGGAGGGGTGCAGATCTAAGAACCGAAAGCTGGGATGCTAAGGACCCAAGCTCGAAACCCTGAGACCACCAGCTTGAATGCGGGTTCACCAGGTTGAGTGCAAGGTCTCCAACTTGAGCCCAAAGGCTTGAGCAAGGGATCACTGGGTCAGCTGGAGCCCGCCCAGTCAAGGCACATATGAGAAAGCAACCAATGAACAACTAAGGTGCCGCCAACTATGAGTTGATGTTTCTCATCTCTCTTCCTTCCTGTTTGTCTCTGTCTGTCCCTCTATCTCCCTCTCTCTCTTTTCTGTCTCTTAAAAAAAAAAAAAATCCAGAAAGTATAAGGTAAAAAGATATACAGGAAGGAAGAAAATGAAAACACATAAACACCACAGAGAAAGAAAAAGACAATTTGGATAAAAATATTTACCACACACGTGATATACTAAGGGCTCTCACAAACCAATGAAGGACAAATAACTCAAAAGAATACAAGTTGGAAGTTTAAAAAAAAAAGTTCAAACAGTTCAAATGGTCAAAAGAAGAGACAAAACTATCACTGAAGCACTGCAAACGTGAGTTATTAAGTAGGAAAGAAAGATGCACAGCACTTTATGTGAAGAATATATATGTCCAAATAAGTTTTTTAAAAGCATATACCAAAGCCAGAAAAAGACATCACATGAAAAGGACCCAGAACATTTAAAGCAACTTTAAAAAATGAACAAAATTGGAGGATTTATACTTCCCAATTTCTTTTTTTTAAAGATATTTCTTTATTCATTTTAGAGAGAAGAGGAGAGGAGAGAGAGAGAGAGAGAGAGAGAGAGAGAGAGAGAGAGAAGGGGGAGGAGCAGGAAGCATCAACTCCCATCTGTGCCTTGACCAGGGAAGCCCAGGGTTTCAAACCGGCAACCTCAGCGTTCCAAGTTGACACTTTAACCACTGCGCCACCACAGGTCAGGTTATACTTCCCAATTTCTAAGCTTATTATAATGCTGCAGTAACCAAGACAGTGTGGTAAGGATAATGTATGAAGATCAATGAAACAGAATCAAAAGTCCAGAAATAAATCTTTACATTTATTCTTATTTTTTTTAGGTGAGAGGAAGGGACATAGTGAGGCAGACTCCTACATGTACCCTGACCAGGATCTACCTGGCAACCCGTCTGGGGCTGATGCTTGAGTACCAAGGTATTTTTAGTGCCTGAGGCTGATGCGCTTGGATCAACTGAGCTATCCTCAGCACCTGGAGTCATGCTTGAACCAATCTAGCCACTGGCTGAGGGTGGGGAAGAGGGTGAGAAGGGGGAGGGGGGGAGAAGCAGATGGTCGCTTCTCCTGTGGGTCCTGACCGGGAATCAAACCCTGGACTTCCACACACCGGGCCGACGCTCTATCCACTGAGCCACCGGCCAGGGCCTAAATCTTTACATTTAAAATAAACAAAGTTGCCAAGGCAATACAAAAGGGAAAGGATAGTCTTTTCAACAAATGGTGCTTGGACAACTGGTAGACGTACACAAGAAGAACCTCATGCCATACACAAAAACGAGCTCAAAATGGATCACCTGTATAGAAAAGCTAAAACTATAAAACTCCTAGAAAAGCTAGGAGAAAAGTTCTGTGACTTTGGGTTAGATAAGGATGTCTTAGATACAACACCAAAGCACAATCTATATTTTAAAAATTGATAAACTGGATTTCATCAAAATTCAAAACTTTATACAGTTCACAAGATATTAAGAAAATGAAAAACAGGCCACAGACTAAGAAAAATCTTGCAAAGCACATATCTGATAGGGGACTGGTATCCAGAATATATTTTAAAAACTCTTATAGCTTAATTAAGACAAACAATCACCCTGGCCGGTTGGCTCAGCGGTAGAGCGTCGGCCTAGCGTGCGGAGGACCCGGGTTCGATTCCCGGCCAGGGCACACAGGAGAAGCGCCCATTTGCTTCTCCACCCCTCCGCCGCGCTTTCCTCTCTGTCTCTCTCTTCCCCTCCCGCAGCCAAGTCTCCATTGGAGCAAAGATGGCCCGGGCGCTGGGGATGGCTCTGTGGCCTCTGCCTCAGGCGCTACAGTGGCTCTGGTCCCAATATGGCGACGCCCAGGATGGGCAGAGCATCGCCCCCTGGTGGGCAGAGCGTCGCCCCTGGTGGGCGTGCCGGGTGGATCCCGGTCGGGCGCATGCGGGAGTCTGTCTGACTGTCTCTCCCTGTTTCCAGCTTCAGAAAAATGGAAAAAAAAAAAAAAAAGACAAACAATCAAATTTTAAAGTAGGCAAAAGACCATGCCTCGGAAACAGGGCTGGAAAGAGCATGTGGGTCTGAGGCCCTCGCTCGGAGCCCCGGCTGACACCAGGCCCTCGGCCCTCTTTGCAGGCGGCAGCGGAGCCCCTGCCTGCCATCTGGGCTGGGGCGGCACCACAGCTCCTTGACATCACGTACAATTTCCTTCTCTGTGGTGAGAGTGAAACTGTCACATCTTTTAAGGTCACAATCTTGAGCAGTATTTTCCACGTCTCGGCTAGCTGGGTCCAGAAATAAATAAAAGGGAGTAGGTATGCCTTCAAGGGCAGGCATTATATAGGTGACACAATAAATAAATAAATACATAAATGAATAGAGTGGGCAAAAGATTTGCACAGACATTTCACCAAAGATGACATAGGAATGGCTAATAAGCACATGAAAAATGTTTAGTATTGTTTGTCATAAGAGAAATGCAAACCAAAACCACAATGAGGTATTGCCACACACCCACTAGAATGGCTAACCTCAAAAACACAGACAATAACAAGTGTGGACGAAGATGTGGTTGATTCTTGTATGTGCCCTGACCAGGGATCCAACTCACAACCTTGGTGTATTGGGAAGCTACTCTACCAACTAAGCTACCTGGCCAGGGCCTGAAAAATACTTTTTAAAATATCAAAACTATTTACCTCTGATGAATGAATTAAAGATAACCAAGTGATTTCCTTTTGTTTATAGCTTTCTTATACTAACTTCTTCCTATGTACATGGATCACCCATGTTCAAAATAAATAATTTACATTTTAAGGAGGTGAAGGAGATGCATTGCCTCCGAAAATACGAGGGCGAGCATTCCTGAAGAAATACAGAAATGGGAGTTACAAGGTAAGAACAATGCAGAGGGGATTCTGCACCCAGATATGTGAGGAACCAGCCCAGATCGGCAATTCTTAACCTTGGGTGGGGTGTTGAAAACTCCTGAGAATGTTATAAAACTCACAAAGCCTGCTCCCAGTAAAAATGCCACAAAATGCAGAATCTAATGTATGATTCCAGGAGGAATGAGGACTTAGAAGATCATGGGGGCCCTGGCCAGTCAGCTCAGTGATAGAGCATCAGCCTGGTGTGTGGATGTCCCGGGTTCGATTCTCAGTCATGACATACTGGAGGAGTGACCATCTGCTTCTCCTCCCCTCTACATTCCCTCTCACTCTCTCCTCATCCCGCAGCCATGGCTTGATTGTAGCGATTTGGCCCGGGACACTGAGGATGGCTCCATGGACTCACCTCAGGTGCTAAATAAAAAGAGCTCTTTGCTGAGCAATGGAGCAACACCCCAGATGGGCAGAGCACTGTCCCATAGGAGGCTTGCCGGGTGGATCCCGGTCGGGTCTCATGCAGGAGTCTGTCTCTCTGCCTCCCCGATTTTCACTTAAGGAAAAAAAAAAAAAAGAAGTTCATGGGCCCCAGCTAAGACCCCTATACTGGACACCATTCTGACTTTCTGTGATCCTTTACCACTGCAGCCCTTTACCACTGTGGATGAGGTCCGGCCACAGTGCACTCCTGTAAAGAAGTTAGGGAGTAGCAGAGTGCCTGCTGCTCAGGAAATTCCACTGTGTTCTCCTTCAGTTTTTAATTGATCATCACAGGCACTCTCATGTGTGGCTCAGTCTGAAAAGTCAGGTAAGTATTCCGCAAACATCTCTTGTGTGCTCAGAGGCCTGAAAGGAGCGGGCACACTGAGAGATGTGAACCAGCCCATTCAACTTTATTTTGCTTTACTTGGTTTCCAAGTCACGGGATGGCAAAGGTAGCATGTCCAGGAACAAGGTGATGGCAATCTAGAAGCCATTCATGCAGTAATCTAACACCACCACTGGCAAAGAAATGGGTGACCTGAAAAGTTATAGAGCCCAAAAGACCCAAGAATTAGGGTTTTGACTTTTTTATCTATTTTATTCTTGGGGGAGGGGCAGAGATGCCAAAAAAAAAAAAAATCTCTCCCAAACAGTCCCGTGAAAGACAGCTAGGACTAAGAGTACTCTTACATCCCTGAATTTGCATCACCTAGTGTGCATAATTAACTTCTTCCAAAGAAAATAGGAAGTTTCCCCTGAGAACTGAAAATTATTTCATTCACTCACATTTCTCTGTGGCCAGAAGTTAACCTCTTATTCTCTGCAGTCCCCGGCCTTGCAGCCTCCTCTCCCATAAACAGCATCACCTGGCCTGCCGTACAGTCCGGCCAACGTCAACAGCTCTTCTGGGTCCTGTTCCTGCCTTTCCTGCTCTAAAAGCAGCAGCACCTGCCTTAACAGTCAGCTAGATCCTTCTTTTTTTCTTCTCTAAGATACAGTCGCCATTTTAAGATCACTCAGTAACTGCTCCCCGGATTAAGGAAAGAAAGAAACACAGAGGAAAGGCTTTGGGGCACAGTTTGCCCACAGTTAACTGAAATCAATTGCCCAATCATCTAACGCTCCCTAAGAACTCAACCACACAGGCAGGATGCTTAATGACGGCGAAAGGACACTTACCGAGCAGCCCCATGGAGCTAAACAACTCACAGAGTGAAAAAACCAGAATGCAATCAGCCACAGGAGACTCTGAACACGTATCCTTTATTTCAGAGCCCACAGGCAGAGACGCTCTGAGCAGAGACATAAAAAAGGCTCAGAGCTGTTCTTAGGGGAGTCGGGAAAAACCCGCAGCAGGCTGTGGGAACCCACTGAAACAAATAACTACCCTCGCCTGGTGACAACCAGACCTAAACCTCGAGGCCAGAGTACGGAAATAAAACTTAAGAACTGCATTGACCTTCCCTCTCTGCCTGAAGTATTTATAAATGAAACTCTCAGTCCAATCAACAGGCTTAAATGGCTTGCCCCTGGGAGACTTCAAACCTCAGAGGAGACAGTACAGAGAGCTCTCTCTGCACTAGGCACTTCCATCTCCTGTTTCAGCAAATCATCACAACAGCCCTTTGAGGAGAGTACCATCCTCCCTTTACAAATAAGGAGACACATTCGGCCCTGGCTGGTTGGCTCAGTGGTAGAGCGTCAGCCCAGTGTGTGGACATACCAGGTTCGATTCCAGGTGAGGGCACACAGAAGTGTCCATCTGCTTCTCCAACCTTCCCCCTTTCACTTCTCTCTCTCTCTCTCTGTCCCCTCCCCTCCTGCAGCCATGACTCAGTTGGAGTGAGTTGGCCCTGGGTGCTGAGGATGGCTCCATGGCCTCACCTCAGGCCCTAAGAAGAGCTCAGTTGCTGAGCAACAAAGCAACACTGCAGATGGGCAGAGCACTGCCCCCTAGTGGGCTTGCCAGGTGGATCCCAGTCAGGGCACATGTGGGAGTCTGTCTCTCTGCTTCCCCTCCTCTCACTGAATAAAAAATTAAAAATAAATAAACAAAAATAAGGAGATGGATTCAATATGTGACAATGAAGAAGTACTGAAGTTGGATGGTGGTGACAGTTGCACAACAATGTGAAGGTACTTAATGCCACTGAACTGTACACATTAAATAGTTAAAATTGTAACTTTTCTGTGATGCATATTTTATAATTTAAAAAAGGAATTAAAAAAGCAAACAGGGCCCTGGCCGGTTGGCTCAGTGGTAGAGCGTTGGCCTGGCATGCAGGAGTCTCGGGTTCGATTCCCGGCCAGGGCACACAGGAAAAGCGCCCATCTGCTTCTCCACCCCCTCCCCCTCTCCTTCCTCTCTGTCTCTCTCTTCCTCTCCCGCAGCCAAGGCTCCATTGGAGCAGAGATGGCCCAGGCACTGAGGATGGCTCTGTGGCCTCTGCCTCAGGCGTTAGGATGGCTGGTTGCAACAGAGCAATGCCCCAGAGGGGCAGAGCATCGCCCCCTGGTGGGCGTGCCAGGTGGATCCCGGTTGGGCACATGCGGGAGTCTGTCTGACTGCCTCCCCGTTTCCAGCTTCGGAAATATGCAAAAAAAAAAAACAAAAAACCCAGTTCGCCAAAAGTCGTAAAACCAGAGTGTGAAATTCTAGCCCAGACCAAGACTTCGTCTCTTCCATAAAATGGACCTTTGTGAAGATTAGATGGAATAACGGATGGGCATACAGCTAATCAACAGACATGTACTACGTGAATAGAAAGTTCTCCCTTGAAGCTGGGTAACGGAAGAGCTTACCACAAATTTTTAATAGCCTTTGAACCAGAATGTCAGAGTAGGACAAACTTTATATCAAGAAACTTCTCATTTTGAGGTTGCATATTCAGCCACCTCAAGGGGTCATACAGCGACCGAGATGGGAAGCTTCTCAGGTGTCAGATAAGAGGGAACTGAGAGAACGACCTACCAGGCCCGCACAGGACCTGCTCCTGACGGGGAATCTGGGCCCAGATTTTCAAGAGAAACGAAAATCTAGAACTGTGAAACCTCCCAATCACTAGACACTGACAACTAACTGGAAAAGATTTTCAAGTGCTGTGCCAGCCTACCCCACTGCCCCTTTAAAGACCATGCGAAGATGTGGTCCACGGATTGCCAATTTAGTGTCTGGTGTTCTTCAATTAGAAACCGAGGCCTCCAGATGCTAAGGGCACTCAGACCCCCTTCTAAACAGCCTTAAGGATTCAGCTCCAACTTGTAATTTGATTTTTTCAAGAAACTTTTTATTTTTTATTTTAGTATAGTTGGTATACAATCTTATATTGGTTATATTAGTTTCAGGTGTACAATAGAGTGCTTCCACGTTTTTATGCCTTACAATGTGATCACTACACTAAAACTTTGGGATTTCAAACCCTGGGAGGTCTGTCCGTTTAAAGCTCAGGCACAGGAGACATCATGGTAGAAGGGCAGAGCAGGAAGCTATGGAGAGGAATCAGACAGAATTAAGAGGTCCTGGGGGGTCCCTAACCATGCTCCATTTGGGAAATACCAGTGACAGCAAATGGTTCAGGGATCAAAGCAGGTTTGGGAGTGGTAAGGTGGCTCCTATCATTGTCTGTGGCCAGATGGCCCTGTTCATCTTGGGTCCTTCCCACCTTCCTGCAGGGCCAGAGATCAAAACTCAACCTTTTCCAGCATTCTGCGACCTGCATCTTTAATGCCCAGATCAAAGGGGAACTTTTGTCCAAGCTGTAAAAGAGAAAGCAAGAGGCAACTTAATGCTATCTCTGCCCCCTCTGTACTTCCTGCAGGGATTAAGAGCACTCCTTTAAAGGGATTCCTCTGAGAAATACATTTGATCCAAGGTCTGGTGCCTGCACCAGCTCCAAGGACACAGTGGCCCGCAGAATATGTGCTGGTGAGAGCAACTGGAAATCCCACAGACAACACAATCCACAGACAAAACCTTGAGAAGACCACAGCAACTATGATCATGAAAAAATAAATTCCAAAACCCTTCTCAGGCATACTGGCAAAAGTCACCTTAACTGCAAGTATTCTAGACTGCTCACAAAAATTAGGGGTATTTCAAAAATTAATAGGAAGCGATAAAAAAAAAGCATTTGATTTTTTTATTAAACAAGAATATCAGAAAAGCAAACGACAAGTCAAAGAAAGTTATTCGGTTATGCAAATGAATGCAAAACCAACTTTTATTTCACTGGTGAACGTGCACTCCACAAAAGGCTCAAAGTCCTGGAGTAGGTGCACAGTCCCTGAGTGTTTTTGTGAGTGTAAGTCACAAAATTTTCAACCTAGAATTTAATTTTTTTTTTTTTTTTTACAGAGAGTCAGAGAGAGATAGGGACAGACAGACAGGAATGGAGAGATGAGAAGCATCAATCATTAGTTTTTTGTTGCACATTGCAACGCCTTAGTTGTTCATTGCTTTCTCATATGTGCCTTGACCATGGGCCTTCAGCAGACCGAGTAACCCCTTGCTCGAGCCAGCGACCTCGGGTCCAAGCTGGTGAGCTTTGCTCAAATCAGATGAGCCCTCGTTCAAGCTGGCGACCTCGGGATCTCGAACCTGGGTTTTCCGCATCCCAGTCTGATGCTCTATCCCCTGTGCCACCACCCAGTCAGGCTCAACCTGGAATTTAGAAACCATCAAGTCCAAACCTTAATTTTATATGACACATATGGAAACAGACCGACAGAGCCAAAGTGATTTGCACCAGGCCACGTGGCCGGTCAGTGGCCGTGCTGGGACGCCGCACAGGCTGCCGACTCCTGCCCTCGTGCCCCTTCCTCCACGGGCTGATGCCGTGCCACCAGTGAGGCCCGGAGGAGACAGCAACCTCCCACACACGGGACTGGTGGCGAGTCCAGCCTCCAGCCCCTGGTTCCAGGACTGCCATCCAGATTCCACCACTGAACACAGTTCCTGTGCTTCTGACTGAGCGGGGGGACCGGCTCACACTGCCTCCATCTGCTCGAAGGAACCGTGAGGTCACTCGGTCCGTCCCCCCATCTCTGGACTGGATCAAACTCAAGTAACCTCGAAACAGTGTGAACCGCCCCAGCAATCCCACTCCTAGGTATAAACACAAGAAAACTGGAACCACAAAAACTGACGCACGAATGCTTACAGCAACATTACTCATAATAGCCAAAAAGTGGAAACAATCACTACACCCATCAACGGGTAAAAGGATGAACAAGATGTGGTCTGTCCACACAAGTAAATATTACTTGGCCATAAGAAGGAATCAAGTACTTAATAAATGCTACCTTCACTACCCTTAAAAACATGCTATGTAAAAAAATAAAATGTAAAAAAGGCAGATACTAAACATCACATATTATATGATTCCATTTCTATGAAATGTCCAGAATAAGTAAATCTATATAGGCAGAAAGTAAATTAGTGGTTGTGGGTGACAGGAAAGGGAAGGGGGAGCGTGGGAAAAGACTGCTCATGGCTTTCTTTTTGGGGTGACGAAAATGTTCTGGAAGAAGATAGTGGTGAAGGTTGCACAACTTTGTGAATATACTAAAAACCACCAAACGTACACTGTAAAAGAGCAAATCTTACACTATTGAACGACATCCAATAAAGAAGGAAAAAGATAAAACCTAACACAGTCTGAACAATGATATAAGTGAGACAAGTACACAGAATTTTAATGTCCAAATGCAGGTTTCTAGACTCCCGAGATGCCTACAAATGTACTCAGTAGGCATTTCCCAAGTTCCACCATAATAATATTCCCCAAAGCATACTACATATGCTCAATGTTGTCATAAAGAGTGAGATATGAGCCTGTCTCTCACCTCAGACCCAGCTAGATCAACTAGGTACCTAGAGCTTTAGAGAGTTGTTTAAACGCAGGGCAGTAGGAAGGCTGAAAAACCAGAGAGAACTTCAGTTCATACCAGCCATTCTCCTATGGTGGGAGAACTCTTATCCTGCAGGTTCAGGAAACACCCACTGTGCTAACACAGACCTGGGAGGTGGCAGCCCAACCCTTGGGGAAGAAGAGCCATTCACTAAAAAAAGGGACGAGAGGGAAAAGTCCATAAATTCTACCACTTGAAACTTGTACCCACAACCCTAACTTTCAAAACAAAAGAGCAAGCCAAACCTCCGGCCTGTTCCTACGGTCACTGAATACACTAGCTCGGTTCCTCTTTGGTTATATGACTTGCCTCAGAAACCCATACACCCCAAAGCAGACATACACGCTTACATCCCCTATGGTTGTGAAACAGCCTATGTATAAGAGGGTGTGGGGACCATTCTGACTTCCGTGAAATAAAGTGCTTGACACGGACCAGACTCAAGTCTACTCAAGTGTGACTCCTCTTAGCCTGGTACACTTATCCCCTGGAATAAACTTGCTTCCACACCTTGGCACTATTGCATCAAACATGAAGTTTCTCGTGTGCACTCTTGACACTGGCCTCCGTGGGTCACTGTGCACATTACATCCTCAGTTTCCTGACATCAGTTACTACTCTGCTCACACAAGTTAGCAGATATTCCAAAATTAATATGAAGCTATAAAATACCCCCTAATTTTTGTGAGCAGTGTCCATTCCCAGCACTTAATACTATTTGACATTCCTTTGTTTGCGTATTTGTTTACTTGTTCCCTCTCTTTCCTCCGACTAGAAGAGCTCCCCAAGGATGGACCTTGACCCTCTTAGTTCATAACTACATCCCTAGGTCCTGGCACAGAGCAGGCACACAAACATTTGTCGGTTATATAAATGTGCTCCGGAAACACGTGTTGCTAACGTATTACCTCTTAAAGACCTCTGAACAGGGCAGAGATGTCCCGGTATAGTTCTATAAATGCCACTTCATTGAACTTTTTCCCCATGGCAAAAGAGGGTGTGACTTTTCCTGTTAAGTTCTTACACCACCCTTGTTCTGAATGTGGTCCAGAAAAAGAAATGGGTTTCAACATGCCACTACGGGAATTTTCCCCACTCATGGTTCAGATTGAAGTCTGACAGCACAGAAATCAGGCGAGGCTGTAACGTCTTTTTTACCTGACATTCTGAGGTTGTACAGAAAGAATCCCCCAATAAACAAAAAATGGTAAGTAATCCGAAGGAGGGAAACCCATGATCAGCCAATAACCTACCCTTGTTTGGAGAAAACCATCACCACAGACTCCAAACGAGAATTTTCCTTTCCTTTCGTCTGTGTCTTCCCTTTGCGTTCAACTATCAGCTACGGAACCAACATACAGGAAGACCTAGAACATCACTCTGGATTCAATGGCTTCAATTTTGTCCTAGCCTCTGGACAAGCAGAGTGTGAGCTGAGCTTCTGGAAGAAAGGCCACTCCTCCGGAGGTCTAGTTGTACAAGGAGTCAACGAGTTCTGACCCACTTTCCAGGCACACTGCACCCTAAGCCACACACAGGCTTCATCCTAATAAGCCTTCATCCCTGACGAGCTGCGTGGCCCTGCAGGAGCCTGAAAAGGGGAGGCGGTCAGGCAGGGCTAGTAGTATAGTGGTGGTGTTTTTTTGTTTGTTTGTTTGTTTTTTAAAGAACATAGTACAGACCACCTCCGTAGTCATCACTGGAGTGCTTACAAAACTACGGATTCCTGGACATCACCTAACCCTAAGGAATTAGCATCTTTGGGAGGGGAGCTCAGGAAACTGCATTTTCAACACTTCTCCCCCCTCCACCCCAGTCTTATGCACAGTCAAGTTTGAGAACCAACGGGGCAAAAGCTCCCCAAGAGTCGACAGAGAGGAGACAGGAAAAATAGTTACGGAACGGCCTGGGATGGAAGACGGGGGTGCGGTGGGGATTGGGGAGAGGTAAGGGCATGCATGCTCCGGGGTAACGGCAGCCGAGACGGGTGTGCGGGGGGGAATAGCAGAGGGGTGGAGGTTAGGACGGAGCTCTGGAGAAGATCTGAAACTGGGCCCGGACTGGGAAAGTGGTCAGAGGGGAGGTCGAGTCCACACACTGGTCAGAACAGTGGGGAGGCGTTGAGAGCAGGGTTGGAAGTGAGCGGGAGGAGCGAGGGTGGGGATCATGGAGGGGTGGCTCTTTGAAAGGGTCAGGGCTGGGAAGTGAGAACTGAAAAGTGGGGGTCACATGAGGCGGAGACTAGGAACCGGCAGAGGCGGTAGCCTAGACCTTGCCTCCGACCCAGTACCTGCCCCAAAACTCCGGGCCTTGACAAGCCTGAGTGTGGGGCCAAGGCCGGGAAGGGGGGACTTGAAGGGAGAAAGTCCAGTCAGGGATGCCCCTCAGGCCTAAGCTAGGGGTTCCGGACGTGGGTCGGGGCAGGCGTAGGGTGCCGGAAGGTCCTAGGATCCCGGGAGAACCCCACTCCAGCTCCGGCTCCCGGAGTCTCCTTCACTCACCATCACTGCCGCCATCTTGGATCCACGTGTCGCCGTAATGACGTCAGCGGAAGTGGTGTTTCCCTGGTTACAGAGTTCCACTCTGAGAGGCGCCACCCGATTTCAGTCGCTCCTGTAGTTGCTGTCCGGAGGCGCAAAGTGGACTTAGCTCCTGATGCGTAGCCTTGTCTGGGTAGTCAAGTCGCTAGAAGGAAGAAAGGATGGTGTAACTGTGGGAGCCATATCAGCTCCTGGCAGAGACGGCTCCTCCCCCTCCCCCACTGCATTGTGGGTAATGAGGGTGTGCGTAAACGCGCTTGTTCTCTGGGCGCCATCTTTACTATTGGCCGGAAAAACCCGTTGCCAGGGTTACCTGAGGCCTTGATTTGGGTGAGCGGAGCGGATACTAGAGCTCCAATAGCAGCTGGACTGCGAGAATAATTTATAATTATATATATTTAATTAGTTTCTTGGCTATTCTATATCCTCTTCAATAGACTGTTACCGGTGAGGGTGGGATCCTGTTTTTTTTAAAATTTTTTAATTTAACCGCTTTTCATTTGTAAAATGGGGAGGGAATTATACCTTCATCGTGGTTTTATGATGAGGATCCAATGACATAATATTACATAGTTGTCATTATACTCTTATGCGCTCGCTTCGGCAGCACATATACTAAAATTGGAATAATGTCAGCTGAGGTTTTTATGTTTGTTTTGTTTTGTTTGCAGTTGTAGAAAAAAAGCCCTCGGGCACAGTGAAGCAGATAATGACAGCTACAAGTCCAGGCTACTTTAAGGGACCTACAGCGTATGCCACACCCTCAGAGGGCCGCCCTAGCTGTATGGTGGGTGTGCCTCAAATATCCTGAGATCCGAGCTCCATTTAGCTTTGCCATCCCTAGAGTTCATGCATCGGTAGTCTTTTTAAAAATTTTATTTATTGATTGATTTTTAGAGAGAGAGGCACACACACATAGGGAGAGATCTATTTGTTGTTCCACTTATTCATGCATTAATGGGTTGATTCTTGTATGTGCCCTGACTGGGGGATTGAACCTACAACCTTGGTGTATCAGGATAAGGCTTTAACCAACCGAGCTACCCACCCAGGCACACATCAGTTGTCTTTTAAGAAAGGACCCTGGAAGGTGCTGTACCAGACTTCCACTTAAAACCCATTGATCAGAACTTAATCACATGACCACACGTGACTGCAAAAGGGAGTGGGGAAGTGTAGCATCCATTCTGGGTAATCATTTATGCCTCTGATAAAAATTGTTTCTCTAGAAGAAGGGGGAACATGGGTATGGGGACAACTAGCTGTCATTGCCAACCTCCAAAAGGGAAGGGATGCAAATAAAATGCGAATTGATATAACCTCATGTCAGATATACTGTGATGAGGACGGACACATGACAAAATTAAGGGCCCAGGTTGGGGAATAAGGAGACAATTTTATTCCAAATCACCAGGGAAACCGGTGCTTCCCCTGTATTTAAACTCAAAGACACAGCCAGAGGCTAACTGAAGCAAGTCATCAACGTGGGGCTTTGGGTCCAGGCCTTCCTTTGCGACCTTCCAGGAGAAGACTGCATGCAGTGTTCCCATGGAACTGGTGGCGTGGAATTTGCCCCCATGTTTTGGTTTGTTTATGTGTTTGTTTACTAGACTTTATATTTTAGAGCAAAAATGAGAGGCAAGTATAAAGTTCCCGTATACCCCCTCATCCAGCCCCCAGTTTCCCCTATTATTAACATCTTGCCTTAATATGGTATATATGTTACAACTAATAAGCCAGTCAATATTGATACATTATTGTTAACCAAAGTCCATACTTTACATTAGTATTCACTCTGTGCTGTACATCCTATGAGTTTTAACAGCTAAATAATGACATGTGCCTGACCCGTGGTGGCGCAGTGGATAAAGTGTCAACCTGGAAATGCTGAGGTCGCCGGTTAGAAACCCTGGGCTTGCGTGGTCAAGGCACATATGGGAGTTGATGCTTCCAGCTCCTACCCCCTTCTCTCTCTCTCTGTCTCTCTCTCTCCCTCTCTGTCTCTCCTCTCTAAAAATGAATAAATAAAAATTTAAAAAAAAATTAAAAAAAAATAATGACATGTATCTACCATTAAGAGTATCATACAGAGTATGCCCTGGCCAGATAGCTCCATTGGTTAGAACATCATCCCGAAGCACAGAGGTTACCAGTTCGATCCCTGGTCAGGGCACAGACGGGAACAGATTGATGTTCCTCTCTCTCTCTCTCCCTTCCTCTTCCTCTAAAATTAATCAATAAAAAACATTAAAAATAAAAGAGTATCATACAGAGTAATTTCACTACCCTAAACATCCCTTGTGCTCTACCTGTTGATCCCATCCTCTCTCCCCACCAAACCCCTAGCAATTGCTGATTTTTAACTGTCTCTATAGCTTTACCTTTTCCAGGATGTCAAATAGTTGGAATAGACAGTATGTATGTAGCCTTTTCAGATTGGCTTCCTCCACTCAGCAATATGCATTTAAGGTTCTCCCATGTCTTCATAGCTCATTTCTTTTTATATGGAATATACTGCAGTTTGCTTATTCATTCACCTACTGAAGGACATCTTAGTTGCTGCCAAGTTTTGATCATTATAAAGCGACTATAAACATTAGTGTGTAGATTTTTGTATGGACATAACTTTTCAACTCATTTGGGTAAATACCAAGAAATGCATTGCTGAGTTATATAGTAAGAGCATATTTAGTTTTATAAGAAACTATCAAACGTCTTTCTCAGTGGCTGCACCATTTTGCATTCCCAACAGCAATGAATGAGAGTACCTGTATCTTCACATCCTTCCCAGTATTTGGTGTTATCAGTGTTCTAGATTTTGGTCATTCTAATAGGTGGGTAGTGGTATCTCATTGTTGTTCTAATTTGCATTTCTCTAATGACATATGATATTGAGCATGTTTTCATATGCTTATTTGCCAACTGCATTTCTTCTATTGTGAGATATCTGTTCAGGTCTTTTGTTCAGAGAGAGAGCTAGAGAGCGATAGAACCATTGAGTTGTTGTTCCACCCATTCATGCCATCTTTGGTTGATTCTTATATATGCCTTGACCAGGGATCAAACCCTCAACCTCGGCATGTTGGGGCAATGCTCTAATCTTTTTTGGGCCACGGACCAGTTTAATGTCAGAAAATATTTTCACGGACCGGCCTTTAGGGTGGGCCGGATAAATGTATCACGTGACCAAGACAAGAGTCAAGAGTGAGTCTTAGTCGGATGGAACAGAGGGAATCTGGTCATTTTTTAAAAATAAAACATCTTTCAGACTTAAATATAAATAAAACAGAAATAATGTGAGCTATTTATTCTTTCTCTGAGGACCAGTACCAAATAGCCCACAGACCAGTACCGGTCCGCAGCCCAGGGGTTGGGAACCACTGCTCTAACCAACTGAGCTACCCGGCCAGGGCCAATTGGGTTGTTTTCTTACTGTTGAGTTTTAAGAGTTCTCTGTATAATTTGGGCATCAGTCCTTTATCAGAAGTGTTTTGTGAATATGTTCTCCCACATTGGAACTTGACTTTTCTCTTGGTTCATTTTCATTTCTTTCTTAGAGCAGAGTTTTTAATTTTAGTATATGTGCTGCCGAAGCAAGCACAGAGTTTTTAATTTTAATGAAGTTCAATTTATCAGTTTTTTCTTTCATTACACACACACACACACGCACACACACACACACACACTTCGCATCCTGAACTCCAGAATTTGTGAAGATGTTATCTTACATGGCAAAAGGAACTCTATAGCTGTAATAGGATCTTGAGAGGGAAGGTTAGTCTGGGTTATCCAGATGGGCCCAAAGTAATTACAGGGATCTTTGTAAGTGAAAGAGGGGAACAGGAGACTCAGAGTCAGAGGCGAAGTGACGTGATGACCAGAGCAGAGCGTGGAGTGACTGGCAGAAGGAACCACACGCAGCGAGAGGCTGGAAAAGGCAGGAAGCAGGTTGTCCCCAAAGTTCCTCCAAGAGGCACGTAGCCCCCCCTACCCATTTCCGACTTCTGATCTCTGGAACTGTAAGATAATCAATTAGTGTTGTTTTAAGCCACCAAGTGTGTGGTAATTTGTTACAGCAGTGATAGGAAACACACAGTCAGCAACTATCTGCGGGCAGTTTGAGTCCCGAACCCCGCTTCCCTCTGCACTACCAGTCTCGAGGAGGGGCCTTCCCCATTTCTGACTCGTCCAGCTAAAAAAGGCAAATAGATATTCAGGAACTGGAAGAAAAGCTGACCTGTCAGTAAAGTCTTCAGCATTTACATCTTTTATTTAAATATTTATTCCATTACTTTTTTTTTAAAGTCTCCCATTTCAAACCACAGCTGTGACTGGTAGCCCGTGTCCCAGGCAATAGAAATATCAACTTGGGGTCTCCCAGGAGTGGCAGGTTGTGGAATGCTAGAGTCAAAAAGAGATTGTCCAGTCCAACCCACCCACTGGGCCGATGAGGAGCAGCGACTGGAGAGAGGGTGGGTGTTTGGGGGCCGGAAGGGCGAGCGGGCATGGGGCAGATGGCACAGGGGACGCCTCAGAGGGATGGCCTGGGCACCGGCCCTGCCCTGCTGGGCCCACCCATCACGGCTGCTGTTGGTACTGGCTCTCAGTGGCTGTGTAGAAGTCTTCCAGCACACTCTGGGTGTATTCGAAGGTGGGCCGCTCCTCAGGGCGGTTCTTCCAGCAGCGAGTCATGATGTTGTAGAGCTCCTCGGGGCAGTGCTCCGGCCGGGGCATCCGGTATCCACGCTCCAGTGCCCGGATCACCTCAGGGTTTGACATGCCTGAGAAGGAGCCGTGGGATTAGAAAGGGGGGGACTGGGGACAGGGGTCCAGGGTGGTAGACATAGTTGCCTCCCTGAAGGCCACACCCTGTGGGAACTGAGTCTCTCCCACGGTGAAATCAGAGGCTCCCTGAGTGGGGGCGGGGGCCTGGCACCCAGTCTCGGCCAATGGGAGCTGAGGCAGAGTCTGCAGGGGGACTCCCAGGAAGGGTTTTCCTCCTGGGTAAAAAGAGACTTTGGACGACACACTTCCTCCTTCCTTGGGACACTGTGAGACCCGTGACTCTTGGAGCTGCAGCAGCCATCTGACCATGTGACAATCGGACAGACTAACCCAGAGCCCTGGGAGCTGGTGCAAGGCTGAACTGACCAGCCACCAGTGCCAGACTGTTGTGGGGAGTAATAACTTGCCTTCTGTTTCCACCACTCCTTAGGCTTAACTATCATGTCACTGGTAGCCTAGTGCATCCTAACGGGTCCAGGGTTTTATAACCCATTCCCTGGTTTTCCCTGGCACACCCTCAAGACAAAACAGGTGGCCAGACTTGATGTCACCCTATGGATGAGTGGGACCATTTCTTTATTTAATTAAATTGGTTAGTTATCCTTAATAACAACCATGTAACTGTGTATGATCCCCAACTTAATATTACCAGCCTTGAACTTCAAACTCATATATCCAAGCGCTCACTTGAAAACATCTTTCTTTGGATGTCTACTAGTCACCAAGTGAAACCGAATTCTTGAGTGTCTACCTCACAGCCCGTCACCCACCCAGGTGCTCACTTGAAACCGGGAGAATCGACCTTGAGTCTTCTCTCTCCCTCACCTTCCACAGCAGCACGTCACTTCCTTCCTTCTCCCGAACCACAGCACCAACCCGTCCTCTTATCTCTGTTGCCATCGTACCACCTTTGCCTGGGTCACTGCTGTGGCCACCACCATGTCCCCAGCCCCCAACCCACTCTCCATGCTGAACCAAAGCATCACGTCAACATGGAAATCAGCCCTGGCAGGTTGGCTCAGTGGTAGAGCGTCGGCCTGGCGTGCAGAAGTCCCGGGTTCAATTCCCGGCCAGGGCACACAGGAGAAGCACCCATCTGCTTCTCCACCCCTCCCCCTCTCCTTCCTCTCTGTCTCTCTCTTCCCCTCCCGCTGCCAAGGCTCCATTGGAGCAAGGTTGGCCCGGGTGCTGAGGACGGCTCCATGGTCTCCGCCTCAGGTGCTATAATGGCTCCAGCCACAATGGAGCAATGTCCCAGAAGGGCAGAGCATCAGCCCCTGGTGGGCATGCCAAGTGGATCCCAGTCAGGCACATGTGGGAATCTGTCCAACTGCCTCCCTGCTTCTCACTTCAGATAAATACAAAACAAACAAAAACAAAAAACACACACGGAAATCAGATGATGCCACGTCCCCGCCCCAAACCCTCCACAGGCTTCTGCCTCCTGAGACAGCAGCCGCACTCTCCTCACCACCACCACAGACCCTGCCCTGCCGGGTCCGGCCCCGCCAACCTCCCTGTCTACCACCTGCACTCACTCCTTGTCTCCGGCGGCCTGGCCTCCTTGGTGCTTCAGGCACCCGTCAGGCCCTAACAACCAGCAGTGCCTCCTACCTGCAGTCTTTTCCCTAGGTCCTCGCTCAGCCGTTTTTCAGCTCAAATATGGCCTGCTTGGACAGGTGCTCCTGTCCACAGGGCCCCCCAACACTCGCTCTCAAATGCCCTGGCCTCATTTCCTTCAGCAGTGGTCTCTAGCTGGGACTGGGGGTCTGTGTGGTGTGTGTGGCCCAGGTTGTGTGAGCTCCTTATGCATCCTTTGTCCAGAGCGCCGAACACCCACCCGGCGGGCTTTCGGTACTGTGGGATGAGCAGTGCCTACACCTTTTGTTCCTAATCTTCACAACCACTCCTCCAAGGCAGATTTCATTACACACAGAGACAGGTGAAGACCCTGGGGTAGAAGGGAAGTGAATTTCTCAAAGTGCAATAGTTGATGGGGACAGGATTCAAATCCAGGACAGTTCATTTAAAGAATCAGGGGCTCCTTATGTCCGCCGTGGCCCCTCTTCCCTGCGTTCTGGCTAGAGCTGCCCCAGAAGATACCCCACCCAATCAAAAAGGACAGAGAACACTGCTCACTGAGTCCTGGGCATTCCATGTGTTGGGTTTATCTTTGTATACCCACGTGCTCTACTCAGGGTGGGGTGCCGCCCACGGGCATGTGGAGAAACCCATCCATTCCGCACGTGGCCACCAAGCACCCACTCGGTGGCGAGCACAGAGGTGGGCAGGGTGGACACACCGGTGAGGAATGCCGCCAGGACTCCTGGCCTCCTGGAACTCAAGAGTCCCACGGGGAAAGTGTTAAACAGATCAGATACACAGTCATCACTTGCGATAAACGCTCTGAGGGAGAGCTCTGAGGGTGTTCTGTACTAGCGGCCGGGGGCGGGGGCGGGACAGGCGCGGCACCTCGGATGACAGGGGTGGGGGTGGGGGTGGGGGTGGGGGTGGGGGTGGGAGGGGTGGGGGGGTGGTAAGACGGGGAAGCACAAAAGGAAACCACCGGCGGGGGCTGCGTCCTGCGGGACCGCTGGCGCAGTTAGCGCTTTGGGATTCTGTCCTAATTATGATGGGAGACCGACCAGGAAAGAGTTCAAGGTGGAGTGAGGGACAAGATCTGAGTCGCAGTTTTAGAAAAATCGCTCTGGCTGCCGGTAGAGAACAGCCTGCGGGAGAGAAGGGGGGTGGCGGTGAGGTGGCCGCTGCACCTAGATGTGCGTCGAGGCCGTGGGGTTGGGGCGGGGGGGAAGCCAGAGCCCGTGACTGCGGGGACAGGGAAGGCGTGAGAGAGAGGGAAGGGGCCGAGGAAGCCCCCGGATTTCAGGCTTAAGACACCAGGTGGATGGTGGTGCCTTTACCTGGGCGATGACCAAGACCTCAGTCTGAATGGACGCAACGACAAAGGAAGAGGGCCAGGCCAAGCCCCAGAAGTGGCCCCATGCCAGCGCCCCCTTCACTACCTGGGTATGGGATCCGGCCGTAGGTGACGATCTCCATCAGCAAGACACCAAAGGACCAGACGTCTGACTTGATGGTGAAGGAGCCAAAGTTGATGGCTTCGGGAGCAGTCCACTTGATGGGGAACTTGGCCCCTGCGGGGTTGGAAAGAGCGCGTCAGGGAGAGTCCAGGGAGGAGTCGGGGCTGGGTCTCCCCCAGGGTGAGGAAACAGGACAGCACAGCTGCCCACAGCTGCCCCTGCAGAACTGCGATTACCCTAAACCTGGCCTCTGTGGAAGCAAGGGACACCGGGGCAGAGGACAGATGGCCACAGTTGGGTGGGGACAGAGGGGGACGGGGTGCGGTGGAGGAGCTTACCCCCCAGAACCACCTTGTTGACTCAGCTGTTACCCTGGTGACAGCTCTTGAAGGGGAGCCCTAGAGGTCCCAGGGGACTGGGGACACGAGGACTTTCAGGAGCCTTTGGTCCCGGTGACAGCTAATGCCTCGGTGCCCTGATGCCAAGAGATGGAGAAGGGAAGACTGTGGCCTTGGCCTCAGAGGTTCCCAGCGGACACTGGGTGTCTCCTCTCCTTCTGCCCGGCCTGGGATGGGTTCAGTTGACCTCTGGTTACTGATTTCTATCTGAATTTTATTGTGGTGGGGACTGTGGTCTGTAGTGATACACGCCCTTTGGAGTTGGATGAGACTGGCTTTAGGGCCGAGGACCTGGTCAAGTTTTGAAAACACTCTGTGGTTTTCCTCCATCTCTTCCCTCCTTGAGATTGAATTTTCCTTGTTCCTGCTTATCCTGCCCTGGTTTAGACATTATACCTCCTACTCTTATTTTTTTAGTGGTTGCCCTTAGTTTAGATGTCCTTTTATCATGTCGTAACAAACGTGAAATAAAGTGCACAAGTCTTTCCTAGATGGCTTGATGCATTGTCTCTCTCTCTCTCTCACACACACACACACACACACACATATATATATATATATGTAGACCTTGCACTCACACTCAGATTGAGATGAGAACACGTTCAGGACCTCGGGGTTCCGTCCTGCCCCCTCCCAGGCTGTCCCACCCCCGTTCTCGGCAAGCACTACTTTGACCTATTCCTGCCACAAATGAGTTTGGCCTCTTTTTTCTTTAAAAGTTTTATCAAGCTACATACACAGGTCACGTCATTTACTCACGTAAAGTGTGCAATTCAATGGTTTTCAGTATGTTCACAAAGTTGTGAATTTTGGAGTATTTTTTATCACATTCCCCCCCCCCCCCAAAAAAAAAAAACCCTATAGGAGTCACTTCCCATTTCTGTCCATCTTTCCACTCTGGCCCTAGGCAACCATTAATCTACTTTTGTTTAAAATATAGATTTGACTGTTCTGGACATTTCATATAAATGGAACAATATAATATGTGGTCTTTGTAGCTATCGTCTTTCACTAATATGACACTTTGAAAGTTTATCCATTTTTTAAAAGATTTTATTCATTTTTAAAGAGAGAAGTGGGGAAGGAGGAGCAGGAAGCATCAACTCCCATATGTGCCTTGACCAGGCAAGTCCAGGGTTTCGAACCTGTGACCCCAGCGTTCCAGGTCGATGCTTTATACACTGCGCCCCCACAAGTCAGGCAAAAGTCTATCCATGTTTAGCATGTATCAGAACTCCCTTCCTTTATGAATGCTATTCCATTGTATGGATAGACCACATTGGGTTTATCTGTTGATCAGTTGATGGACATTTGATTTGCTTCCACTTTTTTTGGCTGTTAGGAATAATGCTGCTATGAGCTTGCATACACAAGTTCACTTATTTCTAAATTTTATAGGAATGGAACCATCCAACATCTACTATTCTGTCTGATTTCTTTCATTTTGATACTATACATGTGAGAGCTGACCACTTTGTTCCACGTGGTGTTGGTCTGTGATTTTTCATTGCTGCAGACATTATCTTGTGGGACCATACTGTCATTTATATATCCATTCTCCCATTTAGGGATGTTTGGGTTCCTCCCAGTTTTTGTCTATTATACACAAAGTTGCTCCACACGTACTCGCCTCACATGATCTAAAATCAGAGTGTCTGGGCTCAGAGACAGAGTGTCAGCCCAGCATGTGGAAGTCCCGGGTTCGATTCTCAACCAGGGCACACAGGAGAAGCACCCATCTGCTTCTCCTCCTTCACCCCTCTCCTTTCTTTCTTTCTTTTTTTTTTTTTTTTTTCATTTTTTCTGAAGCTGGAAACGGGGAGAGACAGTCAGACAGACTCCCGCATGCGCCTGACCGGGATCCACCCGGCACGCCCAGCAGGGGGGCGATAATCTGCCCATCCTGGGCGTCGCCATGTTGCGACCAGAGCCACTCTAGCGCCTGGGGCAGAGGCCACAGAGCCATCCCCAGCGCCCGGGCCATCTTTGCTCCAATGGAGCCTTGGCTGCGGGAGGGGAAGAGAGAGACAGAGAGGAAAGCGCGGCGGAGGGGTGGAGAAGCAAATGGGCGCTTCTCCTGTGTGCCCTGGCCGGGAATCGAACCCGGGTCCTCCGCATGCTAGGCCGACGCTCTACTGCTGAGCCAACAGGCCAGGGCCCACCCCTCTCCTTTCTATCTCTCTCTTCCGCTCCCGCAGCCAAGGCTCTGTTGAAGCAAAGGTGGCCCGGGTGCTAAGGATGGCTCCATGGCCTCTGCCTCAGGCACTAGAATGGCTCCGATTGTAGCAGAGCAATGGCCCAGATGGGCAGAACATTGCCCTCTGGTAGGCATGCCAGGTAGATCCCGATTGGGTGCATGTGGGAGTCTGTCTCTCTGCCTCCCTGCTTCTCACTTTGGAAAAATTGAAAAAAATAAAACAAAATAAAATAAAATCAGAGTGTCTGGGTGACTCCGCAGGCCAGGACACTGTCCGGAAGGACTCTGTCAAGCACAATGCAGAGCTAGGACTGGGACGGACCTTAGTGTTTTACCGACCACTCTCACAGGCTCAGCTCTCGATGCTCCCCACCCATCCAGGAGCAGCGGACCCTACCTTCCCGGGCCGTGTACTCGTTGTCCTCGATGATCCTCGCCAGGCCGAAGTCGGCGATCTTACACACCAGGGTTGCCGAGACCAGGATGTTGGCAGCCCGGAGGTCTCGGTGGATGTAGTTCCTCTGCTCGATGAAGGCCATGCCTTCCGCAATCTCCACCCAAAAGAGAGACAGCCCTCACCCTCAGATCTGGCCCAGCCCAAGCTGGGTCCCCCCCAAAGGCAGAAGAAGAGCATCCAAGTGTGAGAAAACAGGAGAACATGTGTGGCACCTCCCCCTTCCTGGTGGGGAGCATCCTCTGGGTTTGGGTCAGTGTGGGAGTTTCTCGAGAGTTCCGAGGCTTCCAGAGGACACGTTGAGGGAAAAGCAAGGACATTATTGTCCAGGGCCTATATACCCACACCGGGATGCTAGCAGGAGCTTCCACCCCCCACCCCGTCCCCTTTCTGGGGATAGCCTCAGTTCATGCCGTATTCTGCTGTATCTCTCACATCTTCTTTATCCCCAAACCTGGATAGGAAAAATTCATTTATTCACGAGTATCTATTGAGTGTCTTGTGGGTTCCAGACATGTTACTTTAACCGGGGCTGAGCCCCGCAAGGTCCCTCTACAGGTGGTACAAAGTACCATTAAAAAAGAATAAAGAGAGGGAACAGGAAGTTGGAGTGCTTTTTGGATTGAGAGGCCAGGGAAGGCTCCTTTGAAGAGGTGAAATTTAAGCAAAGATCTCAGTGAGGACAAATAAGTGTGTCAAACAAGAATGTTCCTGGCAGAGAGAACATCATGTGCAAAGGCCCGGAGGTAGGGATGAGCTTGGGTGTTTGTGGAACGGGTGGCTGAGCAGAAGTTGCCACAGGGACAGTGGGGGGTGTTGAGAGGGAGGTGGCTGGTCATGAAGGACCTTGTACACTAGGAGAGGAAGAGAGATTGTATTCTGAGTGTGATGGGAAGATGGTTGAAAGCTTTGAATAGGAATGTGACCTTGTCTGAAGTATATTTTAATGTCATCATGGCTGCTGAATGAATAATAGACTGTGCTGAGGATCTGCTGCAATCAGGTTAGATTATTTGGAGCAGTAGGGGGCTCCACCAGACTGACCAAAACCAAGGCACAAGCTGGCTCAAAGTTGGAGGCAAGCGAGTGGTGCACTTACAGAAAGTAGCCAGCAGGGGACACCCCTGACCATCAAAACTGATGTCTGAGGCTGCACACTTGCCCAACAAAAACTTGAGAACTTTGATTTTGTTGGGTAGCAGGCCAGGGTTGGCGAAGGCACAGTCTTGGCCTGGGTGGTGTGGGGAATGTATAAGGACTCCTTAGAGGCATCGTTAACGATGGTTATTGGCTTAATGGCGGACATTGAAGCTTATTCATGTATTATAAGATGATACTTAGCAAACAGTATTGACTCTCTTTTATTTTGCTATCAGCCCTATTTCACAGGTGAGAAAACTGAAGGCCAGAGAAATAAGTAACTGGTCCAAAAGAAGAAACAACAACAGCCGAGCTCAGGGTCCATGCCATATCCATTACCCTACCTGAATTTCTGGCCATCTGTTTGGCACAGAGCAGGCCCTAATGCTGGTAGTCCCCATTTTTAGTACCCACTAGCAGATTTTCACATGAGGCCCACGGGGCAGGTGGGACTAACTCCCCTCAGAACCGTAGGAGATAGTGCCTAAGCAACTCTGGGGTTGGGCCAGCTCAGCTTGAGTCCCCTGGCTCTGTGACCTCAAGCAAGTTACTTCAACCTTCTGTGCCTCAGTTTTCTTCTCTGTAGACTGGGGACAAGAAGAGAACCTGCTTCCGTGGGTCTATGTGAGGATTCGGCCTGTGCGCCTACATCAAGGACTCAGGATGGTGTCTGGCACGTAAGCATTCACTTCAGTGGTGCCTATCAGCGCCCCCTGTTGAGGAAAGTGGCGCTCAGAGAGGTTGAGCAACTTGCTCAAAGCTACACAGGCAGAGCTGGGATCAAAACTCAATACTCTGTGCAATTCCTCAGCCCACTGCGCACACACAGAGTGCTGCTTCCGAAGGTTTTGTCAACCGAATGAATTCATGGATAGGTTTACTGGGCTCAGGGTTGGTCTAAGAATTGGGGGCGGATCAGGTGGTGAGATCTTATGACCACCAAATGGGCTGCCGTGATGTCAAGCATGGGCACTGGGGTTTCTTCCAAGAGCCAGGGCTGGAAGGGCCTGTGGGAATGTTCCAGCTCTTCAAACTGAATCCTCTTGATACCTCAAGGCTGCCAGAGTTGGGAGTGGGGAAGGGAAGGGGACAAAAGAGGCCACATATGAGGCCCCACCTTTCGATCAGACCAGCTCTGTTTTAACCTCTTTTAAAATATTCAGCTACTGTATGAGATTTCATTGACCAACAGTTATGCCTAAAAAAAAAAAGAAAGCTTCTGACCTTGAAAACCACAGGTGTGGTCCCATGCTCTCATTTGACAAATTGAGAAGACTGAGACCCAGAGTGGCTTCAAGGCCATCAGCCAGATGGTGACAAGTCCGGGGCGCCCAGCACTGTGCCAACCTGCCTCTTCCTAGGCCTGGAGGCAGAGGCCTGGTTGGCTCCTTCTCGTCCCTGGGCCTGAGTTCCCCTCTGCCTGAGGTGCACAAGGGCCTGGCCCCTTTTTCCTCCTGTGGTTTGTTTTCCAGTCTGTGGAACGGGGAGAGCCGATGACTCGCTGCCCAGCAGGGTCTCTTCTGCCAGTCTGCCAGCGATCATTTAACAACAGACTAGACCACTGTTTCTCCAGGGACAGGGCCCATTAAAGTAAAAATGCCAAGCCTGGATTTCCATATGTCTTTGGCACCACAGGCTCTGAAATGTAAGGTCTTTCTTTATACTTCTGATGTGCCTCCTCCCCATTCTCTCCCCGGATTTGCCTATTCAAATGGATACTGCCTTAGACATCTTCGGAAGGCCCGCCCCGAAGCCCTGGGCCAGGTCTCCCTTAATACTTGACCCACACTCCCTTCATGTTCGCCAACCCCGGGCACCGGCTGACCAGGCCCAGCCCTTCGGTGTTTCCCCTTTGGGCTTTGGCACAGGCTGTTTTTTTTGTCTAAAACACCCTTTCCTCTCTTCTTCATCAGAACAAATTCTACTCATGCTTCAGGGCTCAACCTAAAGGCCACTTCCTCTGGGAAGTCCTCTGGGATTGCTCCTAGACAAGGCTAAATGCTCCCACCGTGTTCTCCCACTGCGTCCCTTTCCTGTTTTCCCACAAATAGGAGAGAATGAGAGCAGTTAGAAATGAAAAGCACTCACTCAGGGCGAGAGGTGCAGCAGAGGGTAAGGGGAAGGGCAGAAAGAAAACGGGGTTTGAAGAAGTGTCCCTGTGACTGTGTCCACTATTTTGCTGGATACTGAATTCTTTGGACACTGAGCCAGGCCCCTTGGGTCACAGCTCTTGAAGAGATTTAGTTATTTAATATGTCTTCTCACCTGATGAGGACACACTGTCCATTCTGTCCACTATCGTGTCCCCCAAAGTGGACACGGTAACTTAGGCAAGCTACTTAACCTCACTAAGCCTCTTTCAGTTTCCTCATCTGAACTGATCTTTTCTAGGCCTCAGTTCCTGTTATGTAAATGGAGATGGTGGTCACTTTCCTGTGCCAGACTGTGACCTTGGTGTCTCCCAATGAACCGTGCCTCCTGGACCCAGGCCCTCCGCGAGTCCGCTCCCACACTGAGTGTGGGCTGGACCCCGTTGCAAGTGGGAGGGGATGGGAGGGGAGAATTCATCAGCATTTGCACGTTAGGGCTCTGCCCCTCCGTACACTCCCCTTGGAGCCTGGCCGCAGTGCCCTGCAGTAGAGGGGCTCCGGACGGAGCACTGAGTGATGACAGGTCACGTGGACAGAGGCTCCGGAGGGCGAGACGCCATGGTGGACACTCTAGCCCTAGGCAAGCTCCCAGCAGAACGCAGCCATGTGAGTGAGCCCCGGTTCCCACCCAGCCACCTGCGGTCAACCCACTGAGTCATGAGAAATAACGAATTGTTGTTTCAAGCTCCTAAGCTTTGGGGTGCTTTGTCATATAAAAACAGACAACAAAAATCCCACCCCAGAAGGTTGATGTGAGGACTAGGTGAGTTAGTACGTGTAAGGCACATTCAAAAAAGTATACTTTTTACACAGCACACTCAATAAACGTTAAGCAGTATTGTTGCTAGTGTGATAGTATGTGGTCAGTAAGTACGTGCTGAATAAGTCACTGAACTCCTGTGTCCCCCCCCCCCCCCAGCTTCCCCGTAAGCCCCTCACCTGGGCCGAGAAGTCGATGAGTTTCGGCAACGGCTGCTTGGTGCCCTCTTCACTTTTCAGGAAGTCCAGCAGGCTTCCTGTGGGGGAGGGGAAGGCAATGGTGAGTGCTCTGCTGCCCAGGGTTTAAAACTGCTCATGGCGATGGGCTAACATAAAAATATTTATTAACCACTCCCAGGGTTTGAGAAATATAGTCTGACTGCTTTTAAATGATTTTGTGATTGCTAGACTGGTTCTTTGAGATGGCTTTCTGAGCTCAGCTTGGCTAGGGCTCTGGTTTTATAAGGCTCTGGCATAACTGTGTATTTAGAAAATGAAAAAAGGCCCTGGCCAGTTGGCTCAGTGGTAGAGTGTTGGCCCAGCATGTGGATGTCCTGGCTTTGATTCCCGGTCAGGGCACACAGGAGAAGTGCCCATCTGCTTCTCCACCCCTCCCCCCTCGCTTCTCTCTCTCCCTTTCTCTCTTTCACTCTCTGTTCTCCTCCTGCAGCCATGGGTGCTGAGAATGGCTCCATGACCTCCGCCTCAGGCACTAAGAAGAGCTTGGTTGCTAAGCAATGGAGTAATGCCCTAGATGGGCAGAGCATCGCCCCCTAGTGGGCTTGCTGGGTGGATCCAGTCAGGGGGTATGTGGGAGTCTGTCTTTCTGCCTCCCCTCCTCTCACTGAATAAAAAAAGAAAGAAAGAAGGAGAGAGAGAGAAAGAGAGAGAGAGAAAGAAAGAGAAAATGAAAAAAGTTATGGAATTTTAAATCACATGAAATGAGGTTCGGTGAGATGTTCCTATTATTGGGAAATAGGTAGGGATAGAAAATGGTTGTGAAATGGTGGGCTAAGAAAAACCCCCTGAGGAATTCTGGATCATGGGCAAACAGGGCAGGCATAGCCTGGGATGGATGCTCCGTTGAATCTCTTTTCCAGAGCATTGGTCCACGCATGGAACATGGCGGGGGCGGGGGGGGGGGGGAGAGTTGCCCCTGGCCTTTAAGCTTCTTCTCCCATCACCCAACGGGGGTCTGCCCTGCTCCCCTCCCCTGGTTTCACCCCATGAACCAGGAGCGCTGGGCAGGCTTACTGAGTACAGGTGGGAAGAGCTCCCGGCCAGACCGGGACAAGAGCCATGTCAGTCACCTCCAGGGCTTCACCTGACTGGTCTGAGCACAGCCCGCCTCCCCGGGCCCTGGCCCCCAGCCCCCGGCCCCCGCACCTTTGGCCATGAACTCCGTGATGATGTAGATAGGCTCCTCGGTCACCACCGCATGCAGCTTCACCAGCTTGTCGTGCTGCAGGGTTTTCATGAGGTTGGCCTCCGCCAGGAAGGCCTCCACAGACATGCTCCCTGGCTTCATCGTCTTCACCGCCACCTTGGTGTGCTTGTTGTAGGTGGCTGCAGTGGGAGAGGAAGCAAGAAAGAAAGGTGGTCAGAAGCCACCGCTCTTTCCCCGCAGCCCAGCAAGGCCCAGCTGCAGACCCGCCTCCTCCAGGAAGCCTCCCGTGCCTGCCGCAGCCCTTAGAGAGGGACAGATGTGGGTTGGACAGCTGGTTCACCCACTCCCTAGCTGTGTGCTCTTGGGCGAGTCGCTTAAACCTCCCTCAACTGTGGTCTCCTCCTCTGCAAAGCAGGAACGGTGAGCACTGCCTGCCAAGGCCTGCTGTAGCGATTAGAGTAACCTCAGAGCGTCGCTCAGATTGTCACACACAGACCACTTCTGCTTTGTCACTCATCTCACACACACCATCTTTCCTTTAAAAGCTTTCATCTTGACACCGCTCTCGAAATAAACATCAGTCTTATCATGGTCCGCAAAGCCCTGTGTGATGGGGCCCTGCCCACCTGGGCAGCTCTGTCACCCACCCAACTCCCCCTTGCCTTCCGTGGGCCAGTCGGCCTGCATGTCACTCAGCCCTCGGGGACCCGCCCACCCCTCCCACCACAGAGACTTGGCACGCAATGTTCCCTCACCCCACCCCTACTTCATCTTGTCAACCAGCTTACAACTCTCATAATTGCTTGTGTTTCTGTTTTTGCCTTGGCTGCCAGGAAGCTCCTAATCCAAACGTGAGGAAGAGTCTGAGGCCTATCTACAATTGTCTGATTTTCTAACTCATGACTCAGATCTGTTGTGCCTTCTTCTTCTCCATACTTTCTCCACCACATTCTCTCATTCAGCGCCTGGCCTACCGCAGGCTCTCAATAAGTATAGTTGAAATAGGTGAACTTGAAACGTTTTTCTTTTTCTGACTCAGCTGTTGGCAACTCTGTGAATTGCCTTCACTCCCACCTGAAACACGGTGGGTGTAGACGCAATGGGGGGCATCGGGCCCTGGGCCAGGCATTGCGTCTGCCCCGCAGTTCTGCAAACTTGAAGCATTGCTTGCTGTTCTCCAGTTATTAGGGACAGGATCGCAGGGGTGGAGCGTGCTGTATGGGGGCCCCCGCGATGCCTCGCCATGGCACCAGGCACACAGTAGGTGCTCAGAGCAGCATGTTCAGGAGTTGCCGATGTTAAACTCACCTGGAAATCTCCGAGCTGCATTTCCCCACTTTTCATTTTCATCACCCTAAAAAAGCCTCTGGTAAACTCAGCCCCCAACTGGTCGCCTCTCCTGGCTCCATATCCAGGAGCGGATTCCTCATCCAGGACTCCTGCTTCCCAGGAGGAGACTTTGGACCCCAACAGGCCCGGCCTCCAAGGTCACCCAGGGTTTGCATGGCGGGCCGATTTGGTTGGCTATCGGAGGGAGTGCTCCTTTATGGTTCTTAGTCAAATCTCCCCTCTGCCCGGCGGGGCTCCCTCTTTGCCTCGGGTTGTTCCTGGAAGCAGTGACCGCCCTCCGCTGTCCCCCACCCCTGCCACCCTCTGGCCCTGGCTCCTTACCCATCCAGACTTCCCCGAACTGCCCAGCTCCCAGCCTTTTCTCCAGCTTGAGGGACTCCCGGGGGATCTCCCAGGCATCTTTCTCCCACGGCTTCTGGGGCTTGGAGGACACGCAGGGCACCGTCAGCTTCTGGCACAGTCCATCACTCCCTTCTGGAAGAGAGCTTCTGGTCAGTCGTGGGCAGCCGGCTCTGCGCCAGCCAGAGGCTTCCCCGCAGAGGTCCCCCGCATCTGGCAGGGGTTCCAGTGGGCTGCCACGATCAGAGACGTTCCCCAGAGAGCAAGCATGGCCAGACGCCACCTCTGCCCCCTTCTCAATAGGCCTGAGACTTCAGGAGACTCCAAAGGGGCTATCTGTCTGCAGAGGGTCAGAAAGCGTCAGCAAAGGCCTCAGAGGGCACAGGGCCCCCTTGACGAGGACTCCCCGGAGACAGGCCCACCCCCGTCGGGATGTGGCCCTGGGCAGGACTTACTCTTGTAGTGGGCCACCAGCTCCTGCAGGGTGCTGAAGGTGCTGCGCGGGGAGATGTAGAAGCCCCCGTTGTCCAGGGTCCGGATCTTATAATGTTTCACCGTGTCCCTGTGCTGGGGGTCGTAGTCGCGCACAGACAGGGAGTAGCTCCCTGCGTTGGCCAGAGAGAAACGGCTCAGGGGTGGGGCCTCAGAGGCCTGGCACCCCTTCCTGACACCGCCGTGAGGCCACTGCTGGCACCGCCCGAGCGCCTGGGCCATGGAGCACAAGGGTAGGAGTGGGCTGTGGCGTCAGCCTGCCCTGGTTCTTGTCCAGGCCCCTACACGTCCAGCTGTGAGACCTTGGACAAGTAAGTAGTCACCTCTCTGTGCCTGTTTCCTCATCTGTGAAATGGGATTGGGTCATGAGACCTCCCATCTCATCACACTGACTAATAATGTAAAAAGGAATGCTTGTAGAGTAGTCAAGATATAAACACTCAGTAAACACTGGCTGTCATCATCATCATCATCATCATTATAATCTATCTGTCCATCATTTACTCATCCATCCATCTATCTATGAGATCTCATAGATAGATGGATGGATGGATGGATAGATAGATAGATGATAGATAGACAGATAGATAGATAGATAGATAGATAGATAGATAGATGATGGATGGGATGGATGGATGGATGGATGGATGGATAGATGGATAGATGGATGGATGGATAGATAGATGATAGATTGATGGATGGATGGATGGATGGATAGATAGATGATGGATGGATGGATGGATAGATGGATGGATAGTTAGATAGATAGATGATGGATGGATGGATAGATAGATGATGGATGGATGGATGGATGGATGGATGGATAGATGATGGATGGATGGATGGATAGATAGATAGATGATAGATAGATGATGGATGGATGGATAGATAGATGATGGATAGATGGATAGATGGATAGATAGATAGATAGATAGATAGAGGAGGCCTGCATCACCTTTGGTGGTCTCACTGTCCCGGATCATGAAGGAGCCCAGCACGTTGCCGGGGGCCAGGAGTTGGCGTTCCGCATCCTTCCGGCTGATGCCCTTGAAGAACCACCTGGCGGAAAGGGGGAGAGACAGGTGTGAGCCCCGGGTGGGCAGTCCTGTCCCACCAACAAGGCGCACCGGGATACCGAAGGCCCGGTTTCCTGTTGTGTGACTTTGTGCAGGTTGCTTTCCCTCTCTGGGCCTCTGTTTCCTCTGTATCAACTGGGGAGAGAGACAGCTAACAGGCACCCACCCAAAAACTCTGTGGAACTGTTGCCCTGATTATTATCCCCATTTTATAGATGAGGAAACTGAGGAAGAGAGAGAGAGCAAGTAGCTTGCTTGATGTCATACAGCTGGGGCGTGGAGGACACAGGCTTCAAACCCAGGCAGTCTCACTCCAGAGCTCGAACTCTTAATCACCATACTACCCTGGCCCCCCTCCCATCACCTACTTTGATTTCATTTTATAAAATGATTCGTGCAATGCTACAGGGTACCCAGTAAGAACTGTGTCCCTGGCAATGCCACCCCTAGGAAGCTATCTCACAAATCCTGCACAAGGAAGAAAGGTTAGTGAGAAGTGTTCAAAAGGGAATGAGAGAGAGTCACAAAGGGGACTCACTTAAAACAAGGTGGTCAGGGAAAGCCTCTCTTAGACCCAAAGGATGAGAAGGCAGGCAAAGAGTCCTAGGAAGAGTGTGCCAGGTAGGGGAGATGGGAAGTGCAAAGGCCCTGAGGCAGGGACAAGGCTGACTCTGCTCATACCTCCTGCCAGAGAGTAAGAAAATGGAATACTTACTCCTCTGTCTCCAGGGAGTTAACGCGGGCGACGTAATTGCTTGGGATGTAGCCCTCTTTCCGGGTGGCAAGGGACCGTGCCTTCCACCACTCCCCCGACCTGAGGGGCAGGAGGAAGCAAAGGGGTCAGGAGGCAGAAGGACTCCCCCTGGTCCTCTTGGGCCTCACAACCTTGACCTAGAGTACCCCTGCACATACCCCATGACTAGGGGTAGGGATCTCGACAACAGTTCTCACTATGCATCCAGGGGCCTGAAACCCAGCCTGTCCCTACATCCTCAGCCTGCAGACCCAGCTCTTTGGCCCGACTCTATCCTCTGGACGTGCAGCCCTGGCCTTCCTAGCCGCACGCAAGGTGGGGCCCTGGGACCACGGCAGACTCAGAGCGGCTTGGCAGGGGCTGAGAGCCAGAGGGTGTGGGCTCCGGAGTCTGACCAAGCACAGCTGCTGCCACTTTTGGGCTCCCATACATACTGGACACTGTGCCCACGGTGTTGAAGACTGGAAAAGATTGGAGGTAGCAAACTCAGAGATCCAAGCGTTTCTAAATGCAAAGTCACCTCAACACAGCGTGGTCCACAGGTGAGCCTGCAGCTTGGTCACAGGCTTCCAGGGGAAAGCACTTTGAGCAGTCTATCCTCGCCTGGATGTGCACCGCTAGGGAGCACACAAGCTCCTGTCTTGTGGCTTCCACCCAGGGGAACAGCCAACCCTTCTCCTCTGTTATGATCAGGTTCTCATCAGTCATTTACACCCTAGTATAATTTAAGGTTGCCTACCAGCTTCTTTACTGAAGCACAAAAGAGAGTATAACCGAGGGTTGGAGGCAGGTGTGTCTTGGGGGAGGGGAAGGGGGACTCACTCCTCCAGGACCACCATCTGGTCTCCCTTCTGGAAACTGAGGTCTTCACGGTGAATGGCCTCGTAGTCATACAGGGCAACCACGATGGTGTCCTCAGAACCTGCTGGGACGGGAGGCACATGGGACAGTGAGGCTTCATCTGAGCCCGCCCCCACCCCCAGCCCTAGGTGTCCCCATCCCAACCCCTGGCACCCACGTGTTTGTCTCTGTATCAGTGAGCACCGTGCCACGCTGGGGGCAATTCCACAGTTCAAAGCTAACAGTATTTTGTTTGTGTTATTAAACAGCGTTACAGAAACAAAATAGCCTGTATGGAGTACTTTGGAGGCAATTTAGGGAATTTTCAGGGGTGGGTTTTGACTGTTTGGGACTTTTGCCTCAAGCTCTGGGACAGGAACCTAATCTTCCGCATAACCCAAGACCCCACGGCACACTTCTGCCACTTACCGTCCTTGGACCCTGGCGGGTTGCCATTGCTGTTGTCGGGTCGCTGTGGGGGAGGAAGAGGAGAAAGAGATGGATCCAGTAGTGTGCGGGGAGCCCTGGAGGGTCTCTGTCAAAGAGGGTACCCAGAGACCTCTGAGCCCAGCCCTGTGTGTCACGGGCGGAGGCACAGAGAGGGCAGGAGATATGTCTGAGGTCACACAGCACACAACAAGGATCCAGGTCTCTTGGGTTGTGGGCTCTGCCCTTGGACTTGGACATACTGGGGGACACTGGCTTGTCTCTTCCCTTTGGCATACAGTGAGGGGGTTGGTCCAGATCCGTGTTTTCCAAGGTGTGTGTGAAGAAGCCCTGGGTCCAGCAACAGGACCTGTGTGTAAAGGCTCCATGACGTATGTGAGAGAACCCATGTGTCTATCTCATGGGGAACCAGCGCCTACCCTGTGTGGCATTCTGAGCAGCCTTTATATTGATATTATATGAGGGGGGCCAAGCTCCATTCCCGACACAGCTAGACTTCAAAGATACATTGTTGGGTGACCAAAGCACACTTCCATGAAACGCATCCCGAGTACCTGTGGTGCTCCTAACACGACTCCTCCTGTCCCCGCGACTGCCTGCTCCGACCGGGAGCATTCAGCGGCGTCCCCCTCTGCGGCTCTCGCCCCTAACCCTGCCACTTTGGAATTTGCACAAGCCGAGTTTAAATCCCGGCTCTACCCCTTACGAACCATGCGGCCTTTGGCGAGCTACTGAACCCGAGTCTCATCTGTAAAATGGGTGTCATAGAAACTGTGACTGACGAACCTTCTCGTGGGGATTCAAGTGTTGACAGCTATAAAGCGCTCAGGAGAGTGCTTGGCTCGTCCTAAGCTCTGGATAAACATAAGGAAATAAATACAGGGGGTCCTTGGGTTACGACGACAGTTCCCTATGACGTTTCGAGTTTACGACGTTCGCTCCCACAAAAATTTTAAAAAATTGAGAGGCGAGCGTTTCAGTTGGCATCGTACTTACAGACCAAGTTGGTGAACTGGTTCAGTTGCTGCGATGCGAGAAGAGACGCAGTGTTACTTTTCTGTGGCTTAGGTATGGTTTTATGCTCTCTAAATGATGATTTTACAGCTGTGTTAGGATAGGTCAGTGACTTAGGCTAGGGTGTGTTTCGACTTACACAGAACTTCGGGTTACATTACCGTCGTCGGAACGGAACTGTGTCGTAACCCGAGGACACCCCCACCCCGTACCTCTGTCAGTATTACACTCTCTGATCGCTGCTATCCTCCCACTAGCATTGCTGTTACTGTTATTACTACAGTGGTGATGGTAGTTATTGCTAGGAGCCTGATAGTATCAGCATTATTGTCATCACTTCAACTACTGCTGTGACTTGTCTGGTTGCTCATAATAATCCTCAGCATGGCTTCTGCCACTGCCCAGCCCTGAGGCCAGCCGTGCTGCCTGGGACCTGGTCACTGGAGCCCAGGCTGAGTGAGGGCCAAGGCCTGGGCGGCAGGACAAGGAGAAGTGACGTCCCTGTCCCGGGTGCTCGGTGCAGATATACGCTGGAGAATTAGATGCTGTCGGTGACCGGTCAGCTCCATCGCACCCCAAAATGCCCGCTCACCCTTGGAAAACGGGAGGCTGTGAGGACAATCCGGGGCAGCGTGGGGCAGCCGACTCCCACCCCAGGCTCTGACGCCCCCAGTCTTCCCCCACTCACCCGCTTGCCCGAGGACGTGGGATCTGGAACATACACGGGGCTGTGTGGGTTGGTGCTGGGCTCGGTTTTCGAGACCTTGCCTCGGTCCCGGAGGAACTTGGACTTCACACACCCCATCCTGCAGTGGAGAGAAGGGGGGTGAACCCTGCTGGCCCTGAGCCCCACGCAAGGGAGTCTCCAATGCTGGGTTCCGGGCACTCTGTTCCCAGGCCGGCTCCGCCCTCCTTCCCCAGGTTCCCTCCCCTGTCCGCCCCACTGCCCTACCCTCGTCACACAGAGCTCACTCTGCCCTTGCCACCTCTGGGCTTCCTCACGTGCACGTCCACCGTGCACCCACACAGACCTGACACACGGTTATCATCACGCTACCATGGATCCCTGCCATGGGGAGTCTGTTCAGACAATAAGTCATGAGGTTAGTCAAAATCCAGTAAGTAGGGTGGCTGGTGGGCAACAGGCCGCTCAGAGGGCGGAGCTGACACTGGGCTGCTCCGCCCTGCTCACAGTTCACTCATCAGTTCCCTTGCGCCCCAGTCCCAGTCCCTCAGCGGCAAAAGGGGACGATGACACCACCTCCTCGCAGGGTATCGGAGGGTGAGAGCAAGCATGTGGGTGGGGGTTACTCAGCACAGCATCAGGCTCAGCGTGGACAGTAAGTAAAGCTATACTATTGTTGTCTAATAAATTACCATCGTACAGTAAATGAAAAACAGATAAGGTCATACAGTGTGGCTCAAACAATCCAGCCAAATAATAGCCAAGGCACCGTCTTCCTCCTATCATCGCATACTTGCTTTGGGATAGCTTCCTCACTCTCTCTCTTCTGCCTTCTTGGTCTCGTCAATTTATTTGATCCTTCATGCATTCGTTTACTCAGCAAACATTCACTGAGCCCTTTTCTAAACCACGGATAAGACAAGTTCATGCCCTGGCGGAGCTCACGCTGGAGGTGAATGGGAGACACAGGCAATAAAACAGGCCAAAGATACACAACGAGATAGATTTAGTTACTGAAAAATGTAAGAACCATAAAAGAGGGCATGATAGAAACCGTCCCTGTGGGGCCTCTTTAGATAGGATGGTTGGGGAAGGCCTCTCTGAGGAGGTGATATTGGACCCTGGGGCCTTGGATGACACAAAGGAGCCAGTCATGTAACACTAGGAGGAAAACGTTCCAGGGAGAGGGAACAGCAAGTGCAAAGGTCCTGAGGCAGGAATGTGCTTGGAGAGAATGAGGCCACTGTGGCTGGAGAACACAGGCAGGGGGAGAGGGTGGTATATGACGAGGCTGCCACTTCTTGAACTTGGATTTGATTCTATGGGTGATGGGAAACCACAGAGAAAGGTTTAGGCAGGAGAATGATGGGATTCCATTGAAATAATCCCACTGTCTGCTGGGGTGAGGATTGTCCATAGAGAACAGAGCAGGAGACCCTGTCCACTGCAGTCGTCTGGGCCTGAGATCATGGTGGCCTGGCCCAGGGTGGTCACTGCTGAGGACGTAAGAAGGCAGACAGAGTCAGGGTCATCTTAGAGAGAGAGCTGACAGATGGTGCTGGTGGATTAATAAATGTCAAGGCACTTAAAGGAAATATATCGACCTGGTCAGCCTCGAACTTCATTGTACAAAGTGGCAGGAACATTCCATTGCTTTTCTCAAAATGCACATGTGGGTTTGCTGAGGAGACGGGCTGTGCGCAGTCACATAAGGAAGTAATTGTTTCCCCCATCTTTGCACAATTAGAATTTTCTCCTAAAACAGTTAGAACTCAGTTACACTTATCTTGTTAAAATAAACATGTGTTTGTGGTTTAAGAAAAAAAAGAAAGAAAAACTCCTTCAAATTCTTAGGCTTAGAGAAGCTATTTGGAAAAATAAAAAAAAACAAACCCCAAAACTCATTTTATTTACAAGGGTGTTTTTGTCTGTCCTGGTGGGAATTGGAAACTATTTACCAACTCAGGGTTTAAGCAGTTTGGGCTTCGTTTTCCTTTTGTGAATAGAGCGAGGAATTCAGACTCCTGGAGTGCTGGATCATTAATTTGAAAAACGATCACAATTAATCACTGCTTTCTGTAATGCACTTGTATGCATTTATAATAGACGCCAGACCGACACCCCCTTGATTTGTGACAAATATCACAACTCTGGAAAAATAAAACAGCGTATCCTGTGGGTTTGCATGGTATAACATTATATTACGTTAAATTACATTACATTAAAATTAAATATATATATATTTAATTTTTCCACTGTTTTGAGGGAGAGAGAAAGGGGGGGAGGAAGAGAGAGAGAGAGAGAGAAACACCAACTCCCCGTTTCGCTTAGCTGTTCTATTCAGTTGTGCACTCACTGATTGTCTCTTGTGTGCTGGGTCCATGCTTTATCCACTGAGACACCCAACCAGGGCACATTTCATATATACATATACATATATATATATATATATATATATATATATATTTTTTTTTTTTTGTATTTTTCTGAAGCTGGAAACGGGGAGAGACAGTCAGACAGACTCCCGCATGCGCCCGAGTGGGATCCACCCAGCACGCCCACGAGGGGACGACGTTCTGTCCACCAGGGGCGATGCTCTGCCCCTCTGGGGCGTCGCTCTGCCACAACCAGAGCCACTCTAGCGCCTGGGGCAGAGGCCAAGGAGCCATCCCCAGCGCCCGGGCCATCTTTGCTCCAATGGAGCCTTGGCTGCGGGAGGGGAAGAGAGAGACAGAGAGGAAGGAGGGGGGGGTGAAGAAGCAAATGGGCGCTTCTCCTATGTGCCCTGGCCGGGAATCGAACCCGGGTACCCCGCACGCCAGGCCAACGCTCTACCACTGAGCCAACCGGCCAGGGCCATTTCATATATTTTGATTAACAAGAGGGTGTTCTGGGAAGAGCACTGCTGTGTGACATAGGGCAGCTCCCTCCACCTCTCTGAGCACCTATTAAGTATCATTACCTCGCAGTCTACATATTCTAGATGGCAGCAGGGTCCTGAGGGGTGGGTCTCTGAAGGCCCTGTGCTCAGGCATGATCCAAGGCCGTCTCTGAGAAAGGGTGGCAGGGTGTACCTCAGAGGCTGCTGGGAGCACAGAGTGAGTTATCGTGTAAAGGTGTCTGGCACACAGTAGGTGCTCAGGAACGTTAACCACAACCATCTCTGTTTACCAGCTTCGTGGCCCTGCCCTGGCACAAAAGCAAGCCTAGAAGGCAAACCTTTGGCCCATAAGCTTAGAGATACTGCAACACTTAAGTTAACTTTTTCAAATAAGGAATTCCCACCTGACCAGGCGGTGGTGCAGTGGATAGAGGATCAACCTGGGATGCTAAGGACCCAGGCTCAAAACCCTGAGGTTGCCAGATTGAGCGCAGGGTCATCAACATGATTCCATGGTCACTGGCTTGAGCCCAAGGTCGCTGGCTTGAGCAAGGGGTCACTGGCTCAGCCTGAGCCCCCCCCCCCCGTCAAGGCATGTATGAGAAACAGTCAATGAACAACTAAAATGGTGTAACTATGAGTTGATGCTTCTTATCTCAATCTCAAAATAATAAAACAAAAAAATTAAATAAGGAATTCCCATTAATTCGATTTCTACACAATAAAATGTGAATTTTTATAAATGATATTCTGGCAGGAGTCCAGTTTGCACAAAATGCGATTGTTCTCCTAAACCAGGGGTCCCCAAACTACGGCCCGCGGGCCGCATGCGGCCCCCAGGCCATTTATCCGGCCCCTGCTGCACTTCCAGAAGGGGCACCTCTTTCATTGGTGGTCAGTGAGAGGAGCATAGTTCCCATTGAAATACTGGTCAGTTTGTTGATTTAAATTTACTTGTTCTTTATTTTAAATATTGTATTTGTTCCCATTTTGTTTTTTTTACTTTAAAATAAGATATGTGCAGTGTGCATAGGGATTTGTTCATAGTTTTTTTTTTTTTTTTTTTCATTTTTTTCACTTTTAATAGTTTTTTCTTTTTTTCCTGGCCTGGATTCCCGGTGCTTCCTTGGGACAGGGTGCTGTGGGGATCGTTGGCAACCGTTACGTTGTTACTAGTACAAGAAGTTCCACCTCCAGTATCAGAATCTTCGATATTGCCACCACTGTTACATCCAGCTCCACAACCTTTCCTTAACCTGTGCCAGGTTGACACTATGAAGTTTCTGATATTTCCCAAACTGATAGGTCCCCCAAGAATTTGTTTAAGCTGTTCATGGCTGTCAGAGTACGAAGTTGTCAGGGGTGAGACAAAGATCGGGTAGCCAATAGGTTGATCACAAGATGAGTTTATCATGTTTCTCAGAGCTTGCTTTGCATTTTGGATGCTACCTCTCTCAGGGTCATAGTTTTTTTTATAGTCCGGCCCTCCAACGGTCTGAGGGACAGTGAACTGGCCCCTGTATAAAAAGTTTGGGGACCCCTGTCCTAAACCAAGGACCCATCCTACTGTCCAGTGTGGCGCGGCCTCAGAAATGCTCATTTTCATGACCACTAGACCTAGAAATGTAAGGTGAGCCACCTATATAACTTAAAATTTTCTGCAGTCCTAGTTTTCAAAGAAATAAGTGGATTAAGTTCCAGCTATTTTTATGTTCCCGCAATATGTCCAAGTCCTTATTAACAGCTAATCAATATAAAAATGATCAATTGGTTACTTTATATTCCCTTTTCCCTGTTACGTCCCCGCACGCCCCAGTGCACGTTCTACACGTGTGGCACGACTCCCTGAGGACTCGCCGTGTTTCGGGCGCTCAGACGCTGTCCAGAGCTAAAGCTCCTATAGTCAGCAGAACGCTTCCATCCCCCTCATACAGCAGACTCCAACCTCGCTCAGGTCTGCATCCCTCAGAGCTCAGCGCCTCCCTGGCACACGGTAGGAGCATAACGCATTGTTAGTGAGTAACTGCGTGCCCGGAGCCTGGGCTCTATGTAGCCAGTCCCGGGGTGAAGATGTTAGGTCGTGGTTTCTGTTCCAGGGACCGAGTTGAGAAGGGAAGACTGGACATAGAGACTCACACTCCAGAGCCCTGTGCAAAGCAGCTAGCTGGTAGGGATGGGCACACGCAGTCAGAGCCACACAAAGACCGCAAAGATACATTATATAACGTCGAGCCATTTTTCAAAAGTGTATTTATATCCCGGTTCTGCCACGAACATCTGTATGTTAGCGTGTCGAGAAAAAGCAACCTGTTTATGATAACTGAGCGGCAGGATGACGACCAGTCGGGTTTTGAAGACTGAACGATCTCAACAAAGATGCGGGGAAAGTCAAGAATATTCCCAAGAAGCACTGGCTTCCAAAAAGGACTTGAGGGAACTTATCACATTAAACCGCAGACAAAGCACTTCAGGACTCACAAAGGGTTATGCTACACCGTTTAGAAAGAAACGGATTACTGAACCAGAAGCCTAAGGTGTGACTGCCACCACCTCTGAGCTTCCTAGTAGCCAAGGCGAAAAAGGGAACAAGTGCATTGTCACCCCAGAATCCCAGGAAGCATGGCAATTTGTTGACAGAAGTATTTCTTGAGCACTAATTCAAAAGTGAACTTCTCATGTGGATCCTCACAGAAAGGTCACTGCAGGACACGGTGAGCCTTTTCTTCCACTGGGCTTGACAGCAGAGTCTGCCATATGTTGATGAGTGGTTCCCAAACAGCTGGTGCTGATGTTTGGGTTCCCTAGCAACCACGGGATGTGGGGAGGGCGGGGAAGGGACGAAGAGAGAAGTTCACACAGTCCAGGACCTCTCTGCAGGGTGGGGACTGCAAAAGCCCTGTGACAGGGGGGCTTGGAGTGAATTTAGAAATGTGACCGAGGCCCTGGCCGGTTGGCTCAGCGGTAGAGCGTCGGCCTGGCGTGCAGGGGACCCGGGTTCGATTCCCGGCCAGGGCACACAGGAGAAGCGCCCATTTGCTTCTCCACCCCCCCCTCCTTCCTCTCTGTCTCTCTCTTCCCCTCCCGCAGCCAAGGCTCCATTGGAGCAAAGATGGCCCGGGCGCTGGAGATGGCTCCTTGGCCTCTGCCCCAGGCGCTAGAGTGGCTCTGGTCGTGGCAGAGCACCGCCCACTGGTGGGCAGAGCGTCGCCCCTGGTGGGCGTGCCTGGTGGATCCTGGTCAGGCGCATGCGGGAGTCTGTCTGACTGTCTCTCCCCGTTTCCGGCTTCAGAAAAATACAAAAAAAAAAAGAAAAAAAAAGAAATGTGACCTAGTGCCCAGCGACTGTGAGTGGCCAGCATGAGGACCAGCAGCAGTATCGCACGGGAGCCGTTAGAAAGGCAGACTCTGGGACCCCCACCCCCACCCCCACCCAGGGCCCGAGGATCCCTGTGCTCATTCTCGCTGGGAAGCTCCTGCGTGGGGAAATCTCTCACACTGACTTCCTCAGCATCCATCCCTCTTCTGATAACTGCCCCTGGATTTCCCTTGGAAAACCAGCCCTCTCCCACTCAATGCCTATGGTGTCAGGGCTAACTCTAGCCTTACATTCCAGGATGGACAACTTGATACAGGCCTGGGCAACCCCAGCGTCCCATGTCCCCCTGGCAACCAACAGCGCTCGGTTGGGTTATTGGCCTGGAGGTGATCCTAGCTGAGGCCGTCAGAATCTGCCCTGGGACTTTGCTGGAAACATTCGGGAAAAGGCGCTGTCTTTCTGTAGAGTTGCTGATGTAGACGTGGAGGTAGAAGCCCGGAGCTTTGGGGAGCCATCCTGACACCAGGAAGGAAGGGTAAAGCCTCTGAGTAAAGCCATGGCCGAGGACGGGGAACTGAGCAATGGAGACAGACTGAGTCCTGATCACGCTTGAACACCTGATCCCGCTATGCCTGAAGCTTTTCCAGCTCAGGATTTTTCCAGTTCATGAGCAAACAAACTTTCAATTTTGCCAAAGCCGGTTTGAGTTGGATTTCTGCCACTCGCACCCAAACCGTCCTCACTGATTCTAGAATAGTCTTAGGCCACAGTGGACGGGGGTGAACCAGAGTCTCCAGGGGGTGAGGGCCTAGAATCTGTATTCCTAGCAATCCTTCGGGAGAGTGTTAGGCATTAAAACTTGAGACCCACCAATGTGGTGGAATGAGAACCGAACTTGGGGCCAGAACTAAGGAGTTGGATCCTGGTTCTGACATTGACTAGCTATGTGACCTTGGGTAAGTCACTTCCCCTCTCTCTAAGCCTCATTTTCATCCCTATGAAATAGAAGGCTCTTGCTTCTCAGGCTTGGCCTGAGGTCCTGTGTGGCAGGGATGTGAAAGGCTTTTTAAAACCCCCAAGAACACACGTGCTCTGGACTGGCATGGTTCCCGACCAGGCTGTCAGAGCAGAAGTGGCCCCCGTGGCTCACATCGAGCTTAGGCGTGCTGACCTCGGGCAGAGACACTTCCTCAAGTCACTGGTGAACTTCTGGGACCTGAAACCTCCCTCAGGGCCTGCTGCTGTTGTGTGGGAGGGAAATGAGAAAGGTCAGCCCGCCTGTCCCCGCTGGTTCCCACGGCCACCGGCCACCTGTGCGCGCTCAGAGACTCCTCCCGCACGCTCCGTGTCGGGCCCACGGGGCAGAGCGCGGGCCCTGTCCGAGCATTGTGTGGAGCGGGCAGCACGTGTCCAGTGGGAGCTGCGAGGTTCAAGCAAGGGCTGGGCGTGAGGAGCCCTGGAACCTCGTCCCGCCTCTGCCTCAAGCTCACTGCGTGACCTTAGGCAAGTCTCAACCTCTCTCTGGACCCCAGTCTCTCCAAGTATGAAATGAGATGTTGGAGGATTGGAGGATAAGTTCTCTGAAAGGGGAATGTGTAGTTTTTTTTCCTGCGTAACCTCTGTTTCTCCTTATTCTGATAACAGCCCCCCAATTTTCCTTTAGGAACTATCTCTCCTTCATTCTTCTTTTAAAGATTTTATCTATTCATTTTAAATAAGGAGAGGAAGACAGAGAAAATGGGGGAGGAGCAGAAAGCATCAGCTCTCACATGTGCCTTGACCAAGCAAGCCTAGAGTTTTGAACCGGTGACCTCAGTGTTCCAGGTCGATGCTTTCTTTATCCACTGCGCCACCACAGGTCAGGCCTGCCTCATTGGTAAGTCATGGATTAGGGTAGAACTGACTTCAACCCTTGGCGGTAAGGGTGGGTCTGTGACCAAGTCTGGCCAACCAGAGCTACAGTAATAGAAGCAGAGATGGGGCCCTGGCCGGTTGGCTCAGTGGTAGAGCGTCGGCCTGGCGTGCAGAAGTCCCAGGTTCGATTCCCGGCCAGGGCACACAGGAGAAGCACCCATCTGCTTCTCCACCCCTCCCCCTCTCCTTCTTTTCTGTCTCTCTCTTCCCCTCCCGCAGCCGAGGCTCCATTGGAGCAAAGATGGCCCGGGTGCTGGCGATGGCTCCTTGGCCTCTGCCTCAGGCACTAGAATGGCTCTGGATGCAACAGAGCGACGCCCCAGAGGGGCAGAACATCGCCCCCTGGAGGGCATGCCGGGTGGATCCCGGTCGGGCGCATGCAGGAGTCTGTCTGACTGCCTCCCCGTTTCCAGCTTTGGAAAAATGAAAAAAAAAAAAAAAAAAAAAAAAAAAGAAGCAGAGATGGGCATGTGACTCAATCCCAGCCAATGAGAAGTATACTTTGGCTTTGGGCTAGAAAAGAGTCTTGCAGTTGCAAAGCAGATCCAAGAAATGGAGAAATGCAGATTCTCGAGCCCTTGGACCCAGCCCTTCCCGAAGCAGCTGTGCTCATTGACTTCCCAATAACGTTTTCTTCTGCTTGAGTCAGTTTGAGCTGCCTTTTGTCCCTCGAAGAACCCTGCCGGCGCAGAGAAAATTCTTACAAGGGATTGCACTCCATACTCCCGTGTAAATGGTGTGGCTAGAAGATAAGCAGGGCAGGGTGTGTGGAAAGCTGATGGCACTGGAGCCATGCCCAGAGAATGCCTGGCATGGTATGGGCCCTTCATATACATTTGTGGGGCGAGTGTATTGTGTTCAGCCCTCTACAAGCCTTACCATACCTGGCTGAAGTCAAGAGGACCGGAACTATGCACCCATTTTTCAGATGGGGAAGTGGAGGCCCATGGCAGAGAGAGTTTCCAGGCGGTCAGTGGCAGGTAGAATGAGAACCCAGTTCTCCTGCCTCTCCTGCTCAGATCGGTGGGCCTTCCAAGTCGGGGTGGGGGGAGGCAGGATGAGGAACCCAGACAGGAAGTTCAGGGAGGCAGACCGCTAGAGGCCCCGGGCTCCAGACTGTCCAGTTAGAGGAACTTTCTCTTCTCGGAACAGCTCAGCCTTGGGGGCAGGGGGGGAGTGTTCTCCCATCGAGGGCCAATTCCCTGAGGGGTTCCCAGGGGTGCAGAGTCCTAGAGCTCCCCTCTTCATGTTCCCCACCTGTCTTCCGTGTGAACCACCCAAACCCCCAAGTGACTGTTGTCCCTAATGGACATTTGGGGGTCACCCCTGACTCCCTCATCTCTCCCCTTTTCTGACCCTCCGCTTCCTTCTGACCAGAGAGCTCACATTTTTGGCTCTGCAAACAGGAAGGGAGTGGAGAGATCTCCACTCCATAGGTGGGAGCCGTGGCCCCAGAGAGGGCAGGTGTCATTCTGTGTCACAACAACGAGTGACAGAGCAACACACTGAACAGGGACTCAGGGCCTTTGGTCACTCGCTGGCCTCCACTGCAGGGTTAGCTCTGAGATGCCTGTGTCCCAGCTACTTGTTTCAAATGTGCAGTAAATCCTCAGTGTGTTCAGTGTTACCCTCGGGTCACCTGGCCAACTCCAGAATTCAGGGGCAGTTGTGAACCTGCCGAGAATAATTTTATATCTAAGGTAGGCAGACAGGAGGGAAATTTGAGGGGGAAATGTAGAATGGGATTTGAAGTCAGAGAGGCTTGGGTTTGAATCCTCATTCTGCTTGTTACAGATAAGCGAGAAAGCCTTTAAAAATATAAACCAGGTCCCATCCCCCTTCTCAAAAACTCCTGGGAATAAAAGCCCAAGTTCCCTCTGTGGCCGGCAAGGCTCCACCTCATGGTCCTGCCTCCAACCAGCCCTCCCTTGCTTCTCCATTCCAGCCACACTGGCCTCGTGCTGTTCCTCACCTCACTGACCACACTTCCACCTCAGGGCCTTTGCACTTGCTGCTGTCTGAAATGTTCTTCACCCAGTATGTCTTTGCATCTCACCCAGGTTTCTGCAGATCTCCCTTTCTCAGGGAGGTCTTCCCTCATCACCCTGGATGAGACAGGAACACCTGCCCCGAACTTTCATCACATTTATTTATTTATTTATTTATTTATTTATTTATTTAACAGAGACAGATAGAGTCAGAGAGAGGGATAGACAGGGACAGACACACAGGAACGAAGAGAGATGAGAAGCATCAATCATTAGTTTCTTGCCGCACGTTGAAACACCTTAATTGTTCATTGATTGCTTTCTCATATGTGCCTTGACCGTGGGCCTTCAGCAGACTGAGCAACCCCTTGCTTGAGCCAGCAACCTTGAGCTTAAGCTGGTGAGCTTTTGCTCAAACCAGATGAGCCATGGCTCAAGCTGGTGAGCTCGGAGTCTCAAACCTGGGTCTTCCGCATCCCAGTCCAATGCTCTATCCACTCCACCACCACCCGGTCAGGCTCCATCACTTTCTAGACCCTTCCTGGCTATATCCGTCATGGCTTCAGCCACCACTGAATGCGGTGACCACTGGCATAGGGCTCTGAGGGCTCGCCTGCAGAGAGCAGGATTGACCAATGGCCCCAGCTCTAGGTGCTGAAGTCCATCCCTGTTGCCATGGGCTGCCCCTGGCCAATGACTGAGCACGGCAGGGATACTGAGGCAGGCCCAGGCCAGGGGGACCTCTGCTGGGAGACTCTGCCTAAGAGCTCCTGGGCAGCCTTCTCAAGTTTTCCTTAGAACTTCCTGTCTTCCCTCCTTCCCTTTCCTGTTCATGTGGAGTCACGTGTGCGTCGCCATCTGTCAGTTCTCCCAGCCTCTCCTAGTTTCTTGCACAGGAACCCCTGCTGGTCAGTTTCTTGTATATTTAATATCTCTGAGAGTCTGCCTCTCAAGGGACCCAAACCAATGCACCTAATGTATTACCTATAGATTTGTTTCTCATCTCTCTCCCCATGGACTCTGAGAGAGATGGGGTAGTGACTTGTTTTCTACACAGCTGTATCCCAGTCCTTCTGGGATACAGTCCTAGTCTGACACAGTAGGTGCTCAGTAAATTCCTGAACAACTAAATGGAGTCTCCTTCGGCTTCCTAGGTGGTGTTAAACACAGTTACGAATGTGTGTTTAAACTGGGCAGCTGCCTCTGTTTGGCCACTTCTGCTTGGAGTGGGGTCGGCCCCTTCACACAGGACGTGGTGGCCAGTCTGCCCAGGGACAGTTTTTCTCTCCAACCCCCCACCACATTCCAAGGTCAGCTGCTCCCAAGTCTGTCCTCTGCAGGTGGAAACCTCACAGCCACGACCACGCATGCTCTGACCCTTTTACAGTTACTTTTTTCCCCCCTCTTTTTTTTATTTTTATTTTTTATTTTTATTTTTTTTACAGAGACAGAGAGTGAGTCAGAGAGGGATAGACAGGGACAGATGGACAGGAACGGAGAGAGATGAGAAGCATCAATCATTAGTTTTTCGTTGCACGTTGCAACACCTTAGTTGTTCATTGATTGCTTTCTCATATGTGCCTTGACCGTGGGCCTTCAGCAGGCTGAGCAACCCCTTGCTGGAGCCAGCGACCTTGGGTCCAAGCTGGTGAGCCTCGCTCAAACCAGATGAGCCCGCACTCAAGCTGGCGACCTCGGGGTCTCGAACCTGGGTCCTTCCGCATCCCAGTCCGATGCTCTATCCACTGCGCCACCACCAGGTCAGGCTACAGTTACTTTTTTTTTTTTTTTTTTTCTGAAGCTGGAAACAGGGAGAGACAGTCAGACAGACTCCCGCATGCGCCCGACCGGGATCCACCCGGCACGCCCACCAGGGGCGACGCTCTGCCCACCAGGGGGCGATGCTCTGCCCATCCTAGGCATCGCCATGTTGCAACCAGAGCCACTCTAGCGCCTGAGGCAGAGGCCACAGAGCCATCCCCAGCGCCCGGGCCATCTTTGCTCCAATGGAGCCTTGGCTGCGGGAGGGGAAGAGAGAGACAGAGAGGAAGGCGCGGCGGAGGGGTGGAGAAGCAAATGGGCGCTTCTCCTGTGTGCCCTGGCCGGGAATCGAACCCAGGTCCTCCTCACGCTAGGCCGACGCTCTACCGCTGAGCCAACCGGCCAGGGCTACAGTTACTTTTTAATAGTTGAAAAGTAAAGCTTCAGTTTTTAAAAAGATTTTTTTCCATTGATTTGAGAGAGAGAGAGAGAGAGAGAGAGAAGAGGTGGGGGAAGAGAGAGAGAGAGAGAGAGAGAGAGAAGAAGAGATGGGGAAGGAGAGAGAGAGAGACAAGCATCAACTCAGTTTTCATCTAGTTGTGCAGATTGGTTGCTTCTTGTATGTGCCCTGACCTGGGATTGAACCTGCGACCTTGGCATGACAGGACAGCGCTCTATCCACTGAACACCTGGCCAGGGCCAAGCCTTAGTTTCTTCTGTTGTTTGGAGGGCATGCATTGTTTTTTGTCTTTGGGGGCAGCGGGCAAGCATTGTTTTTAAAGTCCACTTTCACTTTTTAATAAGAGTGATGTAAAACAGTACATCACCCTTATTAAAAATAAAAACACTCCAGACCTCCTCCTCACAGGAGTATGCCCATACCTCTCCCTTCTCCATCCCCCTCTCCTGCCCCCACAGGCATGTACCCCCTAATCTCTAGGGGTCCCCAGGAGAACGGCAGGCCTGGAAGCAGTAGGCAGCGGCAGCTTGTCTCAGCTCACCCTTGATCCTGTCTCCAAGGCCCCCTCCCCATTTCTCTCACCTCCCAGGGAGCCAAAGCATCCCTGCCTAGGTGACCCGGCTACTGCTTCTATTCCAGGCCCTTCCTTGTTTCACTGTCCCCAACTTTAATAAACTTACTCTCAAAACAAACAAACATACTACAGGTAAATCGAAGGCCCCCCTGGATTCCTCCCTGCACAGGCTGTCCATGGCCACACGTACACGCACGCGCACACACCCCCCCCCCCCCCCCCCGCAGCCTCTGCCCCTGCATTCACACACCGTATACCGTATATCGAGCAGACGCTGTCCGCGGTTCGCCCCACCGCTCTGCCCTTTACCACTTCAAACTACTCTCCCTGGGCTTCCAACAGCCAGCACCTGCATCTCTGCGCCAGGGAGAGTTCCCTGTGGCCGCTGCTGGTATCTGCTCTGCCCGTGGGCGTGGCAAGCTGAAGTTAGAGCACTCTGACTCCCCACCCCCAGGAGTCCTCCTCGAACACTGTGAGAGGTGCAGTCCCCTCACCTCTTTGCGTGGTCACGCCTCCCAGAGCTCCTAGCGGGACTGAGCTCCCGGTGCCCACGGGGATGAGTTCTGACAGCACACCTCTGCGGGCTGCCTTCTCTCTCTGTCTCACTTCCCCACTCCCCTACCCGGGTCTTCTAGGATCAGGTTCCAAATAAACTAAATAGTAAATGCACACGAAGTCTTTTTTAGGGTCTTCTTCTGGGAAAACTCAAGCTTAGACACACATACCATGGAAAATATGGAGTATGCTTTTGTGTATTGTCAGGTGAGAAAGCGGAAACTCAGAGAGGGAAGGAGTTTGCCCAGTGCAGCACAACTTGTAAAACTTGTATGAGGGGCCCTGGCACTTGAACTCAGGTCTTCGGAGCTCTGTCTCCTGTTCTTCATCTTTCTCGTAGTGATGGGGGGGAGGCCTCTTATTCTCTTGGCTGCACCCAAGTCTCCTGGGCCAAAGGGTTTCAGGGTGATGGTGGGAGCTTGGGCAGGGGTCTGAGGGCAGATTTAGGAATGCAAGTGCCATCCAGAGGGTGCAGCGTGGGTGGCCACAGACGCTGGCCAAGAAGAAAGGCACACTTTACATTCAAGCAAGGGTTTCTCCTGCATCATCACCCATGCCTCTGCTAACACACGGGAACTTCCAGTCCTGAGGTGGAGAGAAAACTAGAGCAATGGGATGGAGGTCAAAGTGCTGTGAGGGTTTGCTGAGAATGACGGAGGCTAAAAGAGATTGTACCACTCACTAGCTGTGTGGTTTTTAAAAAGTTGCTGACCCTCTCTGGGCCTGAAATTCCTTTCCTATATTCTATAAAAAGGGAAGCCGTGTCATGATTGGAGGGCAGAGCTTGGAACCTCAAAGGGCTGTAGGAACCCATATGAGGAAAGCGGCCCAGGCACGGGGGGTACAACCTGGACAGGTCAGGGGCAGTGCCCAGGGCAGCCCCTACTCAGTTTCACGAATGCTGCAGCAAGCGAAGAGCAGGGAGGCGTGGGAGACAGAGGTCTGAGTCCCAGGACTGCTAACTCTCCCACTTTTTCAAAAGACAGAAATCCAAATTTATGTACACTGTCTCAACTTTAAATGTCAGCTACTAATATAAAAGAGTCATTGTGTAGGGCCAACAGAAATACACCTAGGTGCTGAAATATCTCAGGCAAGGGTGGGGAAAGGCCGTTCAACATTCCTACTATTTTTGAGGCCCTGCTATGTGCCAGGTGCCAGGTGTTAAAGACACAGAGGTTCAGGAGACAGCATGTCTGTGCCCGTGTGGGACTTCCTTTCTGGAAGAGTTTAAGGTTCAAGCCCTGTCCAGTCCCCTGCATGCAAATAACTTTCTCCTCACTCTCTGGGGCAAGGGCCCCAGAGAGCAGCCTGGTTAGCATGAGCTTAAGATTAATGCTGGCCCTGGCCGGTTGGCTCAGTGGTAGAGCATCAGCCTGGCGAGCAGGAGTCCCGGGTTCGATTCCCAGCCAGGGCACACAGGAGAAGTGCCCATCTGCTTCTCCACCCTTCCCCTCTCCTTCCTCTCTGTTTCTCTCTTCCCCTCCTGCAGCCAAGGCTCCATTGGAGCAAAGATGGCCCGGGCGCTGAGGATGGCTCTGCGGCCTCTGCCTCAGGCGCTAGAATGGCTCTGGTTGCAACAGAGCAACGCCCCAGATGGGCAGAGCATCGCCCCCTGGTGGGCATGCTGGGTAGATCCCGGTCAGGCACATGTGAGAGTCTGTCTGACTGCCTCCCTGTTTCCAACTTCAGAAAAATACAACAACAAAAAAAGATTAATGTTTCCCACACCTGCTAGGATGCCAATAATAATAATAATAATAATAATGAAATTTTCTTAAAGGAAAATAGTGAGTGTTGGTGAGGATGTGGAGAAGTTGGAACCCTTGTACACTTGCACATTGCAGATGGGATGGTAAAATGGTAGAAAACAGTTTGGCAATTCCTCAGACAGGTAAACATGGAATTACTATATGACCCAGCAGTTTCAGTCCTGGGTCTGTACCCAAGGGAACTGAAAACAGGTGCTCACACAAATACATGCACAGGCATGTTCGTAGCAGCATTCTTCACGATAGCCAAAGGGCGGAGACAACGCAAATGTCTACCTACCGATGAGTGGATAATCAGAATGTGGCTTTACATACAATGAAATAGGATTCAGCCATAAAACGGAATGGAACACTGTGGATAAACTTTGAAAATGTTATAAGTGAAAGAAGCCAGACCCTAAAGGTCACATATTGTATAATTCGGTTTATATGAAGTGTCTAAAAGAAATTAACCCATAGATACCACAAGCAGGTTGGTGGGTTGCCAAGGGCTGGGGGCATAAGGCATAGGAGTACCTGCTTAATGGGTGTGGTGGCTCCTTTTGAGGGGATGAAAAGGTTTTGGAACTTCATAAAGGTGATGTTGCACAACCTTGTGAATGTATTAAATGCCACTGATTTTTTCGCTTTAAAATGGTTAATTTGATAATGTTATGTAAAGTTCATCTAAATATATTACTACATAAAAGTGCTTTGCTAGATGGCTACACAAAATATAGTACATCCTTGCCTGGCCTGTGGTGGCGCAGTGGATAGAGCGCTGACCTGGAACGCTGAAGGCGCCAGTTCGAAAACCCAGGCTTGCCGGGTCAAGGCACACACAACAAACAAGCAAGCAACTTATGTGAAACAACTGTGAATTTACACTTCTCACTATCCCCCACCTCTCTGTAAAATCAATAAATAAAATCATTAAAAAAGAAAAATGGTACATCCAAACAATAGAATATTATGCAGCCCTAAAAACTCAAGGATATTGTTCCCTGGCCGAGTAGCTCAGTTGGTTAGAACACCGTCCCAGTACACCAAGGTTGTGGGTTTGTCTCTGATCAGGGCACACACAAGAATTAACCAATGGATGCATAAATAAATGGGACAAGAAAGCGATGTTTCTTTCTCTCTCTCAAATCAATCAATAAAAAATTGTTTAAATTCAAGGACTTTTCAATGACGTGGAAAAATGCTTGCAATGTAATAATGTTACATGAATAAGTAGAATAAAAATTGTACATGCAGCATTTTATTGATTATGTTAAATAAAAAGTGCACAGAAAAGAAGACTAACAGTGGCAGTCAGCCTGGTCCCTACCGCCCCCTAGTGGGCGTTCCAGCTTTCATGGTGGGCGGTGGTGGAGCAATCAAAGTGTAAATAAAAAGATAGATTTAACTATAGTAAGTTGTTTCATAAAGATTTATTCTGCCAAACTTAGCGAAAATCTGACATAAAGTACTTGGTAAGTAATTATTATTATTATATGCTTTAACTTGCTGTAACTCTGTTTTATAAATTTTATAAAGTAAAGTTACTTCCCTACTTTATAAATCACCATTACTGTGGAACCGGTGGGTGGTTAGAAACTTTTACTACTAACAGAGATACAAAAGTGGGTGGTAGGTATAAAAAGGTTGACTGCCCCGGTATATAAACTGAACTAAATGTTTGTCATCCAAATTAAAAAGATAACTCATGCTTCCACGGTTTGAGTGTCTGCTAAGTGTCAGGCACAGTGAAGGAGGCAAATGAAGCTCTTTGCCCTCCCGCAGCAGAGGACGGGGGACTTGGGACAGCGGCCCTGGGTTTAGAGAGAGCTGGGAGGTCAGCAGAGCTAGGGTCTTCTTTCTTCTCTGCCCCAGACTCCCTGGGTGACCCTTCCAGGCCTCCGTCCTCCTCCCCTGCAAAAAGGAGAGGGCTATAGGTGCCCCTTCTGGGGAGCCATCCATCCTCTTGGCATTTCCGCATGAGCCCAAGGCCATACATTTAGGGTGACCCCAGTAGTACTGCTGGTTGTAGTGAACACCTGAATAGTTTGTCCACAGGGGAATGAGAAATAAGGTAGGCTGGTCACCTGCCGGGGCACTCCACTTAAAAGGAATGAACTAGACCTCTCTTTCTCACACCCTGGCTAGACCCTGACAACTCATTGATAAGAAGGTGGGAGAGGGGAGGAAATTGCAGAAGCATCCCACAGTTAGATAGCATTTACGTAGACCTTTAAACGACAGAAAACAATTCTAGGTGCTGTTTAGGCATAGGGTGCACACTGGAAGGGCTGTAATTCATGGTGGTGGTGGCCTCCAGGGAGGGAGGGGAACAGACGGACAGGGATACAAGGGGTGGGGAGCTTTCAATTCTATCTCTCGCTTTTAGTAATTTTTATATATTTTTTTAAAAATCTGAAGCAAACATGACAAAGCACTAACATTTGTTAATTCTGGGTGGTGGGTCCCTGGGATATTGAATATATTAGTCTTTTCACTTTTCAGTATTTTAACCTGCCTCCCAAGAAAAAAAAAGGACAAGGAAGAGAAAGCCAGGGGATAAGGGAACTGACATTTATTGAGGCCTTTCGCTGCGCCGGCCCCAGGTTAAACCAGCGGTAGTCCTGGGGTCAGGGCCCAGAAATCAGTGTTTTAATAGGCCTTCCAGGTGATTCCGCTGTTCTGCTCAAGTTGAGAACCACTGGGCTAGACCACCATACCTATGACAGAGTTAACATATATTAAGCATGGACACCTGTCAGGCAGTACTCTAAGAGCTTTCATTCAGTAACTCAACCTAATCTTCAAAACCACCCGGGAGGGAGCCATTATTATTACTGTCCCCATCCTACAGGTACGGAAGTGGGGGCACTGAAAGGCCAAACCCCCTGTCCAAAGTCCCAGAGGCAGGGTGGCTCCTAGAAGTCCCCTTCCTAACCAGTACACAAACTGTCTCTCAGCTGCACAAACCTGGGACATACGCAAGCTCAGGCAGCCTTGGAAGAAAGAATTAATAGTCCCATTTGACAGATGAGGAAACTGGAATTCAGAGATGACAGTGACCTGCCCAAGGTCTCGAAGGAGGAAAGTGAAGAGGCGGATACTCTGTGTTTAGTCCCTGAGGTTTTGAGGTTTGACCTGGACCTGGGAGGGATCAGGACCCAGCCGAGGAGGAGGAGGAGGAGGAGGAGGAGGAGGAGGAGGAGGAGGAGGAGGAGGAGGAGGAGGAGGACTGAGTGCAGCGACCACTTCCAGCTGCAGCCCCACCTGGGTGTGGCTCGCACGTCACGCCTAGGACCAGCTGTCCCCTTCCCCACGACCGCTGCCAACCCGCCGTGACCGGTCACCAACCCCCACCAGGAACCGTAAGGGCTTCCCCTCCTGGGCTTCGTGAAGCCCCGTCCCTTCCTTCTCGTTTTTGCTTTTGCAGAAGGGGAACCTGGACGGCCCAGAGAAGTGGCTGCTCCGGCCCCAGCGCCCTAGGCAGCCCGAGCTTCCCCAGGGTGGCCGCGGAGCAGTCCTGCCCCTCACCGGGGCCCCCGCCCCCGGGGTCTGCCCTCCACCCCCAGCCTGCCCGCGCTGCCTCGACGGTCCCTTCTCTGCACCGCCGCCTGCCCTCCGCACCCTGCAGGGCCTCGGGCCGGGGTCCGTCCCCTTCTGTCCACCGCACTCACCTGGGTGCCCGCTCCTCGTCCCGCGGGCAGCCCGGATCTTCGCAGCTCGAGCGCCCCCCCAGCGCAGCAGCCCCCGGGGTCCCAGGGCACCCGCACCCCAAGGGAAGGGGACGGACTTTGAAGAAGAGACTAGGGCGGCCCAGGGAGGGGCTTCCGTGCCGCGGGTCTTTCAAAGCTTCTCTCGGGCTGAACTGCCCGGGTTCCCTCTCACCAGCCTCTAGGCTTGGGTCGTCCGCCTGGGCTAGAACCAGGGACGGGGTGGTGCCCACAGGCCGTCTGGGCGCCCTAGCAGCTCCCGGAGAAATGTTAACCCCGCCCCGAATCACTCTAACCCCGCCCCCGAATCACTCTAACCCCGCCCCCGAAGGGCTCTAACCCCGCCCCCGAAAGGCTCTAACCCCGCCCCCGAATCGCTCTAACCCCGCCCCCGAAGGGCTCTAACCCCGCCCCCGAATCACTCTAACCCCGCCCCCGAAGGGCTCTAACCCCGCCCCCGAAAGGCTCTAACCCCGCCCCCGAAAGGCTCTAACCCCGCCCCAGGATCCTAACCTCCGCCCCCCACCTCCCGGGACCCTAATCCCGCCGCCTAAAGGATTGTTAGCACCACCCACCCCAGGTTTTTAACCCCGCCCCCAAGAATTCTAACCTTTTCCCCCCTAAAGATCTTGAGCCCATCACCCTCCCCCAAATATCCTAACACCTCTCCCAGTGAATTCTAATTCTGCCCCCCGACACGCTAACCTTGTCCCCAAAAGGATTACGTAAACCCCATCCTGGATTTTAACCGACCCCCACCCCGGCAAGAACCCTAACTACCCCGTCTTCTCCTCCAAGATTCTAACTTTGCCCCAAATGATTCTGAATTCCACATTTGAAGGATTTTTAACCTTGCCCACCGGAGGTTTCTAATCCTGCCACGGGGATTCTAATCCGACCAACCCCGGAGTGTCCTAGCCCTTTTTCCCAAGGACTCTAACCCAGCCCTCAAGAGTTAAAACCCTAATCCCGGAACTCTACACCCCTCCTAAGTGATCCCAGCCGCGCTCCCAGAGAATTGAACACGCCCCTCGGGATTCTAATCCGGTCCATCCAAAAATTCCAGCCCTGTGTTCCGGAGATCGCCCCCAACCCCCATCAAAGATTCTAACCCCGCTCTGGGTTCTAGCCGCCCCTTTCCCCAGCATTCTGATTCGTTCCCGCTCCTCCACCGTTCCAATCCCGTCCCGCCAGCCCGGCCCTTCCCCCACGCTGTGTCCTAAACCTTCCAGGCCCTTAGGCATCGCTCCCCGGGCTACACAAAGTCCCTCGCCCCCAGGAACTGCCCAGGCTCATTTTTGGAGCATTTCCCAGCAGTTCAGAGGACTTCGAAAATTGAGGGGGCGGAAGTCTGGACTGCAGGAAGAGAGATGCAGGTTCTGGGGACATCAGATGGTCATCCTCAACCTTAGCTTTCTTCCCCCCTCCCCCGCTAGTTTGTCACTGTGATGGCAAAGGACCATAGATAGCTTGAAACAGTCTCCTGTTAACAACAACCAATCCCACCCCCCACCCTCTGACTCCGCCCTTTTTTTTTTTGCTATTAAAGTAATGCTGCAATATAAATCCTACATGTTCCCACTGCTCCTATCAACTTTATTGTGAAATGCTTTTCTAAATAAAATGCACCCTTATAAATATTCAGCTTGATGAGTTTTGACAAATGCATAACCCCGTGTAACCACCACTATGTAGTATTATCAAAGAATATTTATACAATTACACATTTTATCCTAAAACACTGCCTCACCCGTACTTGGGGTGGCAAGCATTTTGCCCATTCATTCATTCATTCATTCATTTTCATGGAGAACAGAGCTGATCACAAGAAGCGGTGCTTACGGCCACATCTTTAGAATCAGACTCAAGTTCCAACCCTGGCACTACCATCCAGCAACTGAGTTACCTTGCATAAATCATGTCATCTCTCTGATCTCAGTTTCCTCATCTGTCAAATGGGAATGATATTAGTATTTACCTCAGTGAGTCATTGTGAGAATCAACTAGCATCTTCTGTCCAAGGATAACAAGGGTTATGAGAAAAGTAAAGCAGGGCAAAGAGAGAGGAAGTGGGGGGAGGGTGGTGATGTGACGTGAGACAGTCATCAGGGAAGGCCTCTCTGAAGAAGAAGTAGGTGAGCGAGCACCTGCTGAATCGAGGGACCAAGTCATGTGACAATCTGAGGAAAGTGTGTTCCGAGCAGAAGGAGTAGTAACAGCAAAGGTCTTGAGATGCCACTGTCCCTGGTGTATTTAATGAACACAAGGAGGCCAGTGGAGCGGAAACGGAGTGCACGAGTGGGCGAGGGATGGACATGATGTCGGGGAGGTACTGGGGCCAGAGCGTGAGGCCATCAGTGATTTGATATTGTGTGCATATTTTAATCAACAGGAAATGAAGAGCCATTGCAGGTTTCTGAGCGGAAGAGGGAGCCACACTGGCTTGTGCTCTAATGGGATCCCTGCTGGGTGAGGAATGGGTTGGAGGGGCCAGGGAGATGCAGGGAACCCGGTGAGCAGGCTGAGGCAGTCAGCCAAAGGCAAGATGGCGTCGGCTGGGGTGGCGACAATGGACAGTTGTTGGAGCTCAGAGAGAGAAAAGATCAGGATGCCTGAGACTTCCTGAGTCTGTACAAGCAGAGTCATTGCAGCACTGATTTTACCAGGAGAGGACACTGGAAGTCACCTACATAGGGGGTTGGGGCTTTATAAAGTCATCTCATAGGATGGGAAAGACAGCTCATGGAAAAGGCATCCCTTCACGGATTAAGGCTTAGATTTAACATTGTGAAGATGACAGTACTCCCCAAACTGATCAACATAATTCCTATCAAAACCCCAGATATCTCTCTCTTTTTTTTTTTTTAGGATAGACAAGCTTATCCTAAAATTTGTATGGAAATAAAAGGAACCCAGAACAGCCAAAACAATCTTTTTTTTTTTTTTTTTTTAGCAAGCAAGAGATAAAGAGAGGAAGGAGAGAGATGAGAAGCATCAAGTCATAGTTGCAGCACTTTAGTTGTTCATTGATTGCTTCTCATATGTGCCTTGACTGGGGGGCTCAAACCAGCAGTCTTGGGCTCCAGCCAGTGGTCTTTGAGCTCAAACCAGTGACCATGGGGTCATGTCTGTGATCCCACGCTCAAGCCAGTGACCGCACGCTCAAGTTGGTGAGCCCATGCTCAAGCTGGCAATCTTGGGGTTTTGAACCTGGGACCTCAGCATCCCAGGTCAACGCTCTGTCCACTGTGCCACCACCAGTCAGGCCAGCCGAAACGATCTTGAAAAAGTAAAATAGAGTTGGAAGACTCACACTTCCTATTTAAAAACTTACTTCCAAGCTATAGTAATCAAGATAGCATGGTTCTGGCATAGGGGTAGACATATATAGATCCGTGGAACAGAATCGAGAGTTCAGAAATAAAACCTCACATTTACAGCCAATTGAATTGCAAAATAAGGGAGCCAAGACAACGCATAGTCTTTTCAATAAGCGGTGCTGGAACAACTGGATGTTCCCACGCACAATAATGACGTCGGGTCCCTACTGTACACCATTCACAAAATTTAACTCAAAATGGGTTATAGACCTAAATTGGTAAGCTAAGACCATACAACTCTTCAAAGGAAACCTTTATGGCCTTGAGTTAGATAAAGCTTTCTTAATGTGACACAGCTGATAAAAGAAAAATGGACAAGCTGGACTTCATCAAACCTCTAAACTTGTGATGTGAATGATACAAGCAAGAGAATGAAAAGGTGAGCCACAGAAAGAGGAAAAATATTTATTTGCAAACCTTAGATCTCATAAGGGACTGGTGTGTGGAATATAGAAGCAATACAACTCAATAACAAAAAGACAACATAATTGAAAAATAGGCAAAGGATCTGAATAGACAGTTCTTCAAAGAAGCTATACAAATAACTAATAAGCACATGAAAAGATGCTTTAATATCATCAGTCACTGGAGAAATACAGATTAAAGCCACAACGAGATGCTACTTCACATCTATTAAAATGGCTAGAATAAAAAAGACCAATGATAACAAGCGTTGATGAGAATATGAAGAAGTTAGAACCCTCATGCAGTGCTGGTGGGAATATAAAATAGTGCAGCCCCTTTGGAAAAGTTTGGCAGTTCCTCAAAAGGTTAAACATAGCGTTGCCATATGACCCAGCAATCCTACTCTAAGTACATATCAAATAGAATTTAAAATATATGTGTACACAAAAATTTCTATGTGAAAATTTCATAGCAGCATTATTCATTAATAATCAAAAAGTGGAAGCAACTCCATTGTCCATCAGTAAGTAAAATATGGTCTATCCATACAATGAAATATTATTTGGCAATAAAGACTTATGAAGAGCCCTGGCCTGTTGGCTCAGTGGTATAGCATCGGCCTGGCATATGGAAGTCTCGGGTTCAATTCCTGGTCAGGGCACACAGGAGAAGCAACCATCTGCTTATCTACCCTTCCCCCTGTCCCTTCTTTCTCTCCATCTCTCTCTTCTCCTCCCGCAGCCCTGGCTCGGTTGGAGCAAGTTGGCTGGGGAAACTGAGGATGGCGCCATGGCCTTGCCTCAGGCACTAAAAATAGCTAGGCTGCTGGGCAATGGAGCAACATCCCCAGATGGGCAGAGCATCACCCCATAGGGGGCTTGCCAGGTGGATCTTGGTCGGGGTGCATGTGGGAGTCTATCTCTCTACCTTCTCACTTATCATTTAAGAAAAAAAAAAGATTTATGAAGGACTGATACATGCTACCACATGGATGAACACTAAGAATGTCATGTTAAATGAAAGAAGCCAGCCACCAAAGGCCACATGTTGTATGATTCCATTTATATGAAATGTCCAGATGAGGCAAGTCCACAGAAACAGGAAGTAGATGAGTGGTTGCCCAGGGCTGGGGGTTGGGGAGGAATAAGAAGTGGCTGCTAATGGGTATGGATTTGAGGAGGGGGATGGTAATGACCACGGTCCTGAAACTGATCGTGGGAATGGTTACACAAAGCTGCAACTAGACGAAAAATCCCTGAACTGTGCATTTCAAATGATGAATGTATGCTATGGAAATTATAATCCAATAAAAATGTTGGTTTTGTTTTTTTAAATAGAAAGAATGAAGAGACTCCCTGCATACTAATAGGGAACCAGCTGGTAAGTGGAGGGGGCAGGGTGCACAATAGCACCCTGGAAATAGGTGTATTTTCCAATTTGCGTAGACTGAGAACACAAACATGGGTGGGAATGCACCAGCACACGCCTGGGCCACGCCAGGAAGGGCAGGCAGAGGGGTCCCTGGGGAAGCAGTCCCGATGGAGGGGCTGGGGGGCTGGATGACAGAGGGAGGGGGACTGACTGGTGCTAGTATACCCTTTGCACTTCCGAACTTTGAGCCACCTGGATAGATGATTCAAAAGTAAAGTCAGTTTTCATGGACAAGACAGAATGGAGGCTGGGGAGAATTTTTAGAGGATAAAAAGAGTCATTAAGAGGTTTGGGGTATGCACTTGACAGGGGGTCGGGGTGGAAGAACGAAGGGAGGAAGGTGCTGAGGCTGGACAGACTGCCTCTCACTCGCTGTGACTTTGTTTTCTTCATTTGCAAAGTAAAAATACCTCACCAGGTCACTGAAATATTGTACAAAAAGCCCTTCAACTCACTTCATCTCTTTGAGATAGGGATGACAATGAATGGATGGCTCAGAGAGGTAAAGGCACTTGCCCAGGGTCACACAGCAAGCAAAGCTGAGATTCAAAGCCAGGTCTGTGAGCCTCCAGTGCATCTCCAAAGGCTGTGCTCGTAGTGACCACACGAATTCAGTTAGTGTGCTCTGGACACTGAGGAGCAGAGAGGGGGAGCTGCTTACCAGAGGACGCAACACAGGCCCCTGTCCCGGAGGGAGAGCAGGGGCTAAGAGACAAGACTGACCTCAGTTCACAGTGGATCAGATGCTGGCTCTTTCAAAAAGTCTATTTTCCTATTGGCAGGGGCATTTGCATTTCATATTTCAAATTCTTTGGGACCGCTGTTGATTGTTCTATATTCAAAACAGGACGGAGGATGGGGAAGAGAGCCAGAATCATTTGTTCAGGGCTCAGATATTTCCCTTTTTATTTGCAAAGTAGCCAGTGTTCATTTCACAGCTACACCCTCCCAGGCAGGAGGTCCCCGCTGCCCTGATCTTCCAAGAAAGGCAAATAAAGAGAAGACTAGCCCTTGAAAACTCCCAGCAGCTCCCAGCAAGTCCTGGACCTTGCTTCTTGAAAAGATCCTCCATCCTCTCTAGCCCGTCCTCCCCGCCTTGTTTTTCTCCGGAGAACTTGTCACCACCAGGCACGATGTTGAATCTCTCTCTTCTACATTTTTCAAGTTCCATGCAGTACTATTTATTCATGCGCCCATTTTACAGATGAAGGAGAAACTGAAGTTCAAGCTTTATGAACAGCCAGTGAATGACGGCGCTGAGAGCCAAACCCTTCAATCTTTGATTAGTTCTCTTAATATTTATTAAGGGCTTACTATGTGCATCTCTGCTAGGGGCTGGGAGCACACCCACAAAAAGTGGGCAAGATAGTCTTGGCCTCCAAGCAGCGTCCAATCCAATTAAGGGCACAATAACTTAGATACAGTGTGGAAAATGCTGTGGTGGAGAGAAGCCCATGGCATTGTAGGACCACACAGGAAAGACACTGGCCCAGCCTGGAGTGCATCAAGGAGGACTTCTTGAAGGAGGTGATCAGTTGAAGTTTAAAGGATGCTAGTAGAAGATCATGGCAAAAGGTATTCCAAACAGAAGGGACAGCTTGACAAAGCCTTGAGGGAGGAACAGCCTGGCCCATTGAATGAATCGTAAACATTTCTGTGTTGCTGGTGCCTGAAGCCCGGGACGCAGATGGGAGGAAGATGAGGCTGGAGGTGCAGCCCCTGCTGATAAGGGCTCGGGTTCCCTCTTGTGAGTGACTGGGGAGATCTGCCCCCGGGTGTCTTGGAAGCTTACCTACCCAGGTACCACCCTAAAGGCAACTAACCTCCTGCTCAGGGGTGTGGTGGGACCAGGCGGAGATGGGGACACTGAGGGTGCCAGGGAAGTTGTTTTTCTGCCCCCCAGCTGCGTGGTTACCTCCAGCTGACAGGTCCTCCCAGGGGTGTGGGGGATGGTTTAGTTTCACAACTCCCTCCCTGCCCCCCCCAATGTCCCCAGAGGCCAAGAAAAGAGGAAGAGCTTAGAGGACTTCCTCTTGGGCCCGGGTGCGCTGGAGCCCAGGCAGGTGGGGGCAGAGGGCACGGGGAGGGGAGGAATGATGACAGAGGGAGACCTGCCCACCCTCTGGCATTCTCCTAAATGAAAAGGCCAAAGGCCTGGGCCCCAGCCCTGCCCCCACTCAGTGGTGGCCAGGCTCCTGCAAGGTGCACCCAGGCCTGGGCGCTGAGAGACTGGGTTGGCATCTCAGCAAGTCTAAGTTACTGTCCATGCCTGGGCAAGACCTCTCTGAGCTCTGCATCCTGCACGAGGGGGCACATCCTTACTCAGCAGTTTAAAACTGAGGTGACGTGGCCCTGGCCGGTTGGCTCAGTGGTAGAGCGTTGGCCTGGCATGCAGGAGTCCCGGGTTCGATTCCCGGCCAGGGCACACAGGAGAAGCGCCCATCTGCTTCTCCACCCCTCCCCCTCTCCTTCCTCTTTGTCTCTCTCTTCCCCTCCCGCAGCCAAGGCTCCATTGGAGCAAAGTTGGCCCGGGCACTGAGGATGGCTCTGTGGCCTCCGCCTCAGGTGCTAGAATGGCTCTGGTCGCAACAGAGCGATGCCCCAGATGGGCAGAGCATCGCCCCCTGGTGGGCATGCCGGATGGATCCCAGTCAGGCGCATGCGGGAGTCTGTCTGCCTCCCCATTTCCAACTTCAGAAAAATACAAAAAAAAAAAAAGAAAGAAAGAAAAAAACCTGAGGCGATGTGCAGGAACCGCCAGAGAGAGATCCCCAGGACTATGTGCCTAATAGTATAGAATGTATATTCCTTTTTTAAAAAATGACATGATTTTGTATTTATTTATCTGCATCTGTACAGACACACATAGAGAAAGGTCTGGAAACTAACCACACAGGCTGCAAGAACAGAGGCCGCCGCCGAAGAAGAAAGGAATGTTGGGATGAGGCAGAAAGAGAGTGTGACTTTTCTTCTATTTATTTAAAAAAAAATTTTTTTTAACTAGACTATCTTTGTTTCTATTATTATTATTTTTTAATTCATTTTAGAGAGGAGAGTGAGAGACAGAGAGAGAGAAGGGGGGAGGAGCTGGAAGCATCAACTCCCATATGTGCCTTGACCAGGCAAGCCCAGGGTTTCGAACCGGCGACCTCAGCATTTCCAGGTCGACGCATTATCCACTGTGCCACCACAGGTCAGGCTGTTTCTATTTCTGTAATTAAAATAATAATAATAGGCCCTGGCCGGTTGGCTCAGTGGTAGAGCATCGGCCTGGCGTGCGGGGGACCCGGGTTCGATTCCCGGCCAGGGCACACAGGAGAAGCGCCCATCTGCTTCTCCACCCCTCCCCCTCCTTCCTCTCTGTCTCTCTCTTCCCCTCCCGCAGCCAAGGCTCCATTGGAGCAAAGATGGCCCGGGCGCTGGGGATGGCTCCTTGGCCTCTGCCCCAGGTGCTAGAGTGGCTCTGGTCGCAGCAGAGCGATGCCCCGGAGGGGCAGAGCATTGCCCCCTGGTGGGCAGAGCGTCGCCCCTGGTGGGCGTGCCGTGTGGATCCCGGTCCGGCACATGCGGGAGTCTGTCTGACTGTCTCTCCCCGTTTCCAGCTTCAGAAAAATACAAAATAATAATAATAATAATAATAATAATAATAATAGAGAGGGTTGTTATATAGGGTGATCAAGAGTCTTTCCCTCCAAACATTTCATTATGCAAATTTCCAAACACACAGCAAAACTGGAAGACTTTTACAACGAAACCCCCAAACTCCCCACCGACGTTCTACCACGAACACATCGCTTGCTCTGTCACTATCTGTCCTCCTAGCATCCCCAACAATTCATCCTGTGAAAATGCATTTCGGAGTGAATTACTTCAGCACACATAGGATTAACTGGAGTTCAATGGGGGTTGTTTTTTTTTTTACAGTATTTTTAATGTAAAACTTACAACAAAATGCACAAGATTAAGTGGCCATTTGCTGAATTTTTGCAAATGCGTATACATCCATGTAACTTCAACCCCATTAAGACGGACCTTTCCATCACTCCAGAAAGTTCCCTCTTCTTGTCCTACAGCGTATTGGAATTGCCATCGTTCTGTGAGTCGGCATTCAACAGGGGGCCAGGTATACAGAAAGTGCTCAATAAATGCTGGCTGAAGGAATAAATGCATCGAGGCATGAATGTGCCCACGGACTGCTCTCGGAGGGACGGACCATGAGTGCTCCTCTTGTGTTCCCCACAGAGCTGAGACACAATAAATGCTTACTAAAGATGGACTGAGCCCTGGCTAGTTGGCTCAGTGGTAGAGCGTTGGCCTGGCATGCAGGAGTCCCGGGTTTGATTCCCGGCCAGGGTACACAGGAGAGGCGCCCATCTGCTTTTCCACCCCTCCCCCTCTCCTTCCTCTCTGTCTCTCTCTTCCCCTCCCGCAGCCAAGGCTCCATTGGAGCAAAGTTGGCCCGGGCGCTGAGGATGGCCCTGTGGCCTCTGCCTCAGGTGCTAGAATGGCTCTGGTCACAACAGAGCGATGCCCCAGATGGGCAGAGCATCACCCCCTGGTGGGCATGCCAGATGGATCCCAGTCAGGCGCATGCGGGAGTCTGTCTGACTGCCTCCCCATTTCCAACTTCAGAAAAATACAAAAAAAAAAAAAGATGGATTGATTGTACCAGTTAGACATTCCCATGTGACAAATTACCCAAAGTTTAGCAGCTTAAACAGTATAAACAGTGATTATCTGACACAGTGTCTGCAGGCCAGGAATCTGGGAGCAGCTTAGCACAGCGGCTCTGGCTTAGGGTGTCTCCGGAGGCTGCAGTCCGGGTCAGCCTGGTGTGTAGTCATCTGAAGGACTGGCTGGGGTGGGAGGGTCCGTTCCCAAGGTGACTCACATGGCTGTGGGCAAGAGGCCCTAGGTTCTCAACATGAGAACCTTCCGTTAGGCTGCCTGATTGTGCTCATGACAGAGGGGCTGGCTGTCCCCAGAGTGAGTGACCCAGCAAGGCACAACATCACCCGGGTCACACAGGCCATCCCTACTCAAGTCTACACAAGATCATGAACACCAGAAGGTAAGCCTCACTGGGGACTCCGTGCAGAAGGCAGAGAGCGTTTCTGAGAACTCGCTTAGTGCTGGGTGCTGTGTTGGGTTCCAGAGAGGGTAGAAATGAGTCAGAACCAGCTCTTGCCCTCCCCCTCCCAAAATGAGTGTGTGTGTGTGTGTGTGTGTGTGTACATGTCTGTGTGTGTATGTTAGGGGTCAGACAGACATAAAAACAGATGGTCTTATAGAGTACAATAAACATCACAACGGCATTTTTTTTAAAAAAATTGCTTTTCCATGATTTATAGTCACTTAAGACATTTAAGACACATTATGAAAAGAAGTTTCCTTCCATCCTTATTACACTACGCAGCCCTCCAGCTCAGAGCGGCAACAACTACCAGCTGTTTGCCGTATCCTCCCAGAACTGTCCCGTGCCTATACAAAGACGCTCCCCGCCACCTTTACACAGAAAGAAGACACGATCCAAAATGCGCTGTCCTGCACCTTTTCTCCCTCTCACTCTATCTTGGAAGTAATTTCACATCAGTACTTAGAGAGCTCCCGCGTTCTGACTTAACGGCTGCATGGTATTCTATCGTCTGCATGAGCCATGGTTTATTTAACCAGTCCCCTCGCCACTGAACAGTTTATTTCTTTCTAATCTTTTGTTACTAGAAACAAAGCCACAACATCCATTATTTCCACCGGTCCTAGTATAAACATAGGAGAAGTTCCTGGCGATGAGATTGTTGGATCAAAGGGTCTGTGCACTTTGATCCAACAAATAATAATGGTCACATTTTATTGAACACTTAACTATACATACTTTTTACATGGATTATCTATGAGCTCTATGAAGGGTGATGCTACTATTATTTCCATTTTATAGATGAGGAAAATAAGACCCAGAGACAATTTAGGGGCTCACTCAAAGTCCCCCAACCAGCAGATGTCAGAGTTGGGATTCCAAACCCACTCGGTCTGACCCGCGGAGCAGAGCGCCTAACCACCGCACCAGTGCTCTCTGGTTACTGGTCTTAGAGGGTGCCATGCTCCTCTGAGCTCGCTGACTTCTGCTCTTGCTGGCCCCACCTGGAGAGCTCCTCCTTACATTGCCTACCTGCCCGAACTCTTGTTCATCTTTCAGTCTCGCTCCCCAGCCACCTTCTCTGCAAAGCCTGCTCCACCTTCCCAGAAACAGCTGTTTCTCGCTCTCCGATTTTACAACGGAGAACTTTCCGCTGTGGTTATGTAAGGACTTCCCTTCCCCATCAGGCCCAGAGCCCCCCGGTGGGCAGGGTCTGTTCTATAGCTGTCTAGTGTCTGGCACAGCATGGGTGCTGTCTACCTGTTTGGTGACCAAGTGACAGTGGCCCCAGGACTCCTCTCCAGCACACCATTGTGAAGGACCACTGGAAGCCAGGAGGGAATAGGAACTGGCAGGCTTCCTGAAACAGGAGGGGCTTAGTGTAGGGGTGAGGACAGTTTCACTCACTTCACCACTTGCCCACGGGGCAGTTCCGTCCCCAGAGGACCCAGCTGGTAGGGAAGTTTCATTCTGACACCACCCCTCGAGGTCTCTGGGAATCAGCTGTCTTGCCCCCAGGGGGTTTCCCCTCTTGCAGTGCCAGGAACTGAACCATGATAGGAAGTGATCCTGGCTGGTTCTCTGGGCACTATAGGAACAAGTGTCCTCATGCCCAGAACCCAGGCCACTCCAGCCAGGTCCTTTGGACTTCAGTAACCAGGGGTTGTGTGGCCTTGGTAACAGGCTAGTTCCGGGGTGATGGGGACATCCTCAGGGCGTGAGGGAAATTGCCCCACTGCTGGAGCTGTGGGGTAAGAACTGCCCCGGGGCCTCTCCGCAGTCCTGTCACTGTGCCCTGGCTAAGATTGTGGACAACTGAGCTTGGTCTTCTCTAAGGCAAAAAGGCCTTAGGTCTTTAAGAAGGATCTCTAGCTCTTCCGCCCAGCCTTGAATAGCCAACTGACTCCTCCCTCTACAGCTGCCTCGCTAGGAACACACCACGGTTCCCGGTAGACTCAGATCCAAGTGCCTCAGCCTGAGATCACTACATCCCAAAGTCTGGTAGACAGGGCAGCGGGCAGGGCTGCCTGTCTGGGCTCTGGGACAGGCAGGAGCATGGGCTCTGGGGTTAGCCAGATGTGGGCTCAAATCCCAGATCACTGCATGACCTGGGGGTCATTCACTTCACCTCCTTGAGGTCCAGTGCCCTCATCTATAAAATGAGGATAAATAGACTTGAAAACATCAAAATGAAGGATCTGTTAACGGAACAAAATTTGTCCCAAGGAAAGCACATAGACTTATGGTTCTTCAAGTGTGGTCCCTGGACCAGCAGCATCACCTGAATACTTCTTAAAAATACAAATTCTTGCCCTGGCTGGATGGCTCGGTTGGTTAGAACATCGTCTCAGAGCGCAGAGGTGGCCGGATTGATCCCCGATCAGGGCACATACAGGAACAGATCGATGTTCCCGTCTCTCTCTCCCTCTCTCCCTTTCTCTCTCTCTAAAATGAATAAAATAAACATTTAAAAACTGTTGTAAAAAAATACAATTTCTTGGGCCTCATCCTTGCTTCATTGAGCCAAAACCTTGGGGTGGGGTTCAGCAGTCTGCGTTAGCAAACCTTCCAGGAGATTCTGAAGCATGCTAAAGCTGAGAACCACTGCCGAAGATGAACGTCAGAGATGGCCACATATTGGGAGGAGACATCTAGAACATCAACAGCCAACAAGGGACTCATAGCTGAAATGTATAAGCTGCTCCTGCAAATCAACAGCAGCAAAAGAGGAAAAAATGGGCCAAAGAGCCGAACAGGCGATTCATTGAAGGGGAAGTCCACATGCCTGACAAGTGAAGGGGAGGCTCTGAATTTCCGGATTAATAGAGACATACAGGTTAGAACAATAGTGAGATGCTACTTTGTCGCCCAATCTGTAGGCAAAAATTACAAAGTCAGATGATATAAAAGCTGATGACAGTGGGGGGAGACAGCATCCTTCACCGGTTGCTAGTGAAGCCATTTCAGCAGAATGTAGTGACATTTAACACCTATATGCCCTGTGATCTAGTAACTCTACTCTCGAATATAAAGCCCAAAGGAATGTTCATGTAGCCCCATAAGGGGGATGCACAAAAATGTTCATCACGGTGTTGTTTGTGGTAAGAAGAAGCTGGGTCCTGGCTGGGTAACTCAATTGGTTAGAGCAGTGGTCCCCCACCGTTTTTGGGCCACGGACCGGTTTAATGTCAGAAAATATTTTCACGGACCGGCCTTAGGGTGGGACGGATAAATGTATCACGTGACCAAGACAAGTGTCAAGAGTGAGTCTTAGACGGATGTAACAGAGGGAATCTGGTCATTTTTTAAAAATAAAACATCATTCAGACTTAAATATAAATAAAACGGAAATAATGTAAGTTATTTATTCTTTCTCTGCAGACTGGTACCAAATGACCCACGGACCGGTACCGGTACCGGTCCACGGCCCGGGGGTTGGGGACCACTGGGTTAGAGCATTGTCCTGATGCGCCAAGGTTGCAGGTTCCATCCCTGGTTGGGGCACATACAAGAGGCAACCAATGAATGCATAGATAAGTAGAACAACAAGTTGATGATTCTCTCTCTCTCTCTCTCTCTCAAAAACAATAAATAAATAGAAGTTTAAAAAATGTTTATTTTATTGATTTTAGAGAGGAGAAGGGAGAAAGAGAGACAGGGACATCAATCTGTTCCTATATGTGCCCTGACTGGGGATCGAACTGGCAATGTCTGATTTGGGATGATGCTCTAACCAACCAAGCTATCTGGCAAGGGCAATAAGTAAATTTTTAATAACATTTTTTTTTTTTTAAAGAGAAGAAGTTGGAAACAACTTGTGTGCCCGTCACTGAGGGAATGGATACATAACACAGTGGATGCTCAGATTGGAATATTTTGCAAGAAGCTAGATTTTCCTAAAGCAGCACGGTGGATCTTAAAAACATATTATGAAGTGGAAAAGAAGCAACCAGCCTGACCTGTGGTGGCGCAGTGGATAAAGCGTCGACCTGGAAACGCTGAGGTTGCCGGTTTGAAACCCTGGGCTTGCCTGGTCAAGGCACATATGGGAGTTGATGCTTCCAGCTCCTACACCCTTCTGCTCTCATTCTCTCTCCTCGCTCTAAAATTGATAAATAAAATCCTTTTTAAAGAAAGCAACAAGATGAGATCCTTACTCAATACCATTTAGGTAGTGGAACACGCACATAAGCATTGCATATTTTATTTCCAGGGACGTTAATCAACACACCGGAGTGGGTGCCCTGGTGGGGAGGAGGAGTGTGGGGGAGGGGTGGAGGCAGGGGCCGTAAAACAAAGCGAAGTATCAGAAGGGCCTGGCACGGGCCAATGATGATGGGACACTCACTTGCAACACACTGAGGATGAATCCTAGAACTGTCTGGACCTGAAACACTAATAATAATAATTAATTACTTTAAATTGGGTGGTGATAGAACCTACCTCACGGGAAGTCCCCTGCGTCTGGCCATGAAGGACGCGGACGTTTGACAAACACAACTGCCAGGTCGTTCTAGGCAAGTCTCGGCCCCCCTTCAGGGCTCGTTTCTTTTGGCCCCCAAGCTGTTGCCCAGGCTGTGCCACCTGCTGTCCCTATGCCGACTCCCCTCCCTCTCCAACGCTGCCTTTTCATTTCTTTGGCTACCCCAGACCCTTGAGATGGCTCTGCAGTCTTGGGTACTTTCCCTCTCGGGCTTGAGAGTGAGGCCAGGTTGTACCAGGGCCGTGTGTGGGGGGCAAGTTCTCTTTCCTCTTCCCAAGCTGTGCTCCCTCGGGGGGTCTCCGTACAGCCCATCCCACCTCTGTCCCCATGCTGTCGCACACAGGGTAGAGACAGGGAAACCGAGTCAGACACAGTTAGATGTGGGAGAGGTATTTACTGAGCGCCTGTCACGTGGCAGACCCAGCACGAAGCTCTTGACCTGTGTTAATTCCCACGACCACCCTGTGAGGCAGGGGGGGCCCACCTCACCAAGAGTTGAAGAGGTCAGAGGCAGGGACACTAGCCAGACAGCAGTGCCTGGGTCTGCCTGGCTCTGAACCCAAGATCTGCAGAAGCAACTTGTCTGTAGTCTAAGGACCGGGACTGGGATCCCGATCACCCTCCTCTGAGTCAACTCTCCGTAGAGAACAACCTCTACTCCACACCGATGATCCAATTTGGGGTGTGGGGTGGGGTACCTGCCACGTAGAGCCTTAAGAAGACCCTCTACACTCAGATTCAGCGCGGTCGGTTTGAATACTACCGGAGACTCGGAGATTCCAAGTCCTTCTCCTTCTCTCAAACTTCAGCTTCTCAAACCCTAGAGCAGCGATTTGCAACCTTCTCCATCTCGTGGCACATGTAAACTAATTACTAAACTCGGCGGCACCCCCCAAAAACTATATTTTTTGCCAATCTGACAAGAAGGAAATGAGTATAATTTTGAATCATTCACACTGGATGGCTATTGTCGTGTTGGCTGCTATCATTTTTTATTTGACAGTCTAAGGGCACAGAGGCCAGGGCCCTGACTGAACAGTCAGGTGTTGCACGAGTGAAAATGCTTGCAGCACACCCGTGGAACACCCGCCGCGGTGGGCAGTGGGAGGAGCCGAGCCTCCCGGCTCCGGGGAGTCCTTTCTCCGTCGGCCAGCAGGTGGAGCCCACTCCCCACCCCTCCCCTGGCCTCCAGACAGCTGGGCGGTCCGGGGAGGAGGGGCGCCGCGGTGCGGAGCCTGGAGCCCTGGGACAAGAGGGACAACGGAGGGCCGCTGCTCATCCCTTCCCCACCTTCCCCCTGGGCAGTGGCCGTAGGCTACAGATAGTTGTCTTCGGCCTCGGCCCCGCTCGGAGAGCCCCGAGACTCCTCGTCCGTGCTGTAGTCATTGTCGTCGTCGTCAGGGGCCAGCGCCTCAATGTCGTGCGTGATGTCCGCCAGCAGCCGGTGGAAGGTCTGCTCCTCGGGCCGCTGAGCCGCGCCGTCGTAGCTGCGCACCGCTGAGGCCGAGGTGGAGCTCATGCTGCGCTTGATGCGGCCGAAGCTGTCGGTGAGGATGCCGCCCTCGCGGATGCCCACGCCCTCCAGGAAGCCTTCGAAGTAGCCGATGTCCTGGTCCAGGATGAAGGGCCGCATCCCTGCGGGCCAAGGGGCAGGTCACTCCTCGGGGTTCAGCCCCTTTCCCTCTCCACCTTCGCTGGAGATCTGAATTCAGGTCTCAGCCCCGCCACCCACTGGCTGGTGAGGCCTTCCACAAGTTCCACTCGCAGAGCCAGAGAATGATGACGTACACGTATTCTCCGCACCCCCTACGTGCTCATTACATGTTAGCTTATTACTGTTATTACTGTTATCACAATTGTTCCGTTCCCATTCTTGGTTGTGTGACCCTCGTTAAAGGGCTCCTCTGAGCCTTACTTTTCTGGTGCGTAAAATTGACATAGTGACCCGTCTTCTCCCCGTAGGGATGTGAGGGTTAAGTAAGGTACTTAGCGCACACGGAGTGCCCCATAAAAGAGAGAGAGAGATCCTTTCACTTCAGTCACGACTTACTATGTGATTTCAGGACTTTGCTTTTCTGGGCCTCAGTTTCCTCATCTGCAAAAGGGGGGCAAATAATAGTTTCTACTTCCCAGAACTAAGGCCATTTGACGAGATGACGCTTGGCACATGGTCACGGCCAAATACAGGTTAACAAATTAATATTAACTTTCTCGCTTGTTTTATTAGCCTTCCTTCCTAGCCGTGGGACCTTGAACAAGTTCCTCAGCCTCTCTGAGCCTCAGCTTCCTCAGGGGGTAAGGTGGGAAGCCTCATTCCTCTCCCAGCTCTGCTGTGACCGTGAATGGCTATCCCAGGGCTGTGTGCTGATAGGCTCTGTGACTACAGGCACGTCCCTTCTCCTCTCTGCACTTCAGTCTCCTCTCTATGCTCCGTGGAGCTCGTGGTCTTGGCCTTCTCAGTGGTTGAGAGAGAAGGAATAAACATTCCCAGCCTGCTGACTGACCAGAAATGGCACAGACCACACGGGGGCCTTGGCTGACCCTTGAGGGGGTGGGGCAGGGGGCTCACCAAGGAGGAAGAACTTGCGCCGGTCTCCGTAGAGCTTCAGCAGTCCCGAGCAATAGTCCTGGATGGGCAGCCCCATCCGGTAGCCCCGCAGCAGAAGGGCAAACTGCTGGATCTCAGCGGGCCCCAGCTTGCTCCGCAGCTGTGGGACACCATTCAAGATTGATCCCGGGATCAATGCAACCCCCAGCCCACCGCTGCTCGAAAGGCCCAGAGCCTCTCTAAGGGTGCACACGACCCAGCACTCCTCTGAAAATGCTAGCTGACATTAGTTTAGGCCTTTCAACGAGCCGGCCTCAGTAGACCCCCCCCCAACCTCATGTCCCACCCTGACTTTTGGGGTCCTATGCTTCAGTCGCGTCCAGGATTATTCACGATCCCTGAAATAGCCCACGTTTCCCCCAATCTCCAGGCCTTCGCCCGTGCTGTGTGCACCAGTGTCCCCGCTCACCGTGACCATGTAATCCTGCAGCTGCTCGAGGCCCAGGCCGCTGTGATCACTGCCGCTGCAGTGGGAGTCGTGGAAAGAGGGTGTGGACGTGCCGCTGTAACACGCTTCAAATGTGTCCTGGGAGCCATTGCTGCAGGGACAGGCAGAAAGGGGCCCTTACTTACCTCCCTCTGGCTCCTCCCCTGTAGTAGGCGGAACAGGGGAGGGTATAGCTATCAGTGCTCTGGGCCTGAGACCTCGTCACAAGTCCCATTTTCTCCTTCAAGGCCCTCGTTTTTTGGGGCCCCTGGCTGCCTCTCAACCCTCTTCTCATTCTTGCAGTTTGTGTTCAGGCCACCCTGAATTCTCTCTTTTCCTCTATTACTCCAAGTACCTCTTCACCTCAGGGCCTTTGCACATGCTGTTCCCACCACCTGGAATGTCTCTCTCCCCCTAGCTTTTCCTCCCTCAGCCAGTTCTTATTCATTATTAGATTTTTAAAATTTATTTATTTTTTACAGAGACAGAGAGTGAGTCAGAGAGAGGGATAGACAGGGACAGACAGACAGGAACGGAGAGAGATGAGAAGCATCAATCATTAGTTTTTCATTGCGCGTTGCAACACCTTAGTTGTTCATTGATTGCTTTCTCATATGTGCCTTGACTGCGGGCTTTCAGCAGGCTGAGTAACCCCTTGCTGGAGCCAGTGATCTTGGGTTCAAGCTGGTGGGCTTTTGCTCAAACCAGATGAGCCTGCGTTCAAGCTGGCGACCTCAGGGTCTCGAACCTGGGTCCTCTGCATCCCAGTCTGATGCTCTATCCACTGCGCCACCGCCTGGTCAGGCCATTATTAGATTTTTAAACGTTGCCTTCTCAGGAAAATTTTCCCTGATCCCTCCAGACTGGGTTAGACCCTCTCTCCAATGTGGTCACAGAGCCTGTAAATCTGCTCAGAGCTGGCAAGGACTTCCAGCTCTCTCCCCAGCAAACATGCTCTCTGACCACTCTCTCCCTCACAGCCTCTGCCGCAGACACAGAGGCTTCCTGACTGATTCTCACACACGCCCAGCTTTATCCTGCTTGAGAACCTCGCACTTGCTGTTCCCTCTGTCCAGAATGCTCCTTCTCCAGGTCTCATTTCAAGTGTCCTCGCCTCCGCGAGGCCCTCCTGTCTTGGCACTCTGAGCCTCTCTCTTTCGTGCTTATTATGATTAATGCTTATTACCATTAAATAACGACTTCATCGTCACCTGCGCTAGACTGTGAACCGTGCAAGAGCGGGGACCTTGGCTTTCTTCGCTCGCTGTGCGCCCGCTCTGTACTAAGCACGGCTCTCGTCCTCGTCTGTTCCCTACTGCATTCCTAGCACGCTGCACAGTGCCCGGCATGTGGCCGGGACTCAATAAATGCTTAACAAAAAGTCAGCCTGCCTCTTGGTCTTTCCATTGTCCCAGAACCATCTTCCGTGACCTACAGGGAAGCAGTGGAGCTTAGTGGTAAGATTATTATTTTTTTAAATCCTACATTTTCCAGCCTTGCTAGTTGCGGCCATGTGACCATGTGCTGGCCAATGAGCTGTAAGCTTAAGTTGTCAGTGGGAATTTCAGCAAAGCTCTCTCTTTTTCTTTTTTTTGTATTTTTCCAAAGCTGGAAACGGGAGAGACAGTCAGACTCCCGCATGCACCCAACCGGGATCCACCTGGCACGCCCACCAGGGGGCGATGCTCTGCCCACCAGGGGGCGATGCTCTGCCCCTCTGGGGCGTCGCTCTGTTGCGACCAGAGCCACTTTAGCGCCTGGGGCAGAGGCCAAGGAGCCATCCCCAGCGCCCGGGCCATCTTTGCTCCAATGGAGCCTTGGCTGCGGGAGGGGGAAGAGAGAAACAGAGAGGAAGGAGAGGGGGAGGGGTGGAGAAGCAGTTGGGCACTTCTCCTGTGTGCCCTGGCCAGGAATCGAACCCGGGACCCCTTGCACGCTAGGCCGACGCTCTACCACTGAGCCAACCGGCCAGGGCCCAGCAAAGCTCTTTAAAGAGGCCCCTGGCACGGTACCCCGATGGCTGGAGCTGTAACCACGTAACCACCGCGGGGCAAGAGGTGGCCTTAAGGATGGCAGCGCATGCTGAGGAGGGAGGAAAAGAGAAGCCCGGGCCCCTAACAACCGCAAGACCATGCAGGAACTGCTGGTCTACGTATTATACGTGAGAGACAGGAGGAAAGCCTCCAGCTCGCCTCAGCTATGCCTTTTTTTAGGCTTTCCTATTACATGGAGCCTAAACTAAAGAAAAGCAAAATGATTTCTCAGCATTAGCGCCTTTAGGACCCTGCAGGCACTGTTGTGGATGACTGGGAGAGAGAAACACAGGCCCACGTGAGCCCCCTTCTGGGTTCTGTCTGCACCCCAGGCCTCTCAGGGGTGTGGATCCGGTGAGCTCGTTGGAACTCAGTTTAGTCCCCACCCTCAAGGGCCCAGGTCCCAGCACAGATCAAAGTGGGGTCACTTTCTTCCACCCCATCTTGCCCACAGCAGGCTCTAGAATGCCTAGGGAAGCAACTCTGTTTATGCACAGGTGTGGGGGGGAGCCAGAGCGGGGTCCCCGGAGAGAGCGGTACCCACAAGGAGCTGCAGCAGCTGAAGTCTGCGTCATAGGCGTACGTCCCGTCGGTCCTGCAGCTCTCACCTGGGACCAGCAGACAGAGGGGCTGTCAGAGGAAGCAGAGCGGGGGCCCGCAGCCCTGGCTCCTCAGGCCTCCACCTCAGCCCCGCCCTGGGGGCGGGACTGTGGCTGAAACACAGGTGGCCTCATAAGCCACTGGAAGGACATCAGCTCTTCCTCTGTGATGAGAGAGCTTCTGGCCGTGACTCCTGCCCCCGCTCCCTGCCTCACAGACTCATAGCCAGCCTGGGGCAACTCACCTCCCATCTCCTGGTCCTCAACCTCCTCTACACGGGGGCCCCACCTTCCTGAGACCCTCAGGGGCGTCTCGGGTGTAACAGATACGGAAACAGGTGAGGGAGTATTTTGTAAACTGTATGTGTTTGAGGTGGGACAAAAGAGACCTTTGAGAGGGAAGGAACTCAAAACCTTGAGAAGAAAGCAGCACCGCTGACAGAGAACTGGCTCTTGACCTAACCTTGTCATCTCACGGAATCCAGGGACTATCCTCACTCAATGTCACTCCCTCAGGACACTCCCCTGAGGGCACCTCCCAGGCCGGGCAGGTTCCTCATCATAGGCTCTTATAGCACGACATGTGGTTACACTGTATTTCTGGACCTATTTAATGACTGTCACACTAGCTCAGCAAGGCAAGCCACTTCTGTTTCTGCTCGGCACTGTAATCTAGTGATTAGCAGACACCAGCACATAATAGATGCTCAATAAATACTTGTCAAATAAATGCATTTCCCAGAAGAATTGCTGCATTATCTCCCATATTTGCCTGTCACCCCTGTGTCAGTTAATGAATTATCCCAGGTTCCCCAAACCACAGTTCCTACAGATGGGAGTGTCCCCAGAAGGACAGAGCCAGCTCCTTGTCGCTGGAACTATGCAAACAGGGACCATGCTAAGGGGGGCTGTGACTGAGGAAATTCCCTTAGTGGCCTAGAAGGCAGCGTGGGGAATGGAGCTGTGGCAGATAGAAGCTTCAGAAGCAGACATACCTGGGTTTGAACCCTGACTCTGCCACTTGCTAGCTCTGTGTACTTGAGTCATTCACTGACTACTCTGAGCCGTAATGTCCTCCTCTGTAAAGGTGCAATCGAAAGGTCTTAGAGACTTCTTTCATCCATTCAAAACGATGCTTCCTGAGCATCTGTGATGTCCCTGGCCCCAGGCAAGGCCTACGGGATACAGTGGCAAACAGGACAGATGAGGCCGCAATAAGGATTAAATGAGACCCGGCACAGCGATACTGTGTGTGGTGCATGGCTGTGCTCGGTAACTGCCTCATTTATCATGGTTATTTACGGGTCTAAGTCCCATTCCAGGCTGACTGCATTCAAGGTCTGGCCTGGAGGGCTTGGTTTTGACCTACTGTCCTCATGGGACTAGCCAGCTCGGTAAAGAGACAACGCACGACCTTAGCTTTCTGCAAAGGCAGGGACACCAGAAACAAGAGAGAGGGGGAAAAGCTTCAGCTGCGAGGGGCTCACTCGGAATCTGACAACCAGAACAGCTATGAAGAAGCTGGGTTTGAGGTCATCATGAAAGCTGACGTTTTTTAAAACTCCGTATCATGGAGCACACTGGAATTGCAGTAAGATGAGAACCCCTAAACTGGCTTTCCTTGGCCCTGAGTCTTGTTGCCTCGCCCCTCCCCTGGTCTTCTGGGATGTTTCATGGGAGAGGCGGCCAGGAGTCTGAGTACTCACTGCGGCTGCAGAGCCACGGCCGCTCGGGCGTGGATGTATAGTGGTAGCCGGCCCGGTCCACACACTCGATGGTCTGGTCCCCATAGATGAGCTGCAGGACCTGACAGATGAGGGCGCAGGACTCCTCCGCAACATCCTGGCCCAGGGAGGAGGACAGAGCTCAGGCTCTCTCCTGGGGCCAGGATGCCCCTGCTCCCTAAAACACAGTGCGAGGAGGCTCACAGAGGCACACGCACACCTACAAAGGCCTTTAATAAACCGGCTTTGAGGACAGTTTCCACCCAAAAGGCTACTCTCTGGGTCTCAGACTCCCTTATAGAATCCAGTGATGATTCTAACCCTTCTTTTCTGAAAAGATGCACACATGCACCCGCCCCCCAGTTTCTGGCGGATTCATGGACCCTCCTGACGCTTATCTAAAATAAGCCCTAATTTGTTGTTGCTTACAGGTAGCAAGGTGAAGCCAAAAGAGGTAAACCGATTAGCCAGAACTAGAACCCAGGTCTCCTAATACCTAGTAGAAGGAGGAAGAATTAAGCATATAAAAATTTTAGGCTTAACATAATTACTACACTCCCAGATGCCCTATTTCAATATGAGCTTCCTGGGATCCAGGGCAAAAATGAAAGCAGGGTGAATACATCAAGTTCAGTTTCTGGTAGAAGGAAGGAATTTAAGTTCTTGGGTGAAATTTTCTGGAGCCTGCAAATCTGAAGAATTCGCTTCTTTTTTTTTTTAGATTTTATTTATTCATTATAGAGAGGAGAGAGAGAGAGAGAGAGAAGGGGGAGGAGCAGGAAGCATCAACTCCCATATGCGCCTTGACCAGGCAAGCCCAGGGTTTTGAACCGGCAACCTCAGTGTTTCCAGGTTGACGCTTTATCCACTGCGCCACCACAGGTCAGGCGAATTCGCTTCTTAATCGACCTCTTTATGCCGCCCAGCAAGAGACACAGAAAGACCACAGAGGAGAAAGAAATCATCTCCATGAAGGTATTTCTTATTTTGTGGCTCTAAAAAAAGCTCAGGTGTAAATTAAAATGTAAGCCAGGATAGGCATTTTGGGGTGGGGGTGTGTATGCTAATCATTAAATCAGGATTGAGCCCTAAAATAACCCTACAAAATGGACAGGGAAGAGAGGGTCCTTATTTTACAGTTAAAGACACTGAGGCTTAGAGTGGCTCAATGGCTTGCCCAGGCTCATAGAGCAGGCTGGGGTGACCTTGGTTCATATTAGCACCCAAGTGTTTGGGCTCCAACTCCTGTGCCCTCCTTCCTTGGGGCCACAATGTTTCAGATGGGAGGCCAGAGGCTACGACACTCCTGGAAAACAACTTCTCATTAATCTATTTATTCTACACATTCTGCTTTAGTCCGGTTGTGTGACAGGTCCTGGGCCAGGCTCGGGGTCTAAGAGGTGAATGAGGTCTGTACCCTAAAGTTCTCACAGTTCACTGGGATAAAGAGGGCACAAGCTCACTTTTCCTACGGAAGATGAACTTTCTTCCTAATTATCACTGCAACCTGCTCGCTTCCCTGTTGGTCCCTATCGGAAGGTATAATAATGTGATTTAATCAATCTACTCATTCAATATTTACTGAGTACCTGTTACATGCCAGGCACTGTTCTAAGAGCCAGGGATGCCACAGTGAGCCACCTGGAACCCACGGTTCTCTGACACTCTACAAGGAGACCGGTCTGTCTAGCGTGCAGTGGATAAAGAACGAAGAGAAGAGACAGAGATGAGGCCAGAGAGGAAAGGGGGGTGGTGGCTGGAGCCACTGTCATAAGGCAGATGGCCTTATAAGCAATAGCAAGGACATTGGCTTTTATTCTGAGTGAAATGGAGAGTCACTGAAATACTCTGAGCAGTGACATAATGTGACCTCATTGTTAACAGGACGGTTCTGACTGTGTGGAGGAACAGATTGTAGGCAAGGGTCAAACCAGTGAGAGGTGACTGCGTAATTCAGATTACAGATGGGGTGTGAGCCTGGTTGGGGACCATGGAGGGTGGGGAGAAATAGATGTGTTTGCATTTTTTTTTGTATTTTTCTGAAGCTGGAAATGGGGAGAGACAGTCAGACAGACTCCCACATGCGCCCGACCAGGATCCACCCGGCACACCCACCAGGGGCGAAGCTCTGCCCACCAGGGGGCGATGCTCTGCCCCTCCGGGGCGTCGCTCTGCTGTGACCAGAGCCACTCTAGCGCCTGGGGCAGAAGCCAAGGAGCCATCCCCAGCGCCTGGGCCATCTTTGCTCCAATGGAGCCTTGGCTGCGGGAGGGGAAGAGAGAGACAGAGAGGAAGGAGGGGGTGGGGGTGGAGAAGCAAATGGGCGCTTCTCCTATGTGCCCTGGCCGGGAATCGAACCCGGGTCCCCCGCACGCCAGGCTGATGCTTTACCGCTGAACCAACCGGCCAGGGCCTTGCATTATATATATATTTTTTTTATTTGTTCATTTTTAGAGAGCAGAGAGAGAGAGAGAAAGGGGGAGGAGCAGGAAGCATCAACTCCCATATGTGCCTTGACCAGGCAAGCCCAGGATTTCGAACTGGCAACCTCAGTGTTTCCAGGTCAATGCTTTATCCACTGCGCCACCACAGGTCAGGCGCATTATATTTTTAATATAGGGCCAATAGGAGCAGGAGCAGCTCTAGGGGAGAATACTGGGAGCTCATCTTTTGATGTCATTAGACCTTTGAATGAAGGGGCAGAATGGAGAAACATGTCTGGAGATTTGATGAGAGAGAAATTTTGGGGAGCTCTCAGTGTTTTAAATGTCCCAAGACGAGAGGGGACCATTAAAAGTGTGTGTCAGAGGGAAGAGGATCAAGGACTAAGCCTGGAGCGCTCCAGCCTTAGAGGCTTAGAGAAGGGGAGGGGAGCAGCTCCTGAGAGGGAGTAGCTGGGGACAGGATTTAGGAGGGAAACCAGGAGAATGGGGAGCACTGGGAGCCAAGCGAGAAAGTGTATCAAGGAAGAGCGAGTCAGCCCCAGAGCGTAAGTTTCCTGATTCTTATCCATCTCTGGACTGGCACCACGCGTTTTGTTCAACGGTTCATATACAGAAGGAGTCGGGGACCCTGGGTCAGAGGAAAAGCTTAGAAGCCCCAGAGACTGAAGGGGTTCGCAGGCCATGAGCTCCCTAAGGGAGGACACCAATATGTCTCGTTTATCTTGTATCCACAGCACCTAGTCCAATACCTAGCACAAGTAGGCGCTCAATAAATATGGTCAAATGAATAAAAGCAAGGGTAAATGTGAAGGATGGGTGGACGGAGGGTAGGTGAGGAAAGACTGGCAGGAAGGCCTTAGGTGACCCACACAGTCCCCAAGAGAACACGCTCTGAACTTCGTGAGTCCCAGTGTTGAAATCACCACCTGCTCCTGTGTGACCTTGCGCAAGTTACTTGTCTCTGGGTCACGGTTTCCTTCTTTATAGAATGGGGATGGGGATGGTTGAAATATTCGCCTGTACGGGTTATTGTGAAATGAAATAAGTTAATGCTGGTTCTGTGTCTGGTATGGGGTCGCTCTCGGTTTTGTGATGGTGATTAGTGTCCTCGTGATTGTTACTGTGGTAGTGTGGACACTGATGGAAAAGGAGTAAGGTTAAAGGAGAGACTAGAGTAAGTCTATCTTGGCCACTTTGGCCACTAGGCAGAGAGAGGTCACTTTGAGCTTTCATCCCACTGGGACAGCAAGAAAAAAGTGTCCTGGAGGGGTCCAGGGCTGGAGCTGAGAAGCCTTTTGGCGTCACTGGCACACAGTACCCAAAATCCTAGGGAGGGCCAGAAAGAAAAAGGCCCTCCCACCCACAACGCGCCCGGGAGGCGGGGAGCAGCCGGCGCGGGCTGCCCTCGGGCTCACCCTGTTGGCCACAGCCAGGATGACAAGGTTGCAGTAGGCGTCGGGGCTGGGGTCCTGCGGGTCGAGAGGGTTGGAGCCCGGGTGGCGCCGCTCCCAGCTGCCGCCACCGCCCGCCTGTCGCCGCTCCCAGCTTCCACCTGGCTTGCCAGCGCCGCCGCCGCCGCCAGCGTGCCGCCGCTCCCAGCTGCCGCTGAACGTCTGCCGCCGCTCCCAGCTGCCCGACGCGCGCGCCCCGGCGCGCTGGCGCTCCAGGCTGCCGCCGCCGCCGCCCCCCGCCCGGGCCTCGGCGCCCGCGCCGCCGCCCCACGCCATCCGCCAGTCCAGGCTGCAGATGGTGTGGCGCCGCTCCGTGGTGCCCACCCGCCGCTTCTCGGGAGCAGCACCTGGCGGGCCTGGCTCGCGCCCGGCCCCGCCGGGGCTGGCGTCTACACCGGCCGGCACCGGGTCCACGCCCAGACCTAGGAGAGGCCGGGTGACCGTCAGCCGCAGTAGAGCGGGCCGAGAGCGCCCTCCCGAGGCCACCTGGGGGACCCGAGGGCGCCCCTGGCCTCAGGCCCCACCCGGAGTTTAAAAGTCCTGCGGCCCGCCCCGCCCTCACTCCGTGCGTTTCTTGTCTGGCCTCGGGCTCCATCGCTGGTTGAGGGTCCGCAGGCCATTCCCACCTGCCCCACCCCACCTCGGCGTCCCTAACCTCAGGCCCTGCCGGACGGCCTAAGGGTGGTCAGGCTGTCTGTCCCCTGTGTACCCTAAACTCCCCCTCTCCCTAATCTCGGGCCCCCTCCTTGGATTACGGCTTTTCCCAAACCCCGCCCCTGGGCTCAGGCCCGCCCCTAGCTTGGCAGGGGCTGAAGCCCTCCGCCCGCTACTTTAGCTCCGAGCTCGGTTCCCCATACGGTCCCGCCCCTAGATCAGACTCTTCCCCTCGCCCGCAGTTCCACCCTGTCTTGAGCCCTGCGGCCACGCCCCTCGCCACGCCCTTTAACTTCACCCACGGGACCGCGGGATGGTGGGTCAGGCTGCCCAGTCTTCAGCCTCAACCTCGGGCTCGGTCTTCCTGCACAGGAGCATGGCCTGACCCTAGTCTTAGCATGGGGTGGGGATCCCTTCTCCATCTCCCCCTCATCCAGCCTCAGGCCTCGCTCCTGCCCTGGGTGACACACATTCCCACCACGAGACGTGAGACTCCTGTCCCCTTCGTTCACCTCCCGGCCCCGGCCCGGCCCGGCCCCAGCAGGCTCCAGCCGCTGTACCTGTCTTAAGCACCAGCAAGTGCAGCGCGTCGTCCTGCAGGTAGGAGGCGGCGGCGATCTCGTGCGTGGGGATCCGCAGGATGAGCTCCTCGTTGTCGCGCCAGGTGAGCAACAGGCAACGCGCTGACAGGCTCAGGATGCTGTCCTGCTCCGCCGTCGTCTTCAGCGGCAGCTCCTTCAGCTGCTGCGGGGTGGGTCGGACCTCCTGAGTGCCCGGGGGGCCTCGGATGGGAGAGGGGGAAGGGGACAGACCCCGCCCGCTCCCCTCTTCGGAGCCTCACCCTGGCGGTGTCCAGCAGCTGCAGCAGCTCATCCCGGCTGGAGGGGTTCAGCGAGGAGTTCACCCAGGTGAGGTGGCCCAGGAACTGGATGGCCAACAGGGATGGGGTGGGGAGAGGGGTGGGAGAAAAGCAGAGAGAGGTCACCTTGAAGTCGTGGAGGACCCTGACCTCCTCATTGGCACGGTGCAGATAAAATATCTGAGTTACCAGTGAGAACCTGGTAGTAACTGTCATGGAGCCCGCCGCAGAAGCCAGACACAGTCCTGAGAGCTTTGTGCACACTCCCTCATTCAGCCTGACACAAAGAGTGAGAAAACTAAGGCACAACAAAGGTAAATGACATTGCCAATTTATATCACTAGAAAGGGCAAAGCGAGTCCACACACCAGAGCCCACACACTGCCTGCTAGCTTGTATTGCCTGAACACAGCTATTTAGCTACGATGGAATCAAAAGTCACTATAATAGCTTGAAAGAACTGACCACCTGTGAATTCCTCCTTGGCCTGAGTAGCTCTGTTCATCCACCCCAAGCACCAGAATCAACTGACTGTGCAAGTCACTCACCCTCTTTGTGATCTTGTTGCAGAAGTCGAATGGAAAGGAATAGATGTAACAAACTGGGATGCATTTTTGTCAGAAAAACAATGCCCCAAATCAATAAATTGATTCTTCATTTATTCTGTTATAAGTTGATGCTATCACTTAACATGTTATTCCATCAATATAAGAATTCACCTTTTTCATTGTTTTCATTTTTATTCTTCTAGGTTAATTCACTAGTCAAACCTTTTCTTTTTGTTCTGTGTGAAATTTCAGTCCCCACATTTTAAGTGGATTTATTTGTTAGCGTTTCCCTCTGGAGAGGGTTGCCAGATAAAATACAAGATTCCAGTTAAATTTGAATTTCACATAGACAACAAATACTTTTTAAAGTGTTTTTTGTTTGTTTACTTTAGTATTTTTAATCCCATGCAGTATTTGGGACGTATATTAGCACTATATTCATTGCAAATGTAACCGTTTTTGCTAAATCTGATATGCAAGCCCATATCAATCTCCCTTGGGTAATGAGGATTTTCCCCTGCTCCTCATGGTGTTCATGAAACGGCATTCAAGCCTTTGAAGGGTCTAAGTGCCCTGGGACTTGCCGAACTGGGCTCCTTTTTTAAATTTTTTTTAATTTTTTTATTTTTCTGAAGCTGGAAACGGGGAGAGACAGACAGACTCCCGCATGTGCCCAACCGGGATCCACCCGGCATGCCCACCAGGAGCGATGCTCTGCCCACCAGTGGGTGATGCCCTGCCCCTCCGGGGCATCACTCTGCCATGACCAGAGACACACTAGCGCCTGGGGCAGAGGCCAAGGAGCCATCCCCAGCACCCGGGCCATCCTCGCTCCAATGGAGCCTCCGCTGTGGGAGGGGAAGAGAGAGACAGAGAGGAAGGAGGGGGTGGGGGTGGAGAAGCAAATGGGCGCTTCTCCTATGTGCCCTGGCCGGGAATCGAACCCGGGTCCCCCGCACACCAGGCCGACGCTCTACCGCTGAGCCAACCAGCCAGGGCTGGGCTCCTTTAACCTGGACACTGCGTAGCAACAACATCACTGCGGTGACATCTCACGGGAAAGTGTGGCTTGTTAGTACACAGAGCTTTTCCCCATTGGCTCCCCCTGGGGGTCAGTTCTGGGCCCGACGTTGAGATGGGGACACGGAAACTGAGCATGGGCAGGTCACTTGCTGAGGGCCCACAGCACGAGGCAGGGGCAAGGCTGCCCAGACCTCTGTCCCGAGTCTCCCTTGTGTGAGATGGGCCCGGCCAAGGGTAGGTGTGGGGGAGGTACCGTCTCTCTTGATGGGGTCCAGGACATGCTGCCTACCCCCAATCTGGCACATTATTAAAAGTAACTTAAGCTGAAGGAGTTTGAAAAAACACTCTGACCTCCCCACTCACCATTCCCTGAAAACAGGAAATAAACCTACATGAAGGGTACCTGTACCAGGAGGAAGGGAGACACCTTACCATCCTGGTGGGATCTGTCACCCGAGACCCAGAAGACGAGTCTATAAACAAACCTTGTTACTTCTTCACCCTTCACTACCCCTCGCCCAAACCCCTCTGCCTTGTCAATTCTTCACACATTTATCGTTTCTTGGTCAAAAAGGTATGAAAGCGTCCTGCTCTGGTCACTTCCTGGGGTTTTCATTCTCTCGTGACGGCTCCCGTGGACATGTATAATAAAACTCGAATAAACTGTGCACCCTTTTCTCCTGTGAACCTGTGTTTGTCAGTTTGATATTCAGACCCAGCCAGGGGCCTTACAAGGGTTGAGGATCCCTTTGGGCCCACTGCGTCTCCTCCTTCTGTACGCACGCACCTTGACCTCTTTCTCTAGATAGTCACACAGCAGGATCTGGGGGTCGATGTGGTAGTCAGGGGGGTACAGGGGAATGGAGTGCAGGGGCCGACGGCTCACGCTGCTCCGAATGGGCGCCCGGCGCCCAGCCTTCGGGAACATCAGCCTTAGGAGCGGGCCCTGTGTAAAGATGGTGGGGTGGGGTGGGGGAGGCTAGATCAGAGCCTGGCAGAGCAGGTGTCTCAAGCCGGATTGGAAGCCTCAGAGCGCAGCATGGTTCCCACAGAGGTCCTTCTCTCTGGGGAGGGAGGGAGCGGGGGAATGGGCCCATTGTTGTCTGTCTGGTCCCCTCTGAGAAGCTATAGGAGGGATTCCCTCCCCAGGAATACCAGGGAAGGAGGTCGGGAGGACCTCCCAAATGAATCTGTCAGGCTGGGGTCCCCTGGAAGGTGGCTGTCTGTAGAGTCCGGGGATAACAGAGGCCACTGAGAACGGGGGAGACAAGTTAGGGAGGGAGTTCAGAGCCCAAATGTCTGAGCGCCTAAGCGAGGCAAGGCGGGTCCTTGCAGGTGAGAAGCCAGGCCCTGCGCCCCCCCACCCAGCTGTTAGTCCCACCCCAGGCTTCCTGCTGCCCGGCTCTGGGACGTCTCTGCCCTGTATCCCTCCCAGCCTCCCACCTACCTTTTTCCCTTTCTTGACTTCATATTCCATGGTGCAGTGTCCCTTCTCCTCCTGCGAGCCGCCCGGCCACCCCCTGCACCCGCTCCCCTCGCGCAGTTCCTTTGTTCCTTTTCCTGCCCCGTCGGAAACTCCACCAGCCCCGGAGTTCCTGCTCCTCCTGCGTGACAGTGAGCAGAGGTGGGGCGGGCGGAGGCAGCCCTGGGACCCCTCGGCCGAACAGGGGGAGCCCAGCCAGAGCGACTGACCTGGGGAGACACCTTGAACGCCTCCAGCCAGAGGCTTGCTGTTTGGGGGGCTCGGGGGCTGAGTGAGGCTGGGGGGGGGTTCCCTAAACTAGGAGTCAGAAAAATCCCAAATCCCGCCTGTCCGTCTACCGCTGACCTGGCCGAGTGACCGTAGCAAGGCAAGTCAGGTCCCCCTTTCACAGACTCAGTTTCCCCCCTCCACTAGGAATGGGGGTAAACACGGCCTCCCTCCCTGGGCTGCTGGTGAAAACTAAATGAAAGAGCAGAGGATAGAATGCTGTATCCAAGCAGGTTATGATTTTTAAAATGAATCATCACTCTTAAGGGAGGCAGTATCGTATGAGCTTCGAAGACAGACTGCCTGAGTTTGAGTCTCGGCTTTGCCAATTACTAGTGTTATGACCTTGGGCAAGTCTCTTAACCGCTTCTGCCTCAGTTTCCCCATCTATAAAATGGGCGCAGATGAGTCTGACCTCTTCGTGCCCTCGCAAGGATTAAATGCATTTAGAAGAGCCCCTGGCACATAGGAAGTGCTCAGTAAATATGAACTATTTATTTGCTTGTCTGTGTGTGTGTGTCCCGGGCCGTTTCTCTGGCTTTGGGGAGGCGGGCAAAGGCTCCCTTGGTGTTTCTGTGCTGAGCACTCTAGGTATCTCATCTCACTCCGCACAACATGGGGTTATGTTATTATACCCATTACACAGAGTTTTTTAAAAAGTGTCCAGTGTAGAGACTGACCCAAGGCGGTCACAGTGAATTAGAACGAGGAGGACCTGGGACTTGCGGCTGGTCTGCATCAGAAGCCTGGTCCCTTACCTCTCGGGCCTAGGCCTTCCGCAGGCCCCAGCCAGGACAGCTGGAACGGTTCTGACTGACCCACTCTTCCCTTGCCAGGGCACTTGGGTTCTGGAGAACCAAGCTCAGGAACTGGTTTGTGGTATGACCCTGCCCTGGAACCTCTCTGGGTCTCAGCTTGATCATTTTTCCAACGGGAACAATAGTCCCCAAGCCCTGCCCTGTGGTCAGAGGTATGGTAAGAAAGATACCAGGCCCTGGAAGGGAAAGTGGTTGGAAACGGTGAAGGGTGGGGGCCAAACAACACATTGAATTGTTTTGAAAGGTTTTCTGAAAGCATGGGTGGACCAGGTCAGTGCCTGTGGGGGCGAGGGTCAGAGCTCCCACCGGGTGTGGCGGCCACGGAAGACTGCCAGCTACCAGCCTTCCCCCCTCCCCCCCTCCCTTTTTCCAAGGAGGGGGAAATGGCCCAGGCTGCTTAGTGCAAGCTCACACAGGCACGCCCTCCTGCTCCCCTACTTCCTGCCAGTCTCCTCCTGGCAGCAGGAAAAAAGATCTCCATTAGCCAGCTGGCCAACAGGAAGAGACCAGGATGTGCGACCCAGTCCCTGACTGCTCCTGACGTCAGAACTCCCACTTAACCCCTTAATCAAGGCCCGAATGCCCACTCTCAGAGCGGCAGCATGGATAAAAGGTGATTTTGGGCTCTGGCACCTCTGTGGCTGGCTTTTTGCAAACCTCTTACTCTTCTGAGCCTCAAGTTCATCTATCTGTAAAATAGGGACATCTATTATTTCTAGACGAACTCCAAACATCACTGAACTGCTGGGAATCTCCAATAGGACAAGAAATGTTCCGAGTGCCATTAGAAATAGCAAACTACCTACGTAAATCCTTGCACTCCCCACCCCAGGGCCATAAACAGATCAAGTGCTTAGAAAATGTCAGTGGAGGCCCTGGCCAGTCAGCCCAGCGTGTGGAAGTCCTGGGTTCGATTCCCGGCCAGGGCACACAGGAGAAGTGCCCATCTGCTTCTCCACCCCTCCCCCTCTCCTTCCTCTCTGTCTCTCTCTTCCTTTCCTGTAGCCAAGGCTCCATTGGAGCAAAGTTGGCCCAGGCGCTGAGGATGGCTCCATGGCCTCTGTCTCAGGCACTAGAATGACTTCGATTGCAGCAGAGCAACACTCCAGATGGGTAGAGCATCGCCCCCTGGTGGGCATGCCGGGTGGATCCTGGTTGGATGCATGCCAGTCTGTCTCTCTGCCCGCCTCCCTTCTCACTTCAGAAAAATACAAAAAAAAAAAAAAAGTCAGTGGAAGTAAGTGGATCCAAGTGGATCCAGGTTCAAAGGTATCTGACCTTGAACGGGTAGTTAGTTCATCTCTTGGAACCCAAACTCCTCATGTGTCAAAAGCAGGAAAATGCTGGTGCTTGCCTCAGAAGGCTGCTGCAGGGGTCGGAGGGACACAGAAGCAGACAATGGTAACATTTATTTGAAAGTTAGCTTGTGAATCATAAAAGCGATGAGTAAAACAAAGCCCCTGCTCTCAAAGACTTAGCGGTTTGTGACACATAGGGTTCATTTCCTTTGAGCCACCTCCAGGCGATTGGCAGGGGCTGCCTGGAGCCCTGTGTAAAGGATTCGCAACACCAGATCTACTCCCAGCAGGAAAAAGGGATTGATTATCAATGCCTGCTGTGGGACAGGCGCTGGGCATGGGGCAGCTGGTGTTCAGGGAGTATGCTAACCCTGACCTGACTGGAAGAAAGACACAGAGGTAAAGAACTCCGATACAAGGCAAGCGGTTAGTTTGGCATACGGAAAGGACTTCACTCCAGGCAGAGGGAACAGTGAACGAATGCACGGCGCCTGAACTGCCGTGCTTTGGGCTGCAAAGAATACACTCCTCTATCAAAGGTGTCTTAGACGATCAGGACGGTCTCTTCAGACAGGAAGCTCTATGGTAAGTGATTTCAGGGCTGGTTTTGAGCAGTTCAAAACTGGCAGTAATTGCCTTACATTTCTGCTTTGTTGGTGTTACCGGCTGAATTGTGACTAGATGTTGAAGCACTGGCACCCAGCACCTCCGAGCGTGACTGTTTTTGGAGAGAAGTTAAAATAAGGCTGCAGAGTGGGCTCTACTCTAATTGGACTGGTGTTCCTACAAGAAGAGAAAATGTGTACACACAGAGAGACACCAGGGACTTGCACACACAGAGAAATACCATGTGAGGACACCACGAGAAGGTGGCCATCTGCAAGCCAAGGCGAGAGGCCTCAGAAGAAACCCGTCCCGCTGACACCTCGATCTTGGATTTCCAGCCTCCAGAATGACGGGGAAAATAAATCTCTGTTGTTTAAGTCGCCCAGGGCGTGGTCATCTGTTTCGGCAGCCCTAGAACACTCACATAGCTGGAAAGATGGTTGTGGCGGCTTCAGGAGTCACATCCATCAGTAGCCCGCTTTGGATGCCATCAGCCCTTGACGAGGCTAAGCCAGGATGTTAGCCCCATCTTGTGTGTTTTTATCGTGAGAGAAACGTTTCCCAGAGACACTTCAAAGGACTTTTCCTAGGAATCTAGGGGCTAGCTATATTAGCCAGAATGTATAACAGTGGCTTCGGCGTTTTGCTCTCAGCTTCAAGATGACTCTCCACACAGCTGCAGTCCTGCCAGCAGAAGGGCAGCCAGAGCCTGGGGGAAGCATAAGCCCTGCTTTCAAAAGGATGCTTTGGAAGTAGCACAAAGTTGTACCGCTCCTATCCCGTTGACCAGAACTTGTTTCCATGGCAACACCTATTGCAAAGGAGGCTGGGAAATGTAGTCTATGCTGGAAGGGCATATGCCCTACTAGAAATCCTTATAGGAAAAGGGGTGGTGGATCCTGGGAAACGCATAGTGGTCTCTGCCTCACAGAATTGGATCACATGCCCCTAATCCCACCAATCCTGGGTCATGGGAATTATCTTGGACCAATGATTCTCAAACTTGGATGCGCATCAAAATCACGTGGGAGCCTTGTAAAAAACATGGGGCTCCCCACCCTGCAGTGGCTGATTGGTAGGCCTGGGACTGAGAATTATTTTCCTTCCTTCCTTCCTTCCTCCCTTCCTTCCTCCCTCCCTCCCTCCCTCTCTTCCTTCCTTCTTTCCCTTCCTTCCTTCCTTTCTTCCTCTATTTCTTTTTTTAATTTGAGAGAGAAAAAAAGAGAAACATCAATTTGTTGTTCCACTTACTTATGCATTCATTGGTTGATTCTTGTATGTGCCATTACCAGGGATGGAACCCAGAACCTTGGTGTATCTGGACTCCCTTTTAACCATCTGAGCTACCTGGCCAGGGCAGAGAATTGGCATTTTTTAAAAATTATTTTTATTTATTTATTCATTTTAGAGGAGAGAGAGAGAGAGAGAAAGAGAGAGAGAGAGAGAGAAGGGGGAAGGAGCAGGAAGCTTCAACTCCCATATGTGCCATGACCGGGCAAGCCCAGGGTTTTGAACCGGCGACCTCAGCATTTCTAGGTCAACGCTTTATCCACTGCGCCACCACAGGTCAGGCGAGAATTGGCATTTTTAACAAGTTCCCTGGTGCTGCTGGTCTGGGGCCTCTATTTTGAGAAGCACTGTCTTAAGCCAATCTTGACTTTCCTTTTGGGAACCAGAAAGGGACTATGTTCCCTGAACACTTGGGGTGGGACCCCCTAGGAAAGTGGAGCTAAACCTGCATGAAAGAATGACAAGAGAGGCCATTGGGTGGCAGCCAGGAGCATCTCACAGAAACAAAAAGATGTGTGGTCTGGTGAGGCCACAAGGGCCGGGCAGGGTAATGCTGGAGCTGAAGGGCAAGAGGTCATTTGGGCTCAGGCTGTGACAAGTCACCAGGCTCTGGCCTTCATCCTGAAGGTCCTGGAGAGCCGTGGGAGGGACTAAAGCAGGGGTCGGGAAACTTTTTGGCTGAGAGAGCCATGAATGCCACATATTTTAAAATGTAATTCCATGAGAGCCATACAATGACCCATGTATGTTACGTATTATTTAATAAAAATTTGGTGTTGTCCCAGAGGACAGCTGTGATTGGCTCCAGCCACCCGCAACCATGAACATGAGTGGTAAGAAATAAATGGATTGTAATACATGAGGATGTTTTATATTTTTAACGTTATTTTTTTAATTTTAATTTTAATTTTTTATTTTTCTGAAGTTGGAAACGGGAAGGCAGTCAGACAGACTCCAGCATGTGCCCAACTGGGATCCACCTGGCATGCCCACCAGGGGGCGATGCTCTGCCCATCTGGGGAGTTACTCTGTTGCGACCAGAGCCATTCTAGTGCCTGAGGCAGAGGCCATGGAGCCATCCTCAGCGCCCAGGCCAACTTTGCTCCAATGGAGCCTCAGCTGCGGGAGGGGAAGAGAGAGATAGAGAGGAAGGAGAGGGGGAGGGGTGGAGAAGCAGATGGGCACTTCTTCTGTGTGCCCTGGCCGGGAATTGAACCCGGGACAGGCCAATGCTCTACTACTGAGCCAACCGGTCAGGGCCCATTATTTTTTTTTATTAAAGATTTGTCTGCGAGCCAGATGCAGCCATCAAAAGAGCCACATCTGGCTCACGAGCCATAGGTTCCCGACCCCTGGACTAAAGCAAGGCAACCTCATGATCAGATCTGTGGGAGGATGTGTTAAAGCAGGTGGACCTCGAAGTGCGGTCCTCAGGGCCCTTGCACCAGAATCTCACAAATGCAGATTTCAAGGCATGCATGGTTAATCCACCGACTGGTGACTGGTGACTGGCCACACAGACAGCAATCTGCATTTAAAACAAGCCCCCTTTACCCCAACTTCTTCTGAGGCTCTCTGAAGTGTGAGAACCACTGGATTAGAGGATGAAAGCCCTGACGCAGGGCCTTTTAGGGGCAATACCCTCCACAATGGAAACTCCATTAGGGGAGGGACCGTGTCTGTTTCATATTTTTCTCTTCACTGTGCCTAGCAGTGTGCTTGCCATATGTAGTACTCAGTAAGTATTTGGTTTTTTGGGTGTTAGAAACTTCAGTCTGGATTCTGATTTTGTCATGGACTCATTCTCTGACATCTGGCAAGTCGATCCCCACCCTATCTCCTTTTTTTTTCCCCCCCTTATCTGTAAAATGAAGAGTTTGCGAGAATTCCTAAAAACCTTGGGGGGCCGCCCCCTCCATTCTGGCTGATTGATGGAGGCTCTGTCCAATCCACAGGAAGCTTTGTGTAACCACCTAATCTCTTCCAGCCAAATGTCTTTGTGGCAGAGGGTTATCCTTCCTCTCCGCTCCCACCTCCCCCATCTCCTTCCTCTGGCACAGAACAGCCAAGACAATAGGACACAGACAACACATACTGAAATGACTTTTAATATCTCATGTCGCAGCAAAATTAAAAATATACAAAAAGTTTGTGGTGTACAAAAGTCTCAGTACAGAAGCCCCAGCTTGGGGCCCCCTCCCGCTCCTGGGGGAGGCGCAGAGGGATGAGTGGGGGTGGAGGACGGAGGATGGCACAGATGTAGTCAATACCGGGAGGTCGGAAAGGACTAGGAAACAGAACTAGGCAGGGGTGGGGGCCGATTAGGGAGGGGAGAGTCACCTGGAATTGTGCTGAGGGAGGGAAATCGGCCCCTCAGGCATGGCTAGTGGTTCCTGGAGTGGGGTTAGGGGGGGAGCGGAGGGGTCAGCGCTGGGGGTACTCCGTGGCACTCTGAAAATCCCAGGCTCGCCACCAACTCACTGTGTGACCTTGGGCTGGCTGCCTCTCTGGGCCACCCTTTCTGTGAAACAGGATGCCAGGTGATTGAAATGCTGACTCCCATCCTGGGGTCCCAAGCCATGAGGGTCTGCGGAGGCAGGAACGGGGCCGCTGGTGCTCTTGAAGACTGTGTAAACACTCCGAAAGAGCACAGATAGTCCCCAACCCTCAAGCCCTAGACGCTAACTCGAGACCTTGGCAGCATTTATCTGCAATCAGAAGCTCAGCTTGAGTTAATTTAATATGGGGAAATTAATTATTATTCAAGAGCTGAGGCTCGCTGAGGTGAAAAATCTCCCAAACTCTAGGATCCTCAGGGGTGAAAATAATAATAGGGGACTCTGGGAATCGTTGGGGTCCCTTCCAGATATTTAGGACTGGTTTGAGAAACCAAAGGAGTTGGGGACTTTGTCAATGAGGTCCCTCCAAGTTTGGCGGATTAGCGCAATGGACACAGGCCTGGTTGGGATTCTGGGATTTGGTGAGAGGGAGACAGAGGAACGTCCTTGTCCCATCTGGTGCCTTTGTCACCCCCTTTTGTCTCAGGCGACCCTCCACTCCGGGATTATTGCATGCACCCCAGCGCCCTCACCCCTTCAGCCTGGCCTGGGGTGCTCTTATAAGGATTGTGCATAGAATAAAGGCCAGGCAGGATTGCTGGGGGAAGGGCAGACCCTCCTTGCAGTGAGCAGGGAAGGGTGGAGGTGTCCAGGCACAAGAGGACCACCCCTTTCTCCCTGGGGAGTTTTGCTTCCAGGAACCAGACCACCCCAGACGGAGCCTTCCGCACCCAGTCCCACAATTTCTTGCTCTCCCTCCCTTTGCCTCTACCTGAAGCAACCAAGAACGTAGGAATGTTCCTCGCTCCTCCCCAAACTGGATGGCACATACCCTTCCTCCTCCCTCCAGCGCCAGGTTCTCAGAAGGCCCCCTGGTGGGGAAGGGGGTGCGCAGGCCCCACCCCCACTGTTGCCACGTGGCTTGGCACTCAGTCCCGTTCATTGAGAAATCACAAAGCACGTTAGCACAGAAATGGATAGCTCCTCCCCCTCCAGGCCCTAGCTCCAGCTTTCCGGGGCGGGAGGGAAGATGGCGCCAAAGGGTGGCAGGGGTCCAGAGCAAGACGGGAGCAACTGGGTTCTGGCTGTCAGTCGCCAACCTGAGCCTGGACGCTCCCTCACCCAACGCAGGTTCTTCTCAAACTGGTGGACCCAGCCCCTAAACTAGCTCCCTCAGGCACTGGAGGGGTCTGTAGCCCTTAACAGATGGTGGTTCCCAAATCAGGGACCCTGCGACGGCCTGACCTCCCACCGCTTTTCCACTGAGATGGCAGTGGGGCCAAGTCTCAGGCGGCCAGATGGTGGGTTTAGGGTTGGGCTAGAAACATCTCAGGGGGAGCCAGGGCCCCTGTCCTTAACTTCCCCAGGGGGTGTCCAGACTCTTAAGAGATCCCCAGAATGTTCTCATGTTGAACCAGAAGTCTCAACCTAGTGGCCCGTGGCCCAAATATGAGTGTTTAGTTTGGCCAGTGAAGGGTTTTTAAAAACCTTGAATTTTAATGCCTGTAGGCAGGGTATGCCCTCTCCTGTTTGCCAGAGTCCACACCGTTCCCTATTGTCTAGCACCTCTCCGTTCTCATTTTCATTACCTGAAGGCATTTGAATTTGCGACCTATGCACCCTACCGGAGAAAGCCTTCTCCCCACTGTCTGAGGCTCTCGTCAACCTCGAGCCTTGTGAGCTCCAAGGGAAGGACCCCTGGGACTCCGGCCCTTAGGAGAGAACTGGAGCTGCCAGGTAAGACTTTCCCTGGATACTCCCAGCCCCCTGGACCTTCACCTGAGACCTGGACATTCCCCAGGCCTTTGCCTTCCTGCGCTCTGCCTTCTCCAACTCTCGTGGGTGACATGCCTCTGTGGGACTCAAGTTTAGCAGGGAGCTGACTAGGGGAAAGAGATTTTGGGGATGAGACAGATGAGCAGAGGGGACCAGAAAACCTTTCTTGTTGGGAGTCCCTTGCTGGGGAAGGGCGGAGGTCTCGGCTGTTGAACTGGGACGGCGGTTACAAGGCACGCGGTACATCAGTGCGTGGAGGTCTGGTGAGGTGTGGAGCCGGGGAGGTTTGGAAAGCACAGCTGGTAGTAGCCTGGGGTGTCAGTTCACAAAAACTAGGAGACAGAAGTCTGCCCTGGGAATGGGGACCCTGGTCTCTTGGGGATGAAGATGCTGAGGGCAGGGCAGGCCTGGCATATTGGATACCCAGAGTGTCCTGTTCTCTTCTGTTTCTGGAAAAATTAAGACAGACCCAACTATGTCTCAGCTCCAGGGAAAGCCTTGCTCTGCCACCACCTTCCTGTGTGGCCTTGGGCAAGTGCCCAGCCTTCTCTGGGCCCCCATTTCTCCTTTACAGTGGATGTGGAGGGCAGGTGGGTTGGGAGACCCCCAGGGCTCCACGGGGCTGTGGTTCCGGAACCTGCTCTCACTGCAAAGACCCTGTCAGGATTCTGGGGAGGACTGAGCAGCTCGGCTGGAGTGGGGGCAGGAGTCAGGGAGTCAGGGGGCCCAATTCTGGAGGGGAAGAGACTGGCTGAGGTAGATTGTTACAGAAACAGAAACAAAACAGCTCAAACGGGACAGTTTCTTTCTCCCCTGCGACTACTCTATCCCAGTGAAACAAGGGGCCTGGCAGGGACCAGGTGACGTACAGGACAGGCTGGTGGAGAGGGACCTCAGGTCTGGGAGGGATGGGGTCCTGAGTTCCTGGGGTGGGGGCTGGGGGAGTCCCTAAGGGGCCACGCTTTTCCTGAGGGTGAGAAGCAGGAGGAGGTGCCTGCAGCCATTTCTATTGCTCAGACGTTCTTGCCTGCGGAGGTCCCGAGGGCAGGTCTCATGGGGTGAGAAGATGAAGGGGGTAGGGATGGAGTAAGGTCCAAAAATGTGGCCACGGCTCCCCTGAGAGCCTCACGCCAGGCCTCAGCACTGCCCCCTTGGTCTCACTCCCCGTCCACTGGGTGTCTCCTGGAGCCGCAAGGACACCCAGCTCCCAGGGAGGGTTTTTTCAACTTTTCCTTTTAGGGTGCTGGAGAACGGGGCAGCCAGGTGGGCCCTTGAGGGCACCGGGGAGTAAAATAATTTGCCAAGGGTGACCCTCATGTCACATCTCTGAGCCTCAGTTTCCTCCTCTGAAGATGGGTTGGTGACACCTCTTTTGTAGGGAAGTTGCAAGCAGGGGGCCATCTAAGTGAAACAAGATGGGGTGGAAACTGCCCGGTGAGCCCTGGAGGAACAGTCAGGAGGACCCAGGCCCACATCCTCAGCGCTCCCGTCACAAAGGGCTTCCGCCTGCGTGTTGCTGGCCATGAAACTGGGTCTCCAGAGCCTGATTTAGAAAGATCAAAGAGGACGGAGAGGGGGGAGGCTCGGCTCACCGGGGGGCCCACTCCAGGGGGTCTGGGTCACTCTCAGGCTGCCCCCCGCCACCCGGCACCGTGAGGCCTGGTCTGAAGGTTGCTCGGGGGCCAGGGGAGTAGAAGAGGGGGAACAGCATTCCTTGTGCATTGGTGGGAGGGGTGCACACACCATCCCAACCTGTGTGCCAGGGGGGTGAGGTGACTTGTGTCACAGGTGCATTGTGCGCGTACAGGTGTGTCTGTGCATGTGGGTGGTCCTGTCCTCTCTGCCTTTGGGGTCACTTTGAGCCCTGAGTGTGGCCCTCTCCCTCCTCCTCAGCAAGCTCACTATCACCCATCACTTTGACGGAACAGCCAGGAGTCTGGGACCTGGTGAGACCAGCTGCCACTCTGAGCCCCGGCTGGCTTCCCACCTGTGTCCGGGGAGGCTGCACCAGAGCGGGCTAAGTGCCGTCGACTTTGCATAGTCTGAGGTTCTCACGCTGCAGCTCACCCTGGGCCAGCCTGCACCTGCTGTGACAGGGAGGGGTGTTCCAGGCTCTGCCTGGGGCTCTGTCCCCTCACCCCACGGACTGCCTGCTCCCACACGCCCCTGCCCCATCCAGGACTGGCTGTCCCAGGTGGAGAGGAGGGTCGGTGAGCTTATGGGCACCGTGGGACAGCTGACACACGGGAATGAAGCCTGACTCCCAGAGGGCCGGGCACAACAAAGCAGTTTTCCAGCTGCCACCCGAGGGAGGCACATCTGCAGGGCGGCGGAGAGCCAAGACTGGTATCACATTCCCAGAGCTCTTTTTTTCTAGCTGGAAACCAGCTGGCAGTTGAAATGTACCAGGGGTTCCTGAGGACACATTCCTCTTGGGAAGATGGCTACGGATCGAGGTGGACAGGAGCGCAGAGCTCCTATGAGCCCCGGAAGTCTAGAACTGGAGGAGCCGTTCCTAGAACATTCCACTCACATGGGGTTCTGGAGGCCCTACCACCACTGCCGCGGCCGGAGCTGGCATTCCGCAGGGCACAGCAGCGGGGCTCCAGGGCACTCACCCTCATAGCAGAACCCAGCTCAGTGACTCCCCGGGACATTCTCCCAGCCACGTGTTCCAGAACCTCACGCCAAGCCGGGAAGGTCTCTAGAACAGTTCCCGTTAAACGTGCCAGGACCTTCTCTACGACTGAGCCCAGACAGGGCGGCTCCTCTGTTGTGTCTGAGAGCTTTTTCTACAGGCCTAGCTGCTCATCTAGAACCAAGAAAGGCTCCCGGAAACTTTTCCCCCGAGGTGCCGGGAACCTCGGCGGTAACAGCCCCAGCAGAGGCTGCCTCTGGAGCTCACTTGGGGACCATGCTTCTGTGCTCTGGACCGAGGGCTCCCCTCCCCCCAATCTGCTGCCCGACACGTTTCAGCCGGCCTGAGCCCCTCAGACGTCTTGGGGGCCTTCCTCCTAACCCAGCCCTCGCACGTCTGCCCGCCCTAACTCTCTCCTTCCATTTCTCTGGCCCAGGCTCCAGGCCCTGGCCCCGTGGGGACTGCGCCCCCTGTCCACCAGACGTGCCCACCTCTACCCCACATCTCTCACGGCCTCCTTTGTCCTCAGAGACCCCCGCCACAGGGGCAGCCCACCGCCCGCACCCCCTCAGGAGCACAGGGCCTCCATCAGGGACTCTAACAGTGCCTCTTCTCTGAGGGTCCACCAGGGCTGACACGTGGGCACCTGCAGGCAGGGAGAGGGTGGGCCCCCAGCACCAGAGGCGGTCTGGAGACCTTCATGAAAGGGGGCAGCTCACGAGGAGTGTAGCACCAGTTAGTTCCCTGGGCCCGGGTTAGGGGCGGGGGGGTTAGAAAATGGGCCACAGGGTGGAGAACAGGGCCGCGAGCTGGAAGCCCCACAGGCTGCGCCCTCCCCTGAAACAACCCAGTGGTGGAGCCGCTCTCCCTTCGGACAAACAGACCCGAAACCTTAGCCTGGTGGCCCTGCAATCCCGGGCTCAACCCTGTGGTCGAGGTGGGGTCAGCCAAGCCCATCCCTTTGGGGGGGAGCTGTGGCCTACACTGTGGTCTCATACTCCAGCAGCTCCTGGGAGGCCCCCACGCTCCGGTACTGCACCCGCGGCGTGACGGGGGAGGAGTACTCCAGGGCCAGGATGGTCTTCCGGAGCCGGCGGTCAATGAAGTGAGCGTCCCACGCGGGGTACTTCTTCCGAGGCAAGTCAATCCGAATGACAGGCGCCTCTGTCCGCAGGGCACGGGCCACTGGTGTGGGAGGCACGCCCGGCCGCACCTGGAAGACGGGCAGGGTGGGGGTCCCGGCACGCTCGCCCCCCAGGGAGGCCCCGTCCCGCTCGGCGCCTGTAGTCCTTGGCAGGGACCTTGGAGGGCTTGTGACAGCGTCGGCCGGCAGGCCACAGGGCTCCGGGGCTTCGGGGCAGATGCAGCCAGGCGCCTGGGGACCCAGCATGGGTCCGTTGGGGTGCAGCAGGCAGTAGTAGACGCACATGAAGAAGATGCCCAGCGCGAAGCTGGAGGCCACCACGCAGACCAGGAGGAGCGAGTGCGGGTCGGGGGAGAAGCCGCGGCCGGCGTACCAGCAGCCGGTGAGCGCCGCGTTCTCCAGCAGCACGATGCCGTAGTAGAGGCTCATGCGGCGGCGGCTGCGGCCCTCCTTGACGTTGAACCAGCAGAAGATGTAGATGATGCCCACCACCATGTTGTAGATGATCTCCTCCCACTTGGACATGCAGAAGTCCGTCTCGCCCTGGATGACCCAGAAGGTCATGACGCACCAGTGGGCCACGATGAAGATGCCGAAGTAGAGCTTGTAGACGCTGGCGAAGAGCGCGAAGGCCAGGCCACGGGCCGCGATGGTGAACAGGTGCCACAGCACCTGGGCCACCGCGCCCTTGTAGGACAGGGGCCGCTTGTCATCTCGTGAGTCCCGCAGCACCTTCTGGTAGGAGGCCAGCGTCCAGGCCAGGGACACGAGGGAGGCAGAAGTGGAGAGGGCTGCGGAGACAGGGCGGGGGCGGGGTGGGCTGGGTTAGGGTTGGGTCTGGGTTGGGGTCTGGGGAGAGGGGAGGGTTCCGGGTCAGGAGCTGGGTTCCGAAGAGGAGTGAGGGGAGGGTCGTCGTAGGTGGTCTTCAGGAGTGGTGAGAGGTGAGGGTGGAGCTGGGTACTTCTGCAGGGGTGGGGCACAAAGGGAGAGGGACGGCTGGTGGGTGGGTCTTCACAGGGGCCCGGCCCAGGCCTCTACTCTGGGACTGTCCGGGTTGAGGGGCTTGGCAAGAAGAAGGGAACTCAGGGTCTAGGACTCTGGGAGTGGAAAAGGAGGTAAAGAATGGGGGGGTCACAATGAGGGCATGGAGGACCAGGAGGGGACTGTTAGAAGCTCTAGGTCACCAGGATGACAGCAGGGTGTGAAGGGGGATATCCTAGCTAGCCCGGCTGAGGGGATGGGACGAAAATCTAGGTTGGCAAGAGTTTTGATGGGGGCTCAGTCTCCTGGGCCAGAGGCGTCCAGGGGGCCCTGAGAGGTGGCGATGGCCTGGCTGGGAGGAGCGGGGGGAGCCCCAGAGAGAGAGGAGCTATGGCCTTTCTCTACCGTGGAAGAGGTCTGCCTCGTCTTGGAGATGCGGAAGGGGCAATGTGGGGTGAGTACATAGGACCCACGCTAGGCCTGGGAGGGGTCCCCACGGGGCTGGCGGGCAGTGAGAGGTGGAAACCGATGGTGACTGGGCAGGTCTTTGAGGCAGGGGGTCCCCAGGGGACACTGTCTGGAGAATGAAGGGGGCAGGGGCGGGCCTGAGGTGTGGCGATGGGGTCCAGGGCCTCTCTGTCCTTAGCAGAAATGGAGTCTGGTCTGCCCTGACGACGGGGAAGGGAGAATGGGGAGCCACCCAGGGGCTCTGAGAGGAGGCCAAGAGTATCTCCTAACGCCGGGTAAGTGCGCCACTGGAGGGGACATGGGGGTCTCCAGAGGCCTGGAGGATGGCGGGAGCAGAAAGGCCAGGGCCTGCGACACCTTGACAGTGAGGGGAGGGTCGAGGGGGTGCACAGGTCATCCTCAGGGGGCCTGAAGCAGGGCGAGTTGACACTAGGCAGTTAGAATACTGACTACCGGAGATGAGTGAGCCCAGGTTGGCGAGGCCGGGATGCGCAGGGCATCCTCCGAGCCCGGAGCGGGAGCCGGGAGGGCGGGGCGGGGTGGGGCTCACCGGGCAGCAGGTCCGGACGGCCGCCGCGGTGCACCAGCAGGCTGAGCTGCAGCACGAGCTGCGGCGCGCTGCGCAGGAAGGTCTCCAGCAGCCGCAGCATGCTCACGTCGGCGCTCTCGAACAGCATCCGCCAGTAGAAGTGGCGCCGGAGCCGCTCCCCGCGCCAGCGGCTCTGCAGCCCCAGGTACACGGTGCGCAGGTACCTGCCGGAGGGACGCGGCGCTCAGGCACCCGCCCCCGACTCAACCCGCGCCGCCCAGCCAGCACAGAGGGCAAGCGCGGACGTGTGCAGCCCTGGGCTAGTCGTCTACCCGGGCGCTGAGCCTATTATCACAACTCCTAAGACGGGCAGTTTGAAAGGACCACTTCCGGGGGCTGTGGTTGGGAAGCTCCCAATGGGCTCTGTCGCTTTAAGCAGTGACACAAAGTAAGGGCTTAATGTGGCATCCTCATCATCCTTGTTCAGGCACACTGGGGTCTGCTTTCTTCACAGGGTGCCTGCCACCCTCGAGTGCCCTGAACTCCCAATAGCCCCATTGTCTCCCCCATTTAATAGATGAGAAATCTGAGACCCAGAGACACATGTCATTTGTCCAAGGTCACATAACTAGGAAGCACAGGAACCAGCATCCACACCCAGGCAGCCTCACGCTCTAACCACTAAGCCACTCTGCCTCTCCCTGTATGCCATAAAGAGTTTGCCCACACAGGAGCAGTTCCGGGTGCCAGCCCCCACCCCCAGCCCCATTCTGTTGCCACCAGCAGCTTCCTGGCCTGTTTCTAGTCCCACCTCTGGGTGCCCGGTTCTCCCCACAGGGCACGGGAAAGCTGCTTAGAGGTCCCCGGGCATTTGAGACCTTGCCCTTCTCCTGTCCCTCTCCCAACAACCTTCATGGCTCCAACCACTCCACACACATCACAGATTCCAGCTCACAATGTCCCCCACCCCTACCCCGGGCTTTTGCAACTGCTATTCTGTCTGCCCGGGACACCCTGCCCCCTCCCCCTGCCGCACGCCAGCCCCCCGCCCTGAATAACTTATTTCATCCCCAAGGCTCAGCGTATGCACGTGGCTTTGTCCGTGTCCACTCTCCACCTGGAGCAGGGGTCTCTGGCAGGCTGCCCTCCGACCCAGCACTGTTCACAGTGGGTTGTGCCTGCCTGCGTATGCATCCATCTCCCCCAGACTGAACTCTGTAGGGAGGATTAGGTCGGCCTGCTCGCTGCTGTATCTTCCGTTCTAAGCACACAATAGATGCTCGACCTGTGTCTCGGCTGAGTGAACGACTGCGGGAATGACTGAAAGCTTGTTGAACTGCATGGAACTCTGGAAGCCCAGCACGGAGCGCAGAAGGGACCCTGAAGTCCCAAGTTCATCTGCTGTGTACCCCTTGAGCAAGAAGACCCTCTCTACACCCTCGTTGATCCCCCCCAAAGTGGCTGTGAGGAAGAGGATGAGAAGACACTTTGCAACTATGAAGTGCAGCGCCCATCGGGTGACAAGGGGCCTGTCCACACAGATCTCCGGGTCTGATTTCCTCCCTCTGCCATGGCACTTTGACCAACCAGTCACACACGCTGGCCCCAGTCCCTCGCTTCTCTGATCCGTGGGGCAGACATGCCCCCTGCGGAAACCGGACAGGTCTCCTCTAGAGAGTGATCTCCTCAGAAGCCAGGAGAGAACATCCCAACAGACTCAGTGACCCTACTGCCTGAGTCAGAAACTGGGGAGCCAGGGATTCCCAGATAGGAAGTGCTGGCATCTTTCAGAACGCTGTCTGGAGGCCAACGGTATTCCACTGCGTGTTCCCAGCCCAGGGAGGAGCCACAACGCTCCCTGGAATTTGGGATCAACTGATAGACCCAGAGATTTTCCAGTGAGTCTTCTGGTCTTAGGGATGGTGTGGCCCTCTCTGGGCCTCAATTTCCCCATCTGCCAACAAGAGGGAAGAGTTTGATGACTTTGGAGATCCCTTAGGAGCTAATGTTCTGGGACCCAAACTTTTCCCTGAAAATGTGGCTGGAAACATCCCATTTAGGGCTCTCCTCCCTGTGGCTGGCCCCTCAGTCTCCCACCCAGTGCTGACGTCCCGTTAGCAATGCCCAGCCCCGTGCATTTACACTCTCCGCTCACACACTTGCATGGCAGGGAGTCCCCACCTCCTATCACAGAAGCGGACGCAGGGCTTTCTGCTTCTGAGCAGCCCCAGACAGATTGTGTTTCTCTGAAAAGCAGAAATTTGTCTCCCTGTATCATTCATTCTCTGGGCCTCTACCTACCTTCCGAATAAGGATCCCTGCAGCCAGAATCATTCATTCACAGAGCAAGTATATTGTGACCGCTAGCTATGCACCATGTCCTATGCCCTTAAGTGTCTCCTACCCCCAGGGGAGAGAGAAAAGATAAGAGCTAAAATAGATGCTCTAAGATGCTGTGGAATCCAGAGAAGAGATGGGTAACTTTGGCTAGGGCAGGTGGGGGTGGGGTCAGGGGAGACTTCTTGGAAGAGGAGACATTTGGTCTCAGTTTTAAAGCACAGGTAGGTGTCTGAAGGCACACAGGAGGTGCAGGGGCATTCCAGGTGGAAGAACCAGTTGAGGAAAGACATAGAGGCATGAGAGACCGTTGCCTTTAAGGGGAGTGGCCAGTGGTTTGCTGACCTGGAGGAGAAGGTTTCATGGACAGGGGCATAAGGGAACTGGAACTGTGAAGGCATCAAATTCTGGACTGAAGAGTTCATATTTTATTCCAAATTTGAATTCTATCCCAGAATCAAGGGTGATGTGATAAGCTCAGTGGCTTAGAAAGCTTGCTCTGGAGGCCGGCTTGGAGGAAAGCCAGGAGAGGCTGGGGTTGGGTCCAGGCCTGCAGTGACAGGGCTGAGCCAAGGCCAGGCACAGAGCAGGGGCGGAGGACAGACCTGGAGACGGCCAGAGGTGGGGGGGGGGGGCAGGAGGGAAGCTTCTAAGAGCCCAGCACACCGACTCCCCTGCCCAGCCTCCTCCTCTCACCCCCCCTCCCCCAATTACCTTCCCCATTCCCACGACTCTGGCTTTGACGAGGAAGGAGAGACCAGCTGGTCCAACGTGGAGGGGCCTGGAGAGCTGGGGGAGGGCGACACCCTGGAAGTTTCTCTCAGGCTGGAAGACCATCTGTTTCCTGGCCCCGGTCAGCATGAGGGAGGCCCCAGCCCAGCCGGCTCCCGTCAGCACCTGACAGGCTGCCTGCCCACCTCTCCGCCCACTCCTGCCAGCTACCAAAGCCCCGCACCCCAGCTCAGCACGGACAAAGGGCGCACCCAGCCCAGGACCAGCATGGGCCGGAGCAGGAAGGGGAAGGAAGAAGACCTCTGAGGCCCCGAACTGCGGGGCCAGCGCGGAGTGCAGGAAGACCACGTCGCAGCCTGGGGACGGAGGGGCCTGGGGCTCAGCACATGTGGCCCGCTTTGGCAACAGAACCGCCCTCTGCGGCTGTCCTTGCCAGCCACACTGCCCGCTTACTGCCAAGGGCCTGCGGGGTTTTTATGGGCCTAGGAAAATGCTTGAGGCCTGGGGGGAAAACACTGGCTCTGAAACACAGGGAAAAATGGCAGAATCAAAATTAATAAATGTTTAATTAAATGTCTGCAAAACAGAACATGGTATCAGCCAGTCAACTTGCAATTTGGCTTTTATCTGCAATTTGGTTATATATAATTTATATTGGATGTTTGATATGGCTGCATTTTAATATATGTGATAGATACGGGGCCCACAAAGGTCTTAAAACATGCGTTCTAATTTCCCTGAACCTCAATTTCCCTTTCTCTAAGAACGGGCCAGCACTCGCCCTCCTGCCGACATCACAGCTCCTGTGGGGAGGATCAGACAGGCAAGATGGCAAATTCTGAGTTTGTGGGCTTGCTGCCCTGCATGCTGTGTGACTTTGGGTAGCCTCTCTGTGTCTCTGGGCCTCATTTTCCTCCTTGTTGTGAGCATCTATAAATGCAGAGTGCTGTGCACATGAGGGGGCGGGGAAGTATATGCTAGACAGAAGCCTCTGGCTCCTCCTTCACCAAGCAACCTCTCTTAAAACCTCCTCCAGGAAGCCAACCCTATTGCACTCTCTTTGGAAAAAAGTTGGAAGAAATTAATCTTTACCACGAACGGGGCTGCCACCCCCCCCCCCCCCCAGAGAGGGAGGCTCCATCTCAGGGAAAGAGTCCAGCCTCGGAGGAGTGCCTCCTCTCACCCCCAAACGCATCCCCAACCTCCTTTCTCTCAACTGCCACCACCCTGGTCCAGGCCACTGTGCTTTAGCCTTTTCAGTGGGCGCCCTACAACCCCATGGCAACCAGCAGTGTATCTTGAAAACCTGTCAGAAACCTTCTCAAAAGCTTCCAGGGGCCACCCATCACACTGGGAACAAAACCCCAGCTCCGCCCCGTGGCTCACAGGCCCTGAACTGCCCGGCTCTGCCTGTGCCTCTCCTCGCAGACGGCTGCTGCGTCTGCTCTCAGTGCTACAGATCTGCCCCCACCCCCAGCTCCTCAGACTCAGCCAGACCGGCCTCAGCCTCAGGGCCCTTGCACTTGCCGCCCGCTCTGCCTGGGACTTCCCTTCCCCGGGTCCTCCTGCGTGTGGCCAGCTCCTCAGCCGACATTGCGTCACCTGCACAGAGAGGCCGCCCAGGTGCCTCTCTCTCTCTCTCTCTCTCTCTCTCTCTCACACACACACACACACATACACACACACACCGCGGCCTCCATGTCAGGCCCTCTGCTCTCATGAATCATTCTAGTCTAGCCCGGGGCCCTCTCGTTTTCTTAACATATACTAGAAAACAACCCCTTTACTCACTTATACATTTATTTTTATTTTTATTTTTTTTGTATTTTTCTGAAGCTGGAAACGGGGAGAGACAGTCAGATAGACTCCGGCATGCGCCCGACCGGGATCCACCCGGCACGCCCACCAGGGGGCGACGCTCTGCTCACCAGGGGGCGATGCTCTGCCCCTCCGGGGCATCGCTCTGTTGCGACCAGAGCCACTCTAGCGCCTGGGGCAGAGGCCAAGGAGCCATCCCCAGCGCCCGGGCCATCTTTGCTCCAATGGAGCCTCGGCTGCGGGAGGGGAAGAGAGAGACAGAGAGGAAGGAGAGGGGGAGGGGTGGAGAAGCAGATGGGCGCTTCTCCTGTGTGCCCTGGCCGGGAATTGAACCCGGGACTTCTGCATGCCAGGCCGACGCTCTACCACTGAGCCAACCGGCCAGGGCCTATACATTTATTTTTTATTTGATCCCCATGGCCCCATGAGGGGAGGGACCCTCTCTGTCTTAGTCACCACTCTGTCCTACATGAGCACAGGCACTTGATGACCGTGTGATGAATGAGTCAAGGGGAGTGTTGGCATGCATCTCCCTCCCGACCTTGGGCCCCGGACTTCTCTGTCTGAGTTTGCATCGGGCCAGGACACCTGGCAGGTGATGCCTGCCCTCACTGACCCGTTTCTGTCCTTTCTCCTCCAGGAAGCTTTTGCTGACGGTCCTCAGCCTGGCTGGGTCTAGCCAACTTTGACAGCTCCCAGCCTTCAACTGCCTAGGGCCAGGCCGTGGCCGGTTGGCTCAGCGGCAGAGCATCAGCCGGCGTATGGAAGTCCCGGGTTCAATTCCCGGCCAGGGCACACAGTTGAAGCTCAAATCTGCCTCTCCACCCTTCTCCCCTCTCCTTCCTCTCTATCTCTCTCTTCCCCTCCCACAGCCAAGGCTCCATTGGAGCAAAGTTGGCCCAGGTGCTAAGGATGGCTCCACGGCCTCCGCCTGAGAGGAGCCTAGAATGGCTCCGATTGCAGCAGACCAACGGTCCAGATGGGCAGAGCATCACCCCCTGGTGGGCATGGCGGGTGGATCCCGGTTGGGCACATGTGGGAGTCTGTCTGTCTGCCTCCCTGCTTCTCACTTCAGAAAAATATAATAAATAAATAAATAACTGCCCGGGGCCAGCGGGAGCCAGGCTCTGACAGGCAGCTTCACCCCCACCGCGCCCCCATTTTCCAGGCGAGGAAACAGGTGCTCAGAGGTTGGTTTTGGACCTAACCCGCCACCTCCCTGCAGCTCAGAGAAGCAGCACGTCTGGGAGGAAACAGAGTGGGTGTGTTGCTGAAGGTGCGGCTGGGGGCCAATTAGACCCCGTCTACAGAGGAAAGGAGAGAAGCCAGCAGTTCGGGTGTGGGGTGCTCCCCTCAGGGGCCCGGGAGGCTGTCACTTCGGAACCCCACTGCCTCTGTGAGCCGGCGGCTGGGGCAAGAAGTGGGCAGAGCCTGTTTTCTCCTCCCAGACGCGGCTGCCCTCCTGACCCAGGGCACCTCCCAGCACCGCCTAGGGCTGAGGGCTCCTCTCTGATGGGAGGGACGAGGAGATTCACCTCCCTGAGAAACCAGGACGCTACAGGGCCCAGCGTCTGGGTCATTCTTTCTCCCACCTGTTCCGTGTTCCTGGGTTGCCCCGAGTGTCTGGGACTAGGTCAGAGTTTCTGGCCCTGACCTTTGTCCCTGTGCAAATGGGCAGACCTGTGTCCGGCTGAACCTGTCCCCTGTCTGCCCTCAGGTCCTCAGCTATGTCTCTTCTGTCCGTGGCTCAGATCGGCCTGGCGTGTTTGGCCCTGAATGCAGGGACAGCCTATGTATCTGTTCCTCAGTTATTGTCAGTCAGCTGATCCATGTGTCTGTCTGCCAGGCTTTCCCTGGGACCCTGAGTCAGTCCGCTGGGCTGTACCTTGGATTACGGGTCACGTTGTCCCTTAGATATTATGTCCGTTTGTTAGTCCCCTGACTTGGGATTATGTGTCAGCCTGTCTGTCTGTCCATAGAGGCCATGGACATCAGTCTGTCTGTTGCCTGGATGTCAGGATAGCCTGTCTGTCCTCTTGGACACCAGTCACCTTTTCAGTCTTTCAGTCTGTCTCATGGATACTGGGCCTGCCTGTTGGTTTGTCTGTCTGTCTCCCGGCTGCTGGGTCCATCTGCTGGTCCGCTGCTCAGCTCACGGCTCAGCGAGCCCCGCTTCCCGGCTGTCCCCGGCCTGCTCCCCCTCGCCCCAATTCCAGGTCCCTCTCTGTCTGCCTGCGTCTCTCACATCCCAGCTCCTCCATCTGTCGGGCTCCGTGTTTCTGAGTGTGTGTTCTCGCCCCTCTCCACTCCCCCTCACACTCTGGGCCCAACACACAGCAGCTCCCAGAGGCGCCCCCGTGCCTGCTCCGTCCAGGAGCCCCCACTCCACCCCGCCTCACCAGGTCCTGGTCTCCGCCAGGGGCCAGGCCGGCAGACCTCTGGCAACGAGCAGGGCGGAGCGGGGAACAGGGGGCTGATGGGAAGGAGCAGGACACCCACCCCAGCCGCCAGCTACTGCTCTGCGGGTCTGTCGGGGAACAGTGTGCAGGTGTTAATAATAATGTTAATAGCTCATATTTACAGAAAGTCAACTGAGTGACAGGCTATGCTAAGCCTTTTTATACCTATCGTCCATTCCCCACAGCAAATCTTTGAGGTGGGTGCTATTAGTACCCGCACGGAACAGCTGAAGAAACTGAGACCCAGAAAGAGACGGGGCTTGTGGGAGGTTACACAGCAGGTTAGTGCCACGCCTGGGACTGAGACATGGGTCTCCACGGCCCCTGCCCCAGAGAGGGCGCTTCAGGCGCATGGAGGTCTCCAGTCCGCATAGTGCCACCGCCCAGGAGGACGCGTGTCAGACGGAGACAGACCTGACAGCTCTGCTTGGGGTTCCGTGGGCTTAGAGGAAACAGCAGGGGAGGTGACCAGTGACTGGACAGTCAGGAGACTCAGGCTCGCGTCTGTCACTGGACACTCTGGGGATGTCCAACCCTGCTGTGAGCCCCAGTCCTCCTCTACAGAATGGGCCCGGGGAGCCCGATTCTTGCCTGCCCCGAGGAGTTCCCATCAGCCCGTCTTCCCACCCCACCAACTCTGATAACGTTAAGGCTCAACATCCGTGTCCTGAGTACAAGCACTTCCTCCACCCGATGTCACCACGTGGGTTCAAGCCAGCCAGCCTCAAGCGGCGGCAGCCTCCGTCCACCCCAGCTGGTGTCCTTCCGTCCATCCCTGCCCTCTTGGAACTTACTCGTCACACGGCAGCCTGGGGGACCCGACAGAATCTTAGACCAGGGCATGCCGCTGCCCACATCTCAGAATAAAAGCTTACCGGGACCTCTGAGGCCCAGTGCCATCTAGCCTGTGTGCACCTCCAGGACCCCTCTCCCTCCGCCCTCCCGACCGTATGCCTCTCCAGCTGCAATGGTCTTGCTGCTTCCTGAAGGCCCCAAGCTCATTCCAGCCTCGGGTCCTCTGCTTAGAAAGGGCTCCACTAACCTCTGACAAATTCTTATTCTTTCCAGCTCAACTCAGTGTCACCTCCTCCAAGAGGCCCCCCTGGATCTCCTTCCAAAGCACTCTACTCACCCCTCTGGCCACTTTCATGTTATTCTGTTTGCCTTTCTTAATACCCTGTTTTCCCGAAAATAAGACATCCCCTGAAAATGAGACCTATTGCAATTTTTTTCAAGCTTAGAAATATAAGGCCTCCCCTGAAAATAAGACCTAGCACGTCCTTAGGAGCAAAAATTAATATAAGACGCTGTCTTATTTTCGGGGAAACCGGGTAACGACACGTATCACACCCTGAAACGACCTAAGGTGCTTGCTTACAGAGATCGTCTGGTTTCTCCAGCGGTGTAGGGACCATGGCTCTCCTGTTCTCTGCTGTGTCCCTCTGCCAGGCACATAGTTGATGTTCAATGTACCTGTGTTTCCTGAATGGGTGGGAGAAGGTGGGAACGTGCTTTACCAGCTCTGCTTTATAAGCTCCCCAAGTACAGGTAGACAAGTGCAGGGGGAAACCACCAAGGCTTGGGAGTCAGGGAGACCCAGCTCAGGCTCTGGACCCACCCGCTGTCTGTGCAGCCCTGGGCCAGCTGCTTCCCTCTCTGAACCCCTCAGCTCAATGCCCCCCCGACGGAGTAGCTGTGAAACCAGGAAGTGGTGATAGAGCCCTGGCCGGGTAGCTCAGTTGGTGAGAGCGTCCTCCTGACCCGCCAGGGTTGCAGGTCAGATCCCCGCCGGGGCACATTCAAGAGCCAACCAGTGGATGCATAAATAAGTGGAACCACAACTCAATATTTATCTCTCTTTCTCTCTCTCAAATAAATTAAAAAAGAAATGGAAAGAAAGGGGTGGTATATGTGAAATGCTGGGAGGCCTTTCGGACCTCGGGGCCCCAGCAGGGAAAGGAGGCCTCCCAGGTCCCGGTGCAGTTTCTGGTGGAGCGAGGCCCACCCCCGGGCTGGCTTTCCCTGGTGCTCGCTGAGTCTGTCCAGAGGGGAGAGGTCAGGGAAGTACTTTCGGGGCAAGTTCACAGGGAAGTGTCTTCTTTGGGGTCTTTGTCCTCCCCCTGAAAATAACTGCCCCTCATCAAAGACCTTTTGCATATACTTTGCTAAAATCCTCATTGCAGCCCGTAAGGTTTCGTGGGCATGATCCCCATTTTCCAGATGAGGAAACTGAGTCTCAGAAAAGAGATTCATCTGACATGGATTCACCCAGCATTTCTGCACACCCACAATGCACAGGAGTGGGGCTACAATGCTGGTGGACACAATGATGAACTAGACAGTGGTAGTCAACCTGGCCCCTACTGCCCACTAGTGGGCGTTCCAGCTTTCATGGTGGGTGATAGCGGAGCAACCGAAGTATAAATAAAAAGATAGATTTAACTATAGTAAGTTGTGTTGTTGTTTTTTTTTTTTACAGGGACAGAGAGAGAGAGTCAGAGAGAAGGATAGATAGGGACAGACAGACAGGAACAGAGAGAGATGAGAAGCATCAATCATCAGTTTTCATTACAACACCTTAGTTGTTCATTGATTGCTTTCTCATATGTGCCTTGACCATAGGCCTTCAGCAGACCGAGTAAGCCCTTGCTCGAGCCAGTGACCTTGGGTCCAAGCTGGTGAGCTTTTTGCTCAAGCCAGATGAGCCGGCGACCTTGGGGTCTCAAACTTGGGTCCTCAGCATCCCAGTCCGATGCTCTATCCACTGCACCACCACCTGATCAGGCTAGTAAGTTGTTTTATAAAGATTTATTCTGCTAAACTTAGCGAAAATCCGACATCAAGTACTTGGTAAGTAATTATTATTATATGCTTTAACTTGCTGTAACTCTGCTTTATAAATTTTATAAAGTAAAGTTACTTTCCTACTTTATAAATCACCCTGACTGTGGAACAGTAGAAAATTTTACTACTAACAGTGATACAAAAGTGGGCGGTAGGTATAGAAAGGTTGACGACCCCTGGACTAGACAGACCCACCCCATCTGGTTGTTGTCTGTGGGGAAACTGGACATGAATTAACTCATCATGGAGACACGGAACCACAAACACATTCCATGGGTTCCAGACCTACTGTAAACAGGCTCCTTGCTCCAGCACTGAGCACAACAGGGCTACCGGAGAAGGCCTGGCTCAGCGTGGGAAAGGCGTGGCAGTCAGGGAAGGCTTTCTGAAGGAGGTGGCCATGATCTGAAGCAGGCGCGGGAGCTAAACCAGGTGAAGTCAGGAGGGAAGGAAGTTTCTGGCAGAGGAACAACATGGGCAAAGGTCCTGAGTGGGGAGGAAGCAGTAAGTGGTTAAAATATGGCTGTTAGAAAGCAAGAGATGAGGTGGGCTGTGGTGAAGGATGTGGTCTTTGTCTTAGAGTGCTGGGAGCCCCAGGGAGGGTTTAGACAAGGGAGAGGTAGGGTTAGATGGGACCCTGCATTTCAGAGAGAGCACTCCAGCTGTGGGGAGCAGACTGGGAGGAGGTGAGGGTGTAAGATGGGAAGGCCAGTCACCAGGTGGGAGGTGAGGATGGCCCCGACCGGAGGCGGTGAACTCCAGTGACACTGAGCAAGGATTTGGAGAAGTCACTTGCCCACAGTCAACAGCCAGAAGCGTCCAAGTTGCACCTGAAATCAGGCTGGTTGACTCCCCATTTGATCAGAGGGTAAATCAAGCTGAGCCTGGCCCCGGGGACCCAGATGCTGCCTGTGGGTTCTCTAGAAAAAGACACCCTACCTTACCTGCCCTGTGGCCCAGGGAGCTCCTGTGCGGAACGGCCCTGCGGCCTCCTCCCTGTCTGCCCACCCCTCGATGCCCAGCGCTCCTGCGTGAATTCTAAATAGGACATTCCCGGGGTTGGCAGCCAAATGAGTCATAAATGCCAGCAGAGAATGTGATTTTACACGCCCGGCTCCCGTTTTGTGTGCGGCTGGGAGCTAGGCCGTCTCTCTCCTCCTTAGCAGCCCCTGGGGAGCCATAGCACCTCTTTCCTCGCTGGGCTGAGGCCAAATACTTTCCAGCCACTAATTTTAGCCTCAGTCAAAAGCTGAGACCCTGTCCCGTCCCACCCACCGCCGGCAGCACCTGGCTGGTGCTCCTCTTTTTTGCTGAACAGCTAAGCAGGCAGTACCTCTCTCGGAAAGCCTTTGGGACCAGGTTCCCACCTCTTCTCTTTCACTGTGTGATGGCGGCTCAATCTCCTGCCCTCTCTGGCCTCACTTTCCCCATCTTTGAAATGGGTGCACAGCAGAGACTAAACCCAGGGCCTCAGACTCTAGCACAAGACTCTTCGTCCCCCTCTTTCTCTCTTCCTGATATCCCGTGCAGAGTTGGGACATCAGGAGCCAGCCAGAGGAGTGAGGGTTGGATTCTACTCTCCTGGTGGCTTTGGTCACCTGAGGGGACTTGGAGAATCAATCAAGGCAGGGAGAAAGCACCCCTCCTCTCTGTCCCTGGTCTGGGCAAGAGATCGTAGATGAGAGAGGGGCCCAGCTGACATCATCATGAAGGACTCAGGGAAAGACTGAGGGCAGCCCTGGTTAAAGCAGCTGGCCGCGGCCCTGGGAGCGTGAGAGCCAAGTGTGGCTGGAATTTTCATTTCTCAAGAATAGCTTGGAGGCCTGACCTGTGATAGCGCAGTGGATAAAGCGTCAACCTGGAAACGCTGAGGTTGCCGGTTCAAAACCCTGGGCTTGCCTGGTCAAGGCACATATGGGAGTTGATACTTCCTGCTCCTCCCCCAGTTCTCTCTCTCTCTCTCTCTCTCTCTCTCTCTCTCTCTCCTCTCTATAATGAATAAATAAAAAAAAAATCTTTAAAAAAAAAAGAATAGCTTGGAAATGAGGATAAATATGCAAAAACATCACCCCAATGTGGGAAGGCTGGCAACTGATTTTTAAAAATATCATATAAATTTTAAAAGAAATTATCATTCCTTTTTTAGGTGTGATCACAATATTAGTTATATTTTTAAAAAGTCTGTCTCTTTAGAGACACACTGAAATATTTATAGACGCAATGATAGGATGTCTGAGATGTGCTTCAAAATAACACGGAAAGAAAAGAACTACTAGACTGAGGCTCTCCAACACCTCTGTGCCCGACACGAGCCACATCCACATACTTAACTTGACATCAGTTACATTATAGTCCCTCCGGCACGCCAGGCACATTTCGGTTGCTCGACAGTCAGGGTGGCTAGGGGCTACTGTATCGGGCAGTGCAAATAGAGCATCTCCATTACTGTGGAAAGTTCTAGTGGCTGGTGCTGGCCTGGATAAAGCAAGGTTGGCTGGGGGGTGGTACATGGGGGCGTCATTATCCTGTTCTCTCTACTTTTATATATTTAATTTGTTTCCATAATAAAACGTCTCATTACACAGCAGGGGAAAATCTACTGCGTGGGCCATGCAAACACATTCTCGGGCTGGATCTGCCCGTTTGCGACTGATTTGCAACCTGTGGCCGGGCTGTCAAGCATCATAAAGCCCCCAGGTGAGATCCACAGACTCTTAAACCTGTAAAGGGCTTTAGAGATCCTCTAGTTTATGCCCCAGGCCCACCCCCCAGAGACCAGCGACAGCTTCCTTGCCAAAGTCAGCCGCTTCTGTCTGCCCGCCTCTGTGATGTGGGGCTCTTGCCCTTGGGAACTGCCCGCCATTTCTGGGCAGCTTGACTGTCAGGGTCTTCTTGCTCCTATTCAAATGGATTCCGCCTCCCTTTAACCTTGGCTTGTCATCTGTCCTCACACCATCTCTGGAGCCACTGAACAAGTCACCTTCCTTGAGGTGGGGGGGTCAGTGGGGAAGAGTTCATGAGCATCAGGACCCCCGATTCCCTTCTCTCGCCCCCCACCTTGTTACTAAGCAAGTAGGATGGGCTGCAACTTGAGCCAATAATAATAGTGACAGTAGTTAACATTTTCTGAGCCTATACGATGCGACAAGCCCCATGCATTTATATTATTTTAACTTTTATTTATTGAGGGCTTTTTTAGAGAGAAAGAAAGGAAGGGAGAGAGAGAAAAACAGAGGGAGCGAAACAGTGATCTGTTGTTCCACCCATCCACACAATTATTGGTTGATCCCTGCATGTGCCCCAACCGAGGACCAAACCCACAACCTTGGTGCATTGGGATGTCGCTCCAACCAACTGAGCAGCCTGGCCAGGGTTTCTCCCAATATTTTTACAAGAACCTTAAGAGGTGGATGCTATCCTCCCCATTTCATAGATGAGGCTGGTGAAGCGACTTGCCCAGGGTCACACAGCTAGGAAGTCCTGGAGCCACGAGCTGCCCCAGGGCCCCAGCCTTCAGCTTCCCTGCTCTCTTGTCTGAGTCCTGGGAAAACTCATCCAGGATCAAGCCCCCTCCTGGACTTTACAGACAGGGTAACTGAACCGCAGCCAGTGAAGTGTGCTTTGCTCAAGATTCTGAACAGTTCACATGAACACTTATTCAGCACTTACTGCATACGAGGAATTTTATTTCCTCCATCTCTTAAGCCAGAACTGCCTCCTGAAAACTCAGCTCGGGGTTGTTCCCTTCACATCATATACAGGTACAAATGCGTTGCCCTTCGCTGGCATTTGTCTGTGACAGTGTGGAAGGCTGTGGGTGCAGGCCTGGCAGACAGACGTCAGTGCCTGTCCGCAAAGGCAAAGGGCTCGCACCCTGCCTGAGCTCCCCCTCCATCAGCCGCAGACGCAAAGCCTTGCTTCCACAGACTTCAAGTTCTAAGAGCCTGCTGCGGACCTTGCCAGAGCCAGCCGGGTGCAAGGCCACCAACAGCAACAGAAGGTCTGCACTGCGCCAATCACCAAGGGGGACAGAGAGGAGACAGGATAAAGCCTCAGTTCCCCAGAGGCTTGGGCTCTGGTAGGAAAACCAGGCAGGTGGGGCAGATGATCACAACAGAAGATGACCGAGACTGTGGGGCTGAGGAGGAATGAGTCACTGTGTCGGGGGGAGGGGGTCTGAGAAGAGGAAGAAGCCAGAATGTTAACAGTGGGTCCTTTATATTGAAATCAAAGTTAAAAATTTGATTAATCATCTTTCTGATTTTTCTTCTTCTTTCCATAGCAATACACGATTAACACACTCAACTACTGGAAGGCTGTATTGCTTGGTGGTTACACACGGGGCTTCAAATCCTAGCTTTGCTACTCACTAACTACGAGGCAGTTAACCTCTCTGTGCCACTAACTCAATGCGTGTTAGCATTATTGGCCCACACTGCAGATGTGGAAGGCACGTTCCACATAGTAATTCAATAAGCCTTCAAATGGCCACTGGTACAGGGATGTCATGATCCCATTTCACAGAGGAGGAAACAGAGGGTAAGTGACTTGCTCAGGGTCAGATAGCTCATCCGTGGCAGAACTAGAGTTTGGGCTCCACAGTCTCTGTTCTTCCCCACATTCTCTACCCAACGGGATTGTGCAGAAGAAGGATCTAATCGGAGTCTCTATAAATGGTAGCTATAATTTTCAGTAATATCTGGCTTTTTAATAACAATTGGATGTGTGCATGTATTTCTTGGTTAATTAAAAACCAGAATAAAATCTTCAAGCCAGGCCCTGGCCGGCTGGCTCAGTGGTAGAGCGTCAGCCTGGCGTGCAGGAGTCCCGGGTTCGATTCCTGGCCAGGGTACATAGGAGAAGCGCCCATCTGCTTCTCCACCCCTCCCCCTCTCCTTCCTCTCTGTCTCTCTCTTCCCCTCCTGCAGCCGAGGCTCCATTGGAGCAAAGGATAGCCCAGGCGCTGGGGATGGCTCCTTGGCCTCTGCCCCAGGCGCTAGAGTGGCTCTGGTCGTGACAGAGCGATGCCCGGGATGGGCAGAGCATCGCCCCCAGGTGGGCGTGCCGGGTGGATCCCGGTCGGGCGCATGCGGGAGTCTGTCTGACTGCCTCCCCATTCCCAGCTTCAGAAAAATACAAAAAAAAAAAAAAAATCTTCAAGCCATACAAGACCTAAGGAGGAGGTAGCACCCTCCTCTGACTTCACCTCTCCACCCCCGGAGATCATGAGCGGAGGGGAGTCTTCTTCAGATCTTTTCTGTGCTGCCTGAGCTTTCAACAAAAGGGTGCTGCTCTTTTACAAACAAAGAAAACAACCAAGCAATTCCCATTTTAGATGAAAAACAACAACAGCACCAACTTTTGCCTGATCACAGGCGCATGTTGGGTTTGCTTGGGGAAAGCTTCTCAGAAGAGGCGGCATTGGAGCGTGGCCTTGAAGGACAGGCAGAATCTCACGGGCAGGGGAGGAGGACAGAAGGGCGGCAGGCAGTGCTCAGGGCTGTGAAGGATGGAGTGTGTGGCTCAGTTTGAGGGAGTGGGGCTGGAGCAATAAGGAGAGGGAAAGAGCAGGAGGATCAGGGCCTGCTGCCAGCCTAGAGCATTTAGACTGGCTTGAGGGGCAGAAGGAGCCAGTGCGGGCCCTCTGGCTTCAAAGTGACATGGTCAGACCTGGGCTCTACCCTTCTGGCCACCGGTGGAGGGGGACAGGGTGGGTGAAGGGGGGAGCTGCAGGCTGAGCGGACTTCCCAGGGGAGGGATTCCTCGGCCCTAACAAAGGCAGGGCAGAGAATGGAGAGACCAGAGTAGATCCCACCCCATCCTCCTTCCTCTCCCTGGGGGTCCTCGCCCTAGCTTTGGGTTCAAAGCCATTTCCTGGCAGCCGTCCCTCCTCCCCCAAAGGCTTCTCCGGTGTGGTCTTCATAGATCAAACAGGGGACGCTGGGCCTCACTGCCGCCACTGTGTCTGTCAGGAGCCGCTCTAATGGCCTGTTGCTGCAGATGGGCCGGGAGAGGGGTCTCGGGGGAGGTGGGCGGAGCGGATTGCCACAACCCGCTTAGTGGGAGCAGGAGGAAACCTGCGGGGAGTCGCCGAGTCCAGGGGCAGCAGGCGTGCGCCAGCGCGGGCCGAACAAAGTCTTAGGTAACCTATCAAAAAGGAGGAACTCGAAGATGCTCAGGTTGAAATGATGGCGCGAGGGTTGAGCCAGACAATTCGAAAACCACTATGGAGTCCAACCCTGTCCCATTTTATAAATAATAATACAAACAGTAATGGCTAATCAGAGTTGAGCACTTCCTGTATTCCAGACGCTGTGCTAAACGCTATAAAATTTAGTTTACGACTCCCCCAAGCCACATGTGATAGGTACTACCATTAGAATGTCCATTTCCCAGATGAGAAAATCAAGGTACACATATTATACCATTCCCCCCAAATCACAGAAAGGGGCAACACAGAATATGGCCCATTCCAGAGCGGGGGTTCTTGACCATGAACCTTTAGCCCCAGGGGGGAAGCTGACCAGGGGAGGGAAGACCTCGGGCCCGAGCTGCCTGAAACAGACCCGCCCGCTGCTACTGCAACCGGCCCAGCTCCCATCATCTCGCAGCTGGACCATCGAGAAGTTTCCTCACGGGTCTCCAGGCTCGCCCTGGCCGCCCTCCAGTCCGTTTCCCGTCCAGCAGCCAGAGGGCACGTGGTGAAATGTTAGATCGAGTCCCCCGCCCGCCTCCCCTGCTCGTGTCCTCGTGGACTCTCCGCTTCACGCAGAGTGAAGGCGCAAGTCCTCCCCGCGGCCTAGGAGGCCCTTGGTGACCCCGCCCAGCCAGCAAGTCCACCGCACTCCACGCTCTCCTCCACTCTCTGCTTCTGCCACAGGGGCCTTCTCCTCACTCCTCTTCTTTCCTTCCCCTGGAAGATCCTTCCAGAGACTTCCATGCAGCCAGCCCTCACCCCGTCCAGCCCTCTGCCCACATGCCGCCGCCTCCCAGAAGCCTGCCCGTCCAGCCCTCTGCCCACATGCCGCCGCCTCCCAGAAGCCTGCCCGTCCAGCCCTCTGCCCACATGCCGCCGCCTCCCAGAAGCCTGCCCGTCCAGCCCTCTGCCCACATGCCGCCGCCTCCCAGAAGCCTGCCTGTCCAGCCCTCTGCCCACATGCCGCCGCCTCCCAGAAGCCTGCCCGCACCTCTTCCCTGGGTCTCTGCAGCCTGCCCTGTTCCACTTAGAATTTTCTCATAGCACTTCCTGCTCTGGACACCGACCCATAATGTTTTTATATTGTGTGTGCTGAATGTGACCAAAGTTTTGTTCCCCAAAATATGCCTTTTGGGATATTGATTTTGAGCTGGTTATTAAGAAACAAAAGCCCCAGAAAGAAACTTTGAGTGCCCCGTCCCCTTTACCTGCCTACAAGGGTTCAGAGAGAAGAATCTGTTGTAGGAAGGGAATTCACCTCAGCACAAATGAACTAAGTTGTTGCAGACTGGGACAGTCCACGCACAGACCTGTTCCCTAGGTTCCCTCTGTGTCCCATTGCTTCCGGGTGGCCCAGCAAGGACTTGTTACCATGTGCTGTCTTCGTGAATTGCCTGTCTTCCCTTCGGAAACCCCAGACCCCTGCCTCCCTCCTCCTTTGTCCAGGATGTGTCTTCACGTCTCCTATCTCACGGGACGCCTGCAGGCACATCTGTAATAAACTTGAGACATTTTCTCCTGTTCATCTGTCTCTGAAATTTGATTATTAGCTCAGCTGGAAGAACTTAGAAGAAGGTAGGAGGAAAGTTTGTTTGGTTTTTTTTGCACCCCACACAACATAATATCGACTATATTTTATTCATATTGTTGCCCCCATGAGACTATTGAGTTCCATGAGAACAGGAACATTGTCTGGTTCACTCCTCTATTCCCAGAGCGGAACTCAGTGCTCGGTATACAGCAGGTGCTCTATAAATATTTACTGAATGAGTGATTGCAGATTACACGAACAGCTGCCGTGCCCTCATGGATTCGGGAGTCTTCAAGGCCCTCTTGCCCTCCTGCCCGTCCCTGGCCACCTGCTCAGTGAACACACCTCCTCCAGCAGGGAACAAAGCCCAGGCTGATGGCACTGATCGCTGCCAACAGCTCTGAACAGTGAACAATGGGGCCCGGGCCTGTGCTACACTGGGCACACATCTCATTAAACCTCACAGCAACCCAAGAGGAATACCATGATGGTCTCTGATTTGCAAGGGGTGAAACTCAGGCACAGAGCTTATAGGCCTTACCAAGGTCACAGACAGGAAGTGACAGCACTGGGATTTGAACTGAGGACATCTGAATTCTGAGTCCGTATTCTTAACCATTATTCTAAGAATATGGCTTCCCAGAGAGGAGACGCAGAGGCTGCCTTTCACACCAAGGAGGTGTGAAACTCATTTCAGGATTTCTCTTGAGTGTGAGGCTCATGAGGAGGCCGAGGGAGCAGTGCTCAGGCCTAGACATAGAGGGGGGTTTAGACGGAGGGCCTTCACACCCAGTCTGCCTCCCTCCCTCCTCATTCCGGGGTCCCCAGGTCCTGACAGCCTGGGAGGAATCCCATGCCAGATCGGCTCCCACTAATTAGCTTAGCAAGCCATGCTTATCTGGGCAAAGCTGGAGCCCAGTGAATTCAAGATTAGGGAAAGCAGGATTCCTGGCTCACGGCTCTGCTGCCACAGGGTCAAAGGAGTCAGGTTTAGGACTTTAATTGGCTTAACAGCCCTGAGTGGCTTAACTGCTCAGAGGGTTAGAGTGGGGGTGCAGGGAGGGATGAAAACACAGGTTGGGGTCCAGCCCACAGCCAGCTTCATGTCCCACCCACCACAGGACCTGTGTGCTGTTCTCTTGGGGGTTCGATCTGTCCCTGTACACAGCCATTGTTCTGGGACCCCACCCCCATGCAGCGGGGGCCATGGTGCCAGGGACAAAGCTTGGGCTTGGGAGTTGGGCAACACTGGGTTGACACCTCACCTCTCCCCACTTTGTTACTTGTTACTTGACTTTTCTGAGGCTCACTTTTTTTTGCCTGGAAAATGGGTATATCAATTGCTCACAGAGGGACAGTTTCAGGGTAAAAAGAGATCTTGTTCCTGGAGCTCATCACGTGGGGCCAGCTAGGACAGAGGGTGTGTGGTGTCCATGAATTCCTTCCCCTCAACTCCCTCCTCGGAGTTCCACTTTGTGTTTAAAATAATAATGCCAACAACACTCACTCTGCAGGGTTGTCTGGGAACAGAACAAGAGAGGACCTTATCAAGTTGGAAGAGCTAGACCAGAGGTCACAAATGTGTTTCCTCTGAGTGACACTATTTTTAAAAAAATCTTAATTAGGAGTTTAAAATTGGAAGAATTCACACACAAAAAAAAATCCCAATTTTCCATTTCTCTTGAGAAACCAAGAATTGAAACACCCCATCCACAATTTCTCATTGCCACCGTCGGCTGGAGCTAGGTGGCAGCTCTCCTCTGGGACACTGCTCACCTCCTGATGCCATCATCTTCACTGGAGCCCACATACTGACACAGGTCTGTGTTACCAGGCTCCTCAAAGCCTCTCAGCTTTTGATCCAGCATTGTACAAGTGTGGGGAGTTGAAAGATTTCTTTGTGAGTCAAACTATTTAATTCAGCATTGGGGGCGTGAGATCGGGAGGTGAATCTGGCCAGTTTCCCAGCTTTGATCCCGGAGGGTCAGACACACTTCTCCTCCTTTACTTCCCCAGGTTCCACCACTCAGAACATCTGCACCAAGTCCTGCTGAACCGGGCGGTTCACTGTGGGAACACTTCATGTGCTAAGCAGACATGTTGTGCCAACAGGCTTAATTTCGAGGAATGCTAGCCCTGCTGGCTTCTCTATACCTTGTCTGGATTTTCCTCCATTTCGCCAGACCTTCAGCCATTTTAGAAGCTAAAGTTTTTGGGACAAGGGCCCAGAGGGTTCAGCGCTGGTAACTAGACCCACAGTCAGAATTACAGAAAAGGGGAGGCTCTTAAGGTCATCAGATCTAATATTCTCACTTGACATACAGGGAAACTGAGGCCCAGATGCAGGAAGAGCCTCGCCCAAGGTCACCTAGCAAGTCAGTTACAAATCCGGAGGGAGACACAGGTCTCCGGATGCCCCGCCCCCCTGCAGTACCTGCCTCATGGTATCCACTGTCTCCTCATCCTTCCCGCATGGTCCAACTCCTGCCCCCCCCCCATTCTTATCAGTGCAGCAGAAGCCTTGACTTTCTATCATCCTGGAATCTCGGGACCTCAGACTCATAATTCTCTGAGCTTGGGGGACACATTAGTGGCAGAAGCACAGGGTAGATAAACTGAACTTGGGCTTTGAAGGCAGAGAGTCTTGAGTCCCAGCTCTCCTACTCCCTTCGCTGTGTGACCTTGGGCAAGGATGCACCCTCTCTGAGCCTCTATTCCCTCATCTGTTAAGTGGACATGACAATACAACCACACCAGAGGTTTCTTAGGTGGGATACAGGAGATGAAACAGGTAAAAAGGCAGACCACAGGCTTGGCACAAAGTGAGTGCTTTATAAAATACTTATTAGAGACCTGTATAAGAGGGCTCTTATGCCCCTTAAAGCATAAGTGAAATGGTGCGTATGTGGTCAAAGGGGATGGAGCTGGACAAATTGGAGCCCACATGCCCTGTCTAAATTGTTACAAGCCAGGTACTGCTCGATTCTTTTTTATTTTTCCAAGAGAAAGTAGGACTTCTGGATTTCTGAAATACTATACGAGCCAAACAAAATACTTCCAAGGGCCATTAGTTTGCCACCTCAACCCCTTTACTTTACATGTTGGGGAGTGGAAACAGATAGCCCTTTACCTAAGAAACTATGGAGCTCAATGGACCCTCAGCTAGCCCCAGCCATTCCCCTGAGGCCCCACTCCACACTCCATAGTCACTTTTTGCCCTATTTGAGGGAAATTCATCTTATGCTCAAGAGAGAAGTATCAGTTTCTTGCAAGCAGATTCTGAACAAGGGGTGGAGGGGGTGTTGAGGTAATCAGTGAGTCGAGGGGCAGCTGGCCCACTTTAGGCTGGAGGAAAGGGGATGAAGGTTTGGCTACCAAGAATAGGAAGTTACCATTTCAGAATCTAAAAATATCTTTCACCATCTGTCCACTCAGGCACAGAATGACAAATGCAGATTAGTTCCTGGATGTCGACATGAATATTTTTTATGTGTCAAGCTGATAATAATAACACCACCTTGTGTGGATACAACTTCACTCCCCCTTTTCCCCCAGGGCAGCTAAATGGAAAACACACATCAATCCAGGCAAAGCACAGATAGGGAAACCAAGGAATAGAGACATTTGGCAACACGACAAGGGTGACACAGCAAGTGAGCAGCTGGGACAAACCCCGGGTGTCCTGTTTGCAATCCTCAGACTAGAACTCAATCTTCTGAGTGAGGTGGAATGTGTTAACAAGTAGCGGAGTAAATATAAGATCAGCAGTCAGAGCCCTTTACCTCTCTCCCGTGACTCTGACTTCTTCCCTGCTTTCCCTGCCTCTGCGATAATCAAAGCCATCTACTACAGCCTTAACACACGGTGCAGTCTGCAGGGCCTTCACCCAGACCCTCTCTCACCTGACGACCCCACCAGGCAACACAGATATGACAGCAAGCCAATGAGACGAGGAGGAGGAATCTCCCCACATCTCACAGGTGAGGGGGCTGTGCCTTGGCGGGAATAGGGGTTTTGCTTGAAACCACAGAGTCAGAAGTTCCTCCTGTCTGTGCTCAGCGCAGTCTAAGTTACCAGAGCAAGCTGGACTCAAGGGGAACCCTAGGTCCTGAACCCCCCCTGGCTACCCTAGTTAGCTCCGCTCTGCTCCGCTCCACTCAGCAGGCACCCCAGTCCTGACCCAGGAAGGACCCTGGAAGGAGGCTGCTTATACAAAGCCTTGGTTTTGTCTTATTGTCCTGGGATTAGAGGACAGTTAGTGGCCATCTAAACTCAGATTCAAGATCCCCAACCCCCCTGGCCCTGCTGGGGTGGTGGCGGGAGGTGGACATGGGGTGGGGGTGGGGACCTAAGAAACAGGAGCCAGACAGCTTCTCAGTCGGGCCCAGCACACCCTTTCCCAAAAGTCTGTAAAGTTTGGGCGGGATATTCACTTAGCCTCCTCAAATCTCATGTTTCTCCTGGGAGGTTGGAAATGGATTGCAAGTCTGAACTGAGGCTCTTTTAGAGCAGGGAGGGACTTCGGAGATCCTCCCTAAAGCCAGGCTCGGCTGGCAGGGAAGCAGGAAGGAAGGCGTGGGTCAGGGCTGGAGGGAGCCCTGGGGCTCTGTTCTAAGCCTCACACTCAACCTCCTCGGCCCAGGGTCCTGAGTCACCCCCTCCCCACCTCCTCCTCTCCCTCCTTGCTCCCTCCCCTGGTCCCTCCATGACCAAATGAGAGGACGGCACTGGGGCTGGTCAGCGTTTGAGGGCAGAGGTCAGGGAGGAGCTGGCAGAGAAGAAATCGGAGCTGCATTAGGGTGGGGCGGGGCGGAGCGGAGGTCCGGACACGAGGGGGACCTGGAGAGGCCAGAGGAGGGCTGGGTCGGGAGGCAGCCCCTCCCCACCCCCACCCTCCTCGGAGTCAGTTCCCGCCACCTGCGCTTCTCCTACCTCCAGACCTGGCCGAGCTGCAGGAGGTGGACGAGGGTCTGCAGCAGCCAGATGCAGAGGCGGCAGCAGCGGCGGCGGTAGGCGCCGGCCGAGGCGGGCGCGGGCCGGGGCAGCTCCCGGCTGCCTCCTTTGGTCCGGAAGGCGACCGCGCTGTCCTTGGTGCTGACGGCGGCCCCGCCGGCCGCGCTGTCCTTGGTGCTGACGGCGGGTCCCGGGGCGCCCGCGGGCTCCGTGTAGTCGTAAACGAACCAGCGGAAGCTGAGCAGCTGCACCACGAGCGAGGGCAGCAGCACGAAGAGCAGCGTGAGGCCGAAGTAGGTCCGCTGACCCTGCAGGTAGTAGGAGGCCGCCAGCCACAGGTCCGTGGCGCCGTCGGAGAAGAACACGAGCAGCGCGCACAGCACCCAGCAGCAGTCCCGCAGCTCGTAGCGCGGCCCCGCGCCGCCCGGCCCGCTCGCCCCGGGGACCCCGGCCGCGGCCGCCGCTTCCCCGCGCCCGCCCGCGCTGCCCCGGGCCCCCCCGGCCGCCCCCTCCGGCCCCGGGCCGGCTGCGGCCGCCGCTCCATCAGACTTCGCGGCCATGTTGGCGGAGCAGGAGGCGGGGAGCGACTTCCGGGAGGCGGAGGGGGTGGGGTGCGGAGTGAGGAGGACCCTATGCGGGTGGCTCCCGCCTCCTCCTCCTCTTCCCTTTTCTCCTCTTCCTCCTCCTCCTCTCCGCTTCAATTATTCATTGCCCTCGGCTCGGCACCACCCTCGGCCCTCCCTCACCCCGCCGCTGGGGCTGTGGCCGTGGCCGGATCGGAAAGCACCCCCTGGGAAGGGAGATGGAGCGGGGAGGGCAGAACATCCCAGGTCACCCTCTCCTTCCGTCCTCAGAAGTGTGGGGTCCCGGCCACATGCTCTCTGCCTTGACCCCCGCCGCACTCCACTTCCTTTCTCTTTTCTTCACCGCGCGCCTTCCATTCATCTCCTCTGTTTACCTCCAGGGGCCTGGGTCTGAGGAGGGTGGAGCACCGGGAACTTACAAGGGGCTGCTTAGGCGGGCACCCCAATAACTCTTTAGCAATCACTCGATGCTAACAAGCCACTTCCTAGTTTCCAGAGTGTTCACGTATTGTTTCATCTCTTCTTTGATCTTGAGAGTTCCTTTTTCTTCTCTTCTTCTTACTGTGTTGAGGCTGAGAAAACTGCAGCCCTTAGAATTGCTGTCTCTTCCTCCTCTCCCCTTTCCCTCCTCAGGGGCTCCCTTCATCTGGCCACGGCCCTGGGAGCTAGGGGCAGGGAAAGGGGCAGGGAAGGCAGCAACCTCAAGGAGGAGGGATGGGAGGAAACACCAGGTGGAGGAAAGAGCTAGTGCAAAGGCCTGGGCGTGTTTTCAAGGAAGTCTGGAGCACAGTTCCAGGGAGGTGGGAAGCTGAGACAGATGGAGCTGGAGAGTTCTGAGGGATGATATCCTAAAGGGCCAGAAGATGGCTTCATCCAGGAAGCAGTGGGGAACTACTACAGAACTGGAAGCACAGGGGTAATGTGATCAAGTCAGGATTTTGAAAGAAGACCCTGCAGCCAGAAGAGAGAAGCGTGCAGAGTGAAGCAGCCCGGGCATGGAGAGACCAGATAGAGAACAGACTAGAAATCCAAGGGAGGTGATAGGGTCCCTCATACATCCTGAATACCCCAGCTCCCCACCTTCTTTGCTCAAAGTGGATATACCAGGGCATTTATACAGACGCTCATGCCCGGGTTGGGTAGCTCTGTTGGTTACAGCATTGTCCTGATACACCAAGGTTGTGAGTTCGATCCCTGGGCAGAGCACATACAAGAAACAACCAATGAAGCCTGACCTGTGGTGGCGTAATGGATAGAGCATCAACCTGGCATGCTGAGGTCGCTGGTTTGAAACCCTGGGCTTGCCTGGTGAAGGTACATGTGGGAGTTGATGCTGCCTGCTCCTCACCCCCCTCCTCTTTCTACTCACTAAAAAAAAAAACCCCAAGAAATAAAACAACCAATGAACACATAAATAAGTGAAATTGATTTCTCTCTCCCCTTTCCTTTTTCTCAAATCAATCAATAAAAAAAAGTTTAAGAACACTCATATAGCTCTCTCTGTTCAGGATTGTTCTAAGTACTGTATAATTACTCATCTTATCCTTACAATTTGTGAGGTAATTTGCATTTTCTTCTATTTTACAGATGAGGAAACCAAGTCACAGAAAAGTTAGATGGTTCATTTGTTTGGAGTCACAGAATAAGTGCTAGAGCCAAATTCAAACCCATAATCTGGCTCCAGACTAGGTTCTGCTATCTCCCAAAGGGAGGATGAGAGTTAGATGAAAAGCAGAGGAAGGAAGAAGGGAGGAGTGGAGGGTTGCAGACCACCCGCCTCAGAGCCTCAGAGCCTCAGAGCGGCAGGAAAGGGGAGCCGAGGGAGACAGTTACCCAGGACCACGGAGGAGCAGCCATCTGCGGCCCTGCGGCCCTGCATCCCTTTCACATCCAGGGACTGTTCTGATCCCAGCAATGCTTGGGAGGTTGGAGAGCCAGCTGTCGCCCTAGGCTGAAAATGGAGGAGGAAAAATGAGGGATTAAGGGGGTTTTCCAGGCTGGATTCCAAGCTGACAGTCCATCCAAGGGCATATGTCAGCTAGTGGGAGTTTTTGTAACTTGAGCTAAAAGAGTCTGCATCCCAATGTGGCAGTGTGATTTATGCAGGAGCAATCTCTTGCTCTCTTTCTCTTTTTTTCCCTCCTACAACTCCAGGCAGGGGGGCCAGGCAGAGGAAGGGGCTGACCCCAGACCCCCTTATGGCCCTGAGCACGTTCTGCATGTGTCTGGATCTCTGCCTCTTCACAGGTCCTAGATGGGGTCTGGCGGAATCAGATTCTCACCTCTGTCACCCCCAGCAATCCCCAGTCCCATGGAGGGATCCCGTCTACCTCCTATGTCTCTCTACATCCCAGGATCAGCCTGTTCAAACAGGTAGTCCAAGATATACATTTATTTCTGAGACTTTGGAGCCAGGAAACCAAGGTTCAAAATCTATTCACCCCTTCCTGGCTCCATGATCTTGAGAAAGCCACTCAATTCCTCTTAAGAGTCAGAGAAGAAAGTAAAATGAATGGGTGGAGGGTAACTAGTGCCTTCCTCCTAGGGCTGTGGTGAGGATAATTAATGTTAATTATTCACTGGGATGCTGCCTCCCACAGGAAGCCCTCCTGGATCCCCCACCCAGCTGTGCCCTGCTCTCCCTCCCTCAGAGAAGTCTCCCTGACGCTCCCCTGTGAAGTGCTTCCATGATACTTTATCTTTTCCTTCTAAACATCAGTTGTTTTATGTTTGCCTGTTTGGAATTGCCTGGGACTTCCATGAGAGTTAAGACCATTAATCTTTTTGCTCTTACCTTTTTTTTTTTTTAAAAGGTTTTATCACCTACAGAGTGGAGGGGGGCTCAGTCTTTCTTAACCCTCAGGAAAGACATTACTCAACTCCTCTCTCATCTTCTTGGTGCGGATGTGTGTCCCCGCCCTTTTCTTTTTTTTGGATGAACCCGAGGTCCTGTTTGTCCCTGCAGACCTTGAGCAGTGCCCTGGCATGCTGCTCACGGGGTGAAGCTCCACGCCTCTCAGACCACGTCCTGTGCAAACGTGGTGTGCTGGGTGGAGTGCCCACGGCGGTGGCTGTGCCCTGGCTTGCTCATGTTCTCATTGACCCTGCGACCCTTGTTGAGGCCCAGAGCCGGGGGCAGAGCCATGTCTGCCGACCCCCCGTGGCTGCTGCCCTGGAAGGGTTCATCTAGTCTCTTCACCAACCGTGATAAGGTGCCAAAGAACTGTAAAACTTAGCACTAGCAACGCCACTTTAAAGAGGAAAAGTCAAGCCTCTTACCCCACCCTTTCTGTGGAGAAAGGAAAGAGAAGAATGCAGGAGCTTCCTGGCTTATAAGGGCAGCTGGGTCATCTAGTCATAGTTTAGCTGATTCCTAGAATTCTCTGAAAGGGTGCTGGGGCCACTTGCCACACAGAGCAGAGAAGATAGAACTTATCTGAAAATTTTAGAAAACAATGTTTATGTACCATAATCAAGAATTCCTATCCTCAGACTCACCCTAACGTCATGAGAGTAACGTATACCTCTAGACAAAGGGATCACAAGCCCCTCCTTACCCAGTCTAACCAGTACTCGATCTTGTATAAAAGCAGGCTTGGAACTGTATTAGGCCCTCCATGATTTGGGATTGTGCCCGTGTAGCTAGCCGGCTAATTAATAGACTCCTAGAAAATTCGTCTGGACTTGGTGTCTTAGTGGAACTCACAGCTTACATTACAACACAGCGACGTGCTGAGCACCCAGTGCTATGCCTGGGGCTTAATAGGCATCCTATAAAAATCACTGATTGAATGAAGGAATGATAAATAAATGAATGAGTGACCAATCTTATGAAATAGGTTCTCTTATTCTCCCCATTTAATAAGCAAGGTAACTGCTTCAGACAAGGGCAGTGTTACTCCCTACTGTGTGTTAGGAGCTTGCTAAGAACTTCACTGATATGACCACATGTTATCTTCAAATCAGTCATTTCGGGGAAGCGAGGCAGTTGGGACTCAGGGCAGCGTTGTTACTTGCCCAACACATTAGTTAGGAAATAGCAGAGCAACTGGGGGAGGTAGCACAGAGGAAGGATTTGACGGGGTACGGGGTACGTCAAGTGTGGGAGTGACCCGCCTGTCGCTGGTACTGTAGAGGGGACTCTGCCCTGAGCAGTCTGCACTGGTGTGTTCTGAGTGGCCTGAGACCAAGGATTCGGATTGGGACTAATAAGCAAGTACAAGCACAGTGTTCCAGTGACGGGGATGGTGCAGAATGGCTCGGGCCAAGGATCCGCAACGGGGTTGAGCCGGAATCATTCAAGGGCTACACACAGGCTGGGTCTGGCTGGTATGGAGGGAGAAGGGGCCACCACAGCTGGTCAGAACTGGACAGGTCCTGTGAGGTCTCATCCAATTCCCCTGAGCTATTCTCTCATTTTACAGATGGGGACACTGAGGCCCAGAGAGAAATCCCATATTCCAGCAAGTGGCAGAAGCAGATCCGGAGCCTTTCCTTAGTTGCCAGGGGCGTGGCCTCTGAGCTTCTCTTGAAATCACTCGGGAACAGCCCTTGTCCCGCTTCCTCAGTTCGCTGAGAGCTCAGTCCGTGCCTCTTGCACCTGCAGCTTGGACCAGTTTCTAACGCTATTCCTTTAGCGCCTCTGCAAACCAGGCACACAACAACTGACGCAATGCTGTTTATAACAGCAAATATTGGGAACAAACCAAATACCCATCAGCAGGGGACTGGCTAAATAAATCACGGACTTTCTGACAATGGAACAGCATGTGGTAATGGAGGAGGTGATGAAGCCCTCTATCTCCTAATTCAGAGAGGCCTCCATGGGGGAAGCAGGGGAGGGAACAGGAGACAGAGCTGGGGGAAAGGGGGAGTAGTTTATATTTGTGTTTATGTCTATTGTATACAGAAACCTTGGAAACGTACACAGAAAACGAGATCACGGAAGGGGACATTGGGCAGAAGGGGGACGAGGATGGGAGGGGGACTTCATTCTATGCCTATACATATATAATTTTTTGGAATCATGTGGTTGTGTATACCTATTAGTAAAATAACATAATAATGGGGACTGCTGAATGTTGTCATATGGGGACAGGCAGTCAGTATGGTCAGATTTTCTAGTTATTCAAGAGAAGCCAGAAATATGGATTATATTGTAAAATGTCTTCATTTTGAAACGCTGGCTCCATTTTTTTTCCCCTCAATTTTTTTTTTCTTTTTTACCAGGGATACAAGGACGTGCATCCCTGGTAAAAGGGTGACTGAATACAGCCCCTCTGGAGAGGAGTGTGGCGGTACTTAGGCAAACACTTTTCAGGCCAAGTAAATAGGTCAGTGGGTCAGATACGGCCTGAAGGCCACCGGTTTTCAGCCTTAGCGCTAATGGCTTTCCGATCCCAGGGCTGGAGTTCTGAGCGCCCCAGGTCTCCGCCACCCCCTCCCCAAGTAGGTAGCTGCAGACAAGACAAGCGTCTTGTTCTGACCCTTTCCTGGCACCTTCCAATCCTTACCCCTTGGGGCTGTGACGTTTAGGGCTTTTAACTCAAGATCTGGACAGCAGAGAGGGGTTATGAACTCTCGGATAATTTCCTCCCAAGGGGCCCTGCAGGTTATCGAGGCCCAGCTGCCTCCGGCTGCCCACCCATCTGTCCCTGGGAGGGGGGGACAGGAGAGGGGCTGGCAGCAATGGCGATGGGAAGGAGATGCCACTCGGAGCCTCAGACACAAAAGGAGAGACTGCGAGCAAAGCCATGCGGGGGCTTGTGCTGAGATAATCCACCAGATTCCGAAACAGCAGAGCTGGACAGGCCCTAGGGGCTGCCTCGCCCACCCCCTTTGCTGCCCAGATGGGGAGACCAACCGCTGTTCCCCATCACAGCACCCCAGGTCCTGCCCTGTCACCTCTCTCCGGAACAGCTGGACCCAGAAGCCTCTTCACTGCACTCCCTGCAGCCTTCGCCTCCCTTCCTCATGCTCCAGCTCCACCATTAGCCAGAGGGGCCTTTTTTAAAAGAGGAAATGTGACCAGGTCCCATGTCTGCTCAGCACCTTCTGGCTACCTCCTACCACACTTTGCGCCCAAGTCCCCAGCCCTGCTTACAGCCTCTCCCGCTCTCCTCTCTGCCCTGGTCCGTCCCAGCCACACTGGCTCTGTGCCATCCCTCGAATGCTTCAGCCTTCTCCCTCCACTGGCCTTTGTTTCTGCTCTTCCCCAGGTGCTCACAGGCTCCTCCTTCCTCTTCTCTAGAACGCTGCCTCTTCAGAAGTGTCTTCCCGACCACTGTCCCTTGACACACTATCCCCTCAGCGGCCTTATTTTTTATCCAAAGCATTGATCACTACATGATGTTATAACACAGATTTATTGGTTTATTTGCTTCTTGTCTAGAATACAAGATCTGTGAAGGTAGCAATCATGCCCACATGATGCCCACCGGGGTGTCCTCAGCACTTGGCAGGGCTTGGCGCAATGGCAGTCCTGAGCCAGCTGTGACAATGGAAAGGTCCAGGTCTACCATTCAGGTGGCAGCCAGTCCTGATTCTGCCATTACCTGCTTAGGTGACCTTGAGCAAGTCACCTCACCTTTCTGGACCTGTTTTCCTCATATGTAAAATGAGGAAGTCACTAATTCAATAAACCAAGATGTCTTCTCTGTTCTGATGTCACTCTCCTCCTTATAGACTCTAAAAGTCCTTTAAACAAACAGTTAATACGTTCACCTGCTTCAAAAGTCAAAGGTACAAAGAGGACACATTTGTCCCTGCTACCTTGCTGACACCCATTTTACAGATAAATCTAGTCACTCAACCCCACTCAAAAGAGAGGAAGTCTTAATACCATATTCTACCCTTTCCAGGGGAATGAGTTCCTCCTGAAAGGTTCCTCTCTGAAAGGTAAAGAAGTAGAGGAGAGAGAGAGACAGACAGGCAGGACTTTACTTCCCTCCCTAAGGTATGCTTAGGTCACAGCCTCACTCAACTGCTCAGCAGACCTCTCCTGAGGCATCTCTGGCCTCACTGGGCTCCCAGGCTGATAAGGAAGCCAAAATCATGGCAAAAAATCGGTCCCAAAGAGGAAAGTGATCGATGCCCAAGGAAAAGGAGGACAGAGATATCTGAGAGGTAGTGACCGTCCTGCGGGGCCAGGTCGGGGAGGGAGTGTCTTCTAGGGAGAGGGACCTTCAGGGAGGAGTAGCGTTCCACAAGTGGAGAAGGCAGGCCCAGGTGATTCCCAGCGGAGGGCGTGGCCAGAGCACAGGCAGAGGAGCGGGAAAGTCAGGGTGTGTTTGGGAGCTCGGGTTCAAGAAAAGCGGAGGAAGATGAGGTGGAGGAGAAGGTGAATTCACAGACAAGCACCAGGAGACGTCCCTGTGGGATCACTGCAGCCGCACCTCCTATAACCGTGAAAGATGGGAAACAACTTCAAGTCCATCCACCGGAGAACGTTCAGTAAATCCAATACTAATGACCACCACACTGGCAAGCTGTAGGGAGGTGAAGAGCGCCTAGTGGTGGCAAGGACGTGCATCCCTGGTAAAAGAGTGACTGAGTACAGCCCCTCTGGAGAGGAGTGTGGCGGTACTTAGGCAAAAGAAGCAGATGCATGGCCTGTGATAAAGGAACAGCACACAAGGGTATTCAGAATGGCCCTGTGTGTGTTGATGAGGATAAAAAGGGGAACTCAAGCATCCACAACCCAAGAGGGAAGGGGAGTTGGAGGGGAGGTAGAAGAAGGTCAAGGGGGTATAATCGGTGTTGGAAAGAGATTTGACTTGGGGCGGTGAACACACAGTACAATATACAGAAGATGTATTATAGAGTTGTACACCTGATACCTGTATAATTTTATTAATCAACGTCACTCCAATAAATTCAATAAAAAGAAAAGAAAGAAAGCATCCACAACGAAGGGAGGGGATAAGCAAAATGCGAGGGAAGCAGTCTGGGTCCCTTCAGGAGTGGCCAGGGGCAAGGAACGAAAGGTACACAGATCAGAGAAACATTGGGATGAGCAACCCCCCCCCCAAAAAAGAAACACCCAAAACTACAGGGAATGAACGCCACTTACAGCACAATGATATTTATGTGCATTAAGAAGATATACCCAGATTATCAGTATCTACTAAAACTGAGTATCCCCAGCAAGCCCATTCCCAGGTATACACACGACAGAAAGGCACAGTCCCGTGCCTGTCCCCAGGGACACATACACGACTGTGCACACTGCACTCCTTGTAGCAGCACAAGCTAGCAACCACCACACGTCCACCAACGGCAGAAGTCATCCCACGGACTGCTCTACGGCATCGAGAGCAGGCGAGCTACAGCCACAAACAACGAGAGGGGTAAATCCGTGACGTGGCGAGGGAAAGAAGTCAGACACAAATGAGCACACACTGTGTGATTCCATTTGTATCAAGGTCAAAAACTAGTAAAGCCAATGTCCGGTGTTAACAGTCAGGGTGTCCCTGGGGCAGTGGTTGGGAGGGCTTGGAGGGGGCCTCCCGAGGGGCTGCTGATGTCCTTGCTGCTTGATCCGAGTGCTTGCACCCATGGGTGTGTCAGTTTCTGAAAGTTCAGGAGCTGTATACACTTACGATTTGTGCACTCTTCTATGTGTGTTATACCTTAGCAAGAAATTTTAAAATACACAGACACATAACGCAACTGCCATGCATTGTGCAGGCAACCTCAAACACTTAAAAACAGACGTCCGACACAGTAGAGAGGGTTTCAATGCGGTCAGACTGTTTGGGGCTATGGGGAAAAGGAGAAAATAATATAAGCAAGAGCAGGTCTTTGCAGACTAATTCATAACCATGTGTTCAGAACTGAGAGGTGGGATTAATTAACCCTCTGCACTTCAGTGCATGCGAGCTAAATGTAAGATTTAATTCAGAAAGTTAGAGAAACAAGTGAACTGTGGTGCTTATGCTACAGAATATTTTGCAGCTGTCAGCAAATAGGAGATGTCTGGCCGGTGGTGGCGCAGTGGACAGAGCCTCGACCTGGAATGCTGACCACCGGTTCGAAACCCTGGGCTTGCCCGGTCAAGGCACATACAACAAGCAACCAATGAACAACTAAAGTGAAGCAACTATGAGATGAAACTTCTCCCCCCCCTCCGCCCTGTAAAATCAATAAATAAAATCTTAAAAAAAAAAAAGAAAGAAAATCGGAGACAGAGAGAAATATACCCATGAAAGATGTCCAGGAGCAAACAGGCTGCAGAATGGTGCGTCTGTGTGCAGAGCCCCCCGCCCTGACCCTGCCACACACATACTGGTCCTACATCTGTTCTCTGGGCTCCTCACTAGTCCTTAAATGAGCATCACAGTTCTGAAAGACACACCCAAACTGGAGCTCTGGGGAACTGAGACGGGGGAAGGGTGTCAGAGGGGAACTTGAGTCTGCTCTGTAATGTTTTCAAGTTAGGTAAGAACCTATTTATGGGATTCAAAATGAGTGGATTTAGTATTAAAGGCAGGGGTAAAGACCAGCTCAGGGAGGCCTGGGCTGTTCTGGGCTTACATTCTCTCTCAGGTCACTTCCCATCTTTTCAAGTCAGGCCTTGGGCCCATCTGTTGCCTGATGAAACTGAGGCGTGGGGAGTTGGAAGACATGTCTCCACCTGCCATCCCCATCTGGCTGCATGACCTTGGGAGGTCCCATCCCCTTTCCGGCCTCAATGTCTTCATCTGCCTAATGGGAATCAGACGTCTGTGCTACCAGGGGACGTGGGAGGATGAAATGAGGGCACGAGGAGAATCCCATGAATATGAGGGATTATTCTCTGGGTCAGGGGGGGCAGGGAGCAGAGGCCTCCCCTCCACCTGCCAAGCCCACAAGGGCACAAGGGAAGTGAAGGGAGGAGCTGGGGACCACCCAGGAGAGCAAACGGCCCATCTGTGGGACAGGGGCAGGTTGTCAGCAGCTGGCCTGGACTGCTGACAGACCAGGGCCTGTGGGGCAGCCACCCAGGCTGCCTGAGAAATGGACAGGAGCCAGCTTCTTGCTGTTCTCAACCTCAGGGCAGTCATGGCCCTGTCACCTCTCCAAGTCCTCCTCATCACCTCCCACCCCAACACACACACACACACACACACACACACACACACACACACACACACACGGCTGTACCACATTTGCCTCTTTTAGCCCATCCTATCTCCAGAGCCAGAAGGCCCTTCCACAAAGTAAACCCCATCACGTCTCACGCTTGCTCAAAACCCTCCCACAGATTCGCATTGATCTGAAAACAAAATCCAGCCCCCTTACTTTAGCCAACAAGGTCTGGCATGACCTGCCGCTCCCACCCCACCTCCAGCATGGGGGTTAAGAGTCCGGCTTCAGAGAGAAGCTGCCTTGGTTAGAATTCTGGCTGTTTGTTTTTTTTCCCCATTCATTCATTCAAAAATGTTTATTGAGAACCTAAGATAGGCCAGGTACCACTGTTCTAGGCATTTAGGATACATCAGTTACAAATGAGACAAAGGTGCCTGGTCTGGTAAAGCAGAGGACGTTGATCAGGAACGCTAGGAGGGGCAGGGGTTGGGTTGCATTTTAAAATAGGGTAGTCGGGAGAAGCCTCATCTAGAAGGTGAAAGTTAAGCAAAGAGGTAGGAGGTGAGGGAAGTAGGCATGTAGACATCAGGGGAAAGTGCAGGCAGAGGAAGCAGCCAGTGCAAAGGCCCTGAGGTGGGATGGTACCTGGCAGGTGTGAGGAACAACAAGGAAGTGGGGAGAGGAATGGGAGACGCCTCAGAGCGGTAAGGCAGCTCATGTGGGGCCTTCTGGGATGCGGGGAGGAGTTTTAACTGCGTGAGATGGGAGCGTTGGAGGGTTCTGACCATAAGGGAGTGGGTGAGGCAGACTGGGAAGGAGAGCAAGCCAAGCAGGGCCGTGGACGTCTCGTGGGTGGCTGCTTCAGCCTGATCCCACTGGGGAACTCGGAGTGTAATTATACTTCAGAGTGATCCACCCACACCCCTGCCAGCAGCCTAGGCAAGGGGGTGGGCTTTCAAACCCCTGAAGCGATGGGGTACAGCTTGTGAGGGGGGTAAGTCACCCAGGAGGCTCCAGACCCTGAGGGCAGTCCACCCCAAGGAAAGAAGCGGGTGCTGGTCACCGAACACTCACCCAAAGGAGGCTCACAGCAATGGTAAAAGGGGGGATGGGTGCAGCATCGTTCTTGTTGGCTCCAGTCCCCCAAACACCACAGCCCCAGCAGCCACGTCCCCTTTGGGGTATGAGACATACCCCAGTGTGACCAGGTAGTTTATCTGGTTAGAAAAGACTTTTAGGGATCCCTCCCACCCAGGACTGTGGAGCAATTCACCCTCTGCCATAATCTGACCGTGCTGCAGTCCAGCCTGGCACACCTTCTGGGGTGGGGAACCACTTCTCCTTCAGTCAGCTCTGTTCATCTTTAGACACTCTGGATTCTGGAAGATTGTGCTTCATGTTCAGTAAACAACAACTAAGCACCTACTGTGCGCCAGGCACCATTCTAGGTTCTGGAGACACAGCCCCAACAACACAGACACGGTCCCTGCCTTGAGGAGCTCCCGCCTGGAGAGGGAGGTAATTAGAGGGAAAAAGATGGTGTGGTACGTGCCACGGCGGGGGAGCCCAGGAAGCTGCGAGGGCCAGGGGGGACCCTTGACCCGGGGGAGGAGGTGACCCTAAGCTGATCAATGGAAGATATGCAGGAGTTACATAGGTACAAAGGTACGGGGAAACATTAATCTGGGCTGGTGCAGAGTGCTTGCAAACTCCCTGAGAATTCCACCAGCACTCGCCATCCCCACTGCGACCCCTGGTCCGGCGACCATCCTGTCTTACCTGGATGACTGCAGTCGTCTCTGGGCTCTTCCACGGAGCAGCAGAGAAGCTGGGGTAGGTAGCCACTAACTCCTTTCTCCTCCTGGTTGAGGGTCACTCCTGTGGGCATTAACTCGCTGCACGCCCCCTCGACGACCGGCATCCACGAGCTGAAAGCAGCAGGAAGCCGCAGGCAAGTGCAGCAGCCGTGTCTGCACGTGACCTCCGGGGACGGCTTTACCAATCAGGGCAGGGGACCTGCAGCCCCTTCTAGAGCCCCCTTCCCCTTTCTGACCTTGTCTCCCTACCTTCTCTCCCTGGCTCACTCAGTCCCACCTGCACGAGCCTTACTGGTCTTCCACTTCTGGCCATTTGCATTCTGTTTCCTCTGCCTGGAATGCTCTTCTCCCAGACACCCACATGGCTCACTCCCTCACCTCCTCCTCCACCTCGTTGCTCAGATGACACCTCTTCAGAGAAGCCCTCCCTGACCACCTTATCTCAAAGAGCCCCACCCCATCACTTCCTCCGCAGCATGCCCTGCTCTGTGTGCTCCAGAGCAACTATCATCACTTAACATGACCTCTTCACTTGTCCATATGTTTACTGTCTGTCTCTCCCACCAGACTGGAAGCTTCTGAGGGCATGGACCATGCCCAGTTTTGCTCATGGCGGAATCTCTAAAATGAGGCCAAGGTAGTCAGTAAATATTTACGAAATTGACGGTTCTGAAACAAGAGTCCTCTCGGGTCTGTCTCAAAGTCTTGGATATGACTACCCAACACCTCCAGCAGAGGAGGTACCCTCTAGGGCAGTGGTCCCCAACCCCCGGGCCACGGACCGGTACCGGTCCGTGGGCCGTTTGGTACCGGTCTGCAGAGAAAGAATAAATAACTTACATTATTTTCATTTTATTTATATTTAAGTCTGAACAATGTTTTATTTTTTAAAAAATGACCAGATTCCCTCTGTTACATCCGTCTAAGACTCACTCTTGACGCTTGTCTCGTAAGTTTGACAATTATATTTAAAAATATCACAGTTTTTACGCTGGTCGCATAATTTTATTTTGTGCATTTATCCGTCCCACCCTAAAGGCTGGTCCGTGAAAATATTTTCTGACATTAAACCGGTCCATGGCCCAAAAAAGGTTGGGGACCACTGCTCTAGGGGACAGTCACAGCCAAGAGGCTGCCAATTTGGGAACCTCCCTCCACTCACCCTTCCCCACCAGGCCCATCTGGCAGGGGCCAGCTCTCTTTGCACCCCATGGCGGAGGAGATCCAGTTCTGGGGTCCAGGCCCCAGAGACGCCTGCTGAGTCATGTTTCTTCTCTGGTAAATGTCTCCCTCCCACCCCCTTTTTTTCCAGGGCTTGTGTGTGCATTTCTGAACCAGAAGGTGTTTACACAAAACATCCTGGGTTTGGCGACAAATTCACCCTCAATGAGAAATCCTTAATGAATCTCCCTTTTCCCCCACACCAGGAGGCTGAAGGGAAAATTAGCTCTACCTCTGGCAGCTGAAGGCAGCAAAAGGCCAGGCAGCGAGAGGGTGTCACTGAGACTCACAGGGCCACCATTTCAGGGAGGGCTTTGTTTCCCCAGGGTTCAGACAGCTGTGGTACGGAGACCAGAGAGCCCCTAGACCCACGTTTTCTCCTGACTGTCTCCTGCGTGACGAGGCATGGCCCTTCTCCCAGCCTTGGTCTGCAGCTCTGAAATGGGCGGGAATAACCCACCCGGAGGAAGGTGGTGAAATTCAAGCAAGGCAAGGGGTGTGAAAGAGCTCGGTAGAAAGCTGGACTCCGGAGGCAGGAGGTCCGAATTCTAGTATCAAGTCTGCCGTGGACGTTTTGAAGATCTGGCCGCTCTCTGAACCTTGGGTTCTCAGGCTGTACGCTGCGGGGTTCGGGCACCCTCTGGTTTTGAAGGGCAGCCACTCTTGGCCTATCTGCCCCTTCCCCGGAGGTCCTGGGACCCTGCGGCCCACACCAATTTGCTGCCCAGCTCTTACAGAACTTCACTGCCCACTGCCCATGGTTTTCCAGCCTCTTCCTTGGGTTGCAGGCAACTACCCCAGACACTGGGCCCAACACAGGGACCGAACAAACAGTGGTCAAACCAAATTGAAAATGGATTCCTGCCTCTCCTAGAGAGATGATGACAGAGATTTCTTTTCACCCCCACTTCATAAATTAGAAACTTAAGGTGTCAGAGGGGAAACGTAAGTCACACTGCCACGTGGGCTTCTTTGGTGCTCCTCGCACAGAACGATTTCTATTTCTCTAGCCCATCTTTGCCTGTCATAGAATGCAATTATTATTATTATTGGTCATTAATTGCCAGCTTTTCCCATAGGGATGACGTTTCAGGAGGGCAGGGGCCTTGTTTCGTTCATTGTTGCACTCAGTTCCTAAAACGGCCTGACACGTAGCGGGTGCTCAAGAAGCACACGGCCTCACCTGGGGTGGCGCAGTGGCTAGGGCGACGACCTGGAAAGCCGATGTCGCGGGTTCAACCCCCGGGCTTGCCTGGTCAAGGCTCACAGGAGAAGCAACTAGGAGTTGATGTTTCCTGGTCCTCTCCCCCTGACTTTCTCTCTCTCCCTCTCTCCTCTCTCTAAAAATCAAGTAACTGGGGACACGGCTCGCTCGGCCTGCAGAGGCGCTCCATCCCCAAGGGTAAACACTGCCTCTCGCGCTCAGCCGACGCGCATGCGTAGCAGCCTGCGCGCCGCCGTTCCTCTTTTAACTGAGCATGCGCGCTGGAAGCGCTGTCAGAGCGGCGCGTGCGCAGGCGGAGCCGCCTCGGAGGCAGAGCTCGTGGAGTCGAGTCTGGGGGGCACCATGCTGTCACCCGATGCGGAGCGGGTGCTGCAGTACCTGGTGGAAGTGGAGGAGCTTGCCGAGGCGGTGCTGGCGGACAAGCGGCAGGTAGGAGCCGCGTCCGCGGCGCGGCGGCCCGGGTTCCGCGGTTGCGGCCTGGTGGTGAGGGGTGAGCGCCGTAGGGAGGTGCGCGGGGTCTGGAGTTCGGCCCCAGCACCGGCCGGCGGTGGTCTCACGGCGGTGACCACAGACATATGGCAGTTGTATGTAATGTGGGCAAAGGCTGGGCACGGCGCCGCGCTTCACCCGCTTCTCCAGCACGTATCAGGGGAGCGCCCGCTCTGTGCGAGCCATCGCCTCTCTTCACCCTTCCTTTGCCCCTTTACTGTGCCCTCCGGTCCCGAACCATTAGCCCCGGAGGGAGAAGAGGAACAGGAAAGAGGTCTGAGGGGGTCTGTGATTGCCGTGGGGTGGGGTGGGGGGACTCGGGAGGAACGTGGGACCCCAGGCATGGCGGGCCTTGTAGACCTGCAACAGGGAGCTGCGGTCTGGTTGTAATGGAAATGCCGAGTGTTTGGAGGGAGTTCAGGGTGGTGGGGAGGGGACGGACGGACGAAGGAGGAGGTAATTGGATTTAGGCTTTAAAAAGATCCTTCTGGCTGCTTTGTGGAGCACAGAATGTAGGAGGGCGAGGGGCCAGCCCGGGAAAGGGATGGGTTTGGACCAGGGTGGTGGTGATGGAGACAGTGGGTGGGTCAGAAATGAGAGCTGGGCTTAGTAGGTCTTGATGATGGTTACAAATAAGGGCAAGGGAGTAGGGGAAGTTAAGAATGATTTATGACTCCTCATCTTCAATTGAATGAGTAGATGGCTGGTTGGTCAGGCACTTCCTGATAGGGGGAAGACTTGGGGAAGAGCCTATTAAACACTGCATCAAGGTGGGGGACGGAATGCATTTGCACATCAGTCCATTTTACATGGGACACTGGAAGTAACGCAGGAAGGATGCCTTGTGGTGTGTGTGTGTTTACAGAGACAGAGAGAGTCAGAGAGAGGGATAGATAGGGACAGACAGACAGGAACGGAAAGAGATGAGAAGCATCAATCATTAGATTTTCGTTGCAACACCCTAGTTGTTCATTGATTGCCTTCTCACATGTGCCTTGACCGTGGGGTACAGCAGACCAGGTAACCCCTTGCTTGAGCCAGCGACCTTGGGTCCAAGCTGGTGAGCTTTGTTCGAACCAGATGAACCCGTGCTCAAGTTGGCGACCTCAGGGTCTCGAACCTGGGTCCTCCACATCCCAGTCTGACACTCTGTCCACTGCGCCACCACCTGGTCAGGCTCTGTGTGGTTTTAATAATAAAGAGAGATGGGTCTGTTGGGAGGTGACAGTCTGGGGCAAGAAGTAGCTGAGTCCCCTCCTGCCCCTGTGTTTTTCAGATTGTGGACCTGGACACCAAAAGGAATCAGAACCGAGAGGGCCTGAGGGCCCTGCAGAAGGATGTCAGCCTCTCTGGTAAGTCACGGCTTCCTCGCTACAGAGCCCAGACTGCCTGTTCAGTTTTCCTAAGGTCTTTGCCTTATCCCTAATAGAGGCAGGAGGCTACAGGTATGTGACACAGGCTGTGGCTCAGGGTTGCAGCTGCTTGTCTCCATGACAGGCCACGAGGGGCTGGCTTTTTGGTGATGGCCCTGAGAAAGTACTGGGGGTATAAAAACTGTGGTTCTGCCTTTGTGCTCTACGAGTGGATAGGACAACATACATACATAACTGGAAATTGTGAGAAAGCTGAAGAAGGGACAAGGCGAGGGAGGGATAGGTGTTGGAAGAGGGGACAGGGTCTTAGAGGCCAAGTGGCTGTGACAGAGTAAGCAAGGGGGGAAGGGCATGTGATGAGGCTGGAAAGATGGGCAGAGGCCAGGCCATAATGAAGGAAAGAAGTCTGAATTTGTGTTTAAAGTGCATTGGGAGGTGACAGGCTGGGGCAAGCCTTCCGGTTGCTTCTCACCTCACCAGGGTAAAATCCAGAGTCCTGCAAGACCCCATGTAAGGCAGACCCCCTTGAACTCTCCAGATTCATCTCGACTCTCCCCGTGACTTATCCTCACTGGCCCCCTTGCTGGACCTGACACCTCAAACACATTACTGGTCTTGGCTGCAGGGCTCCCACTGTCACTTTCTTCCAGTCTGTGTCCAGATGTCACATCATCAGGGAGGCCGTCTCAGATCACCTGGTATAAATAACAAGTTCCTCGGCTTCTCTGGCGTTCTCCACCCCCCTTGCTGTGCTTTAAATTTCTCTGCAGTGCTGAGACCTGTCAGGGTCTGACAGGTGATATCTCTGCCTGTATATTCCCCCTTTCACTGTACTTAGCTCCATGAGTGCGGGCACTTCTGTCGTGTTCTGCTGTGTTCTCAGCATCTAAAACAATGCCTAGCAGGTAGCAGGTGCTCAGAAATAATTTGTTGAGGGAGTGACCATTTGCCATTTCAGAAGATGTGATGGTTTGCTTCGGGAACATGTTTATCAAGATGCCTCACCCTCTGACGAAGGAAATGATTGAGAAAGGTAAGGCCCCCTGGGCATGGGTCAGGGACACAGCTGCCTCCCCCACCAGCCTCTTACATAACACAGAACTGAGAGTCAGGCTTTGGGCAGCTTGATGAGAGGTGGCTGTGTTAAAGGCCGTGTTGAGACTAATGTGGGTTTCAATCCCTGCTCTGCCAGTTACTTCATCATCTCTCAAGGGGGAGGGGTGCATCTGTAGCACAGTTGTTTTGAAGCTAAGAGAAGACAGTGTGTGTGCCTACATGATGCTTGTTTATGAGTGTGGAACAAGTTCGGACACAAGTAACAGAAAATGCAACAAATTGAGGCTTAAGAAAAGTTGTTTGTTTTTCTCATGTAAGAAGTTGTCCAAAGGTCAGCAATCCAGGACTGGCCCAGCCACTCAGCAGTGTCTCATGGTGGTTGTGTCATCATTGCAGGCCTCATGTGCGCATGTCAGGCTGGAGGAAAGGCAAAGGACTTTCTTCGTCTATGGCTGTCCTCCGCAGGGACTTCTGCTGACATCTCTATGGCCAGAACTAAGTCACACGGCCACCCATAGCTGCAAGGGAACCTGGCATAGTGAGCTTTTATTTCTTAAAAGAGATACTGGATTGAAATGGGGGTTGGGAGAGGGAGCCCTAGGGTCTGACACAGCCCAGGCTCTCGACAGATGTGGAAACAGCAGGTAGAGCAAGTTGGGTGACATCAGCCAGTTGCATTATTGAGTTTGGTAGCCTCTACTTCTCATAGTACAGTTTGCTATTAGGAGTAGTCTTTTAAGGTAAGATAACCTTTTCTATTCACTGTGGTTAATTAGGTTTCACTTGAGCATTCAACTTGCCCATGATTGTTGCCATAATCATGCTTTTCTAAAGACCCCTTGATGGACTTGGATTTATGAACTTCCTTAGCCACCTGTTTTCCAGCCATCTTAGGGTAGGCTGGGTGTAGATTCTTCATTTTATTCTTGCAGTTGACTTTTCCCTAATTTCACTGTGGGTGACATAAGATCCTGATGTCGCCTTCCCTGTGTATTGATCTGCCCCAGGTACTTTGCATAATGAAAATGGGTCAGGACTGAGAGTCAGGACTGGTCTGCTCAGCTGATCCTGGGTGCACTCAGGTTGTGGACAGGTCACATTGCTTCTCTAGCCTTTGGTTCCTTCCTCAGTTAATAATCTGAAGTCATCTTTTCCTTCCTGAATGCTAAGGGCCCTTGCTTTCAAAGGGGCTAGGGAGAGGCTGGCCTCCCTGACTCCCTTTGGGTCATTCTGTCTGTGGTTATAACTTCATCCTGTTTGCCCACCTCATTTTTTCAGATCAGGATCATCTGGATAAAGAAATAGAGAAACTCCGGAAACAACTTAGAGTGAAGGTCAACCGCCTCTTGGAGGCCCAAGGTATTGGCCCAGGGGTGTGGGGGTAGGAAACCAGGAGGGGAGAGAACCGTCAACATGGACTTAAAGGCAGGGTTGGGAAGCCCCTCCCAGGTAGACAGTGGCCTGGACAGCCTGGGGGAGGCACGCAGCTGTGGGCGGTGGCAGCGGTTGTCTCTAGCCATCCTGAGATAGAACAGACAAGGAAGTTTGTGGGTCTTCTTCCCGACACAAGTGCTTTCACAAGCTCTAGGATGGCTTGGGGTATCCGTGGTTTGGGGACCAGGATAGCTCTGGCTCAGGCTGGATTTCTAGGTAAACCTGACTCCTCCAGGTTGGTCACAGGGGTGGCCAAAATCTGGAGGTTTCTGGGCAGCAGTCATGATACTGCAGGTTCTCGGTGACTCAGGACTGGGGGTTAATGTGCGTAGTTCAGCACGTTGCAGATGTGAGCATGAATGCAGTGTAAGCTCCCTTCCCAGGCCTGGCTGCAGGCCCAGCAGGTGGGGCAGCAGGAGGTCCGAACTCACTGACTGGTGGTCTTCTCCCCCTAGGCAAACCGGAGCTGAAGGGTTTTAACCTGAACCCCCTTAACCAGGATGAGCTTAAGGCTCTCAAGGTCATCCTGAAAGGATGAACTTCAAGAACCAAAATAGGGGACCTAAGGCCAACACCCCCACCCGCCACCCCAGGGTCATGTGTGATCCAGAACTCTCCAACCTTGAAACCCGCAGGGACAGGATCTACCCTGCAGGGCGACAGACATTGGGAATCTGGCCTGATGTCTGTCCTGAATGCCGCCTCTTTGTCACCCCCAGCCTGCCAGTGTCTGCCGGGCCTGACCATTGGGGCTGGATGGACACAGGACCCATTGACAGGCCCTCGCAGCCCCAGTGGTGGGTGGGGACAGCGCCTGTGGGGGTAGGAGAATGACTGCGACAGACACTTCTCAACAGTGGCCTGCTGTTTAAGCGGCCCGGGCAGGAAGACGGGAGAGCAGTGGGAGCTCCGTTCCGGCATTCCTCAGCACGGCAGACGGACGTTCTCAAGCAGCGTGTGTCACAGAACTGGAATAGAGCTGGAGGCTCCAGGTGGTGTCTGAGCGAAGGAGAGAACCTTGGTGCTCTGTGGCTCGCCACACCCATCTGTGGAGCAGACATACCCCTTCTCCCCGCGCTCCATCGGGGCCGTCTTTCCTGCGTGCTCCCAGACGGAGCCCTGAGTGGGTGCCGCATGCGTTCAGGAGCCCACTCTCGGGGGTCCTGGCCCTCAGTGGTCTCGGATCCAGCGACCGTGCTGAGGGCTGCATGGCAGCTCTCCTGTTCATTGTTGTCTCAATAAATGTAACCAATGAAATGGAGGGCAGCCTCTAGTCTTTCCCTCATATGTTCCTTGAGGGCACTCCGCTTCCGTTAGGATGCCACCTGTGCAGGGGCAGTGGTTCCTCCTTGACGTGACAGCAGGATCAGACAGGTGGCAACGACTGCCAGTCGGAGCGGGCGTGCCGTGCCCCTCGCTCCGCTCTCCTGCCGGTAGTTACGTGGGCACAAGGCTGGCATGGCAGAGCTCACGGTTTCGTCAAAGGAACTAGCAATTTGGATTTTTAACTAGCAATTTTTTCTTTTAAATGTTGCTAACTCATTGAGAAAAATTTTAAAACTTTGGTGTTGGCCAAACAAAACACCCTGCATAAGTCAAATTTGGTTCAGAACTGTGGTGCATCCTCTTGTGATTTTTTAGTAGAAATTTCAAAAGAATAGGGAGATGGAGTTGGGAACTAAATGTCCACAGTGGACTAAAGGAATTGTTGGCCCCGGGTAGTGGGGTACCGCACAGCTATGGTCAAGAATAAGAGCTTTTGAGTACTGATTTGGAGCAAACTCCAAGATTAAGTGAGAAAAGCAAGGGGCAAGACAGGTGTCTAATAAAAGCTGGAGATTTGTACACAATCACCAATGGCTCCCTCAGAACACACTGCGTGGTTGGGGTGGAAGGTGGGACATGTTGCTGTTATATTGCATACTTTCAAATATAAGTTTAAAAGTAGAGAGTAGCAGCATTCACGCTGGTAGCTACTATCTGGTCGGACTGCCTCACTCACAATGTCTGTCTGAACATTGCCCCTACCTGTCTGGCAGGGTAGGTGCTAGGCCAAAAAAAGAGCCAATTGGATTCTGCTGGGAAGGTGGGACCCGTGCCTGGGCTCTGAGCTCGCCTCGGTTGCAGGGATAGAGCAAAATTGCCCACTCGGGAGGCAGGAGGCCCAGCGTGGCCCGGCTTCGGGCCTTCCCAAGGCTAACTGGTTCTTAAATAATTTCTGGTAGAGCTTTATCACTGTGACCTTTCCGACGGCAAGTTACCCTTAAATCTCTTTTCCCAGAAATAGAATTTTGCTTTAAGTTCTGTTAGATTCTGAAAGTAGGTAAAATAGTTGAGGGAAAAGAAAAAGCTAACTAGTTCACTTCTTGGATTTACCAGTATTTTCCTTCCTAAAGCCCTTCCGCTCTCTGAGCAGTCAGATTCTGTTCGTTGCAGCCGAAAGAACTGTCCTGAAGAGGGAGAGGCAGAGGGAGCTGCCTGGGATCCCGCGATAGGACCCCATAGAGCAGCACGCCCGCTTGTAACTCCTATTTAACCAAGAGGAGGCGTAGGAATGTGGAAAATGCAGAAATTCTTACTTGCACCCAACTCCGTAAGCCACCTCTGCCTGTCAGCCAAGACATTTTGGTTTAAAAAGCTCAACTCCCGCCTGACCAGGTGGTGGCGCAGTGGATAGAGCGTCGGACTGGGATGCAGAGGACCCAGGTTCGAGACCCCGAGGTCGCCAGCTTGAATGCGGGCTCATCTGGTTTGAACAAAATCCCACCAGCTTGAACCCAAGGTCACTGGCTCCAGCAAGGGGTTACTCGGTCTGCTGAAGGCCCATGGTCAAGGCACATATGAGAAAGCAATCAGTGAACAACTAAGGTTTTGCAACGTGCAATGAAAACTGATTGATGCTTCTCATCTCTCTCCATTCCTGTCTGTCTGTCCCTGTCTATCCCTCTCTCTGACTCACTCTCTGGCTCTGTAAAAAAATAAAAAGCTCAGCTCCCAACTTCAAGCAGGAAGGCCCAGAGAGGCACCTGTGTCACCCAGATGATTTACACCAGCACACCTTTGTGGGGGCCCTTCCTAAGCCGCTCTGCCTTCCTGGTCCATGTCCATCTGAGAAATGGGGATTCTCTGGCCTGCTGGCTTTCAGCTGGTCAGCAGAGCTCCGTGGCTTCCCTGGACATGCACGGTCAGGGTATTACCAGGAGGGGAGACCCACAGGGCTCAGCCCTCCAAACCCCCAATAAACACAATCTAGTAACTGCTTGCTTTGCAAGCACAGCTTAAGACAAGTTCCCTAGCCCATGAATCCTTGCTCTTGGAGGCCTCTGAGTACTAACCTCCTGAGAGACCTCAGAGGGTCAAAGCCAGGAGGGTGAGGCTGCAGCCGATAGCACCCTGAGCCAGGCCCCTTGCCCAGTAACTACGAGTAGACCTGTGCTCATTTATTGGACGTGATCTCTCTGGGGTAGAACTTGCTGAGTTTTTCTCTTTGGGCCTGTCCACCAAGCCAGCTGGCAGGGTTAACACCTGTCCAGTCCGGGAACTGGCTGTCTCCTGGTGCAGAGATGCCCAGGGGTGGGGTGGGGGAGTTCAGGGGGCCCTGCAAGCAGCAAAGGGCGCTGTGGCCCAGCCAGAGGGAGGGAGGCAGGCGCTCTGAGGTGCTGCTGTGCTGAGTAGAGAGGGGAGGGGACGGGCTGGCATGTCACCTCCCAGAGTCTCTTTCCCAGGGGCTGGGTGCTAGCTGGACACTTTCTTCTGGCCTTGAAGGTTGGAGAACAGCTGCTTCAGCTGCTCTTTTCGGTCATTGACGCAACCTGGAAGGGAAGCGGAGCGTTGGCTGGGCGGGCCTGTCCTTAGAAAGGGCGTTCTGGGGCGTGGAGCGGCCTGTGCCTCCACTCCCCGGTGGGAGCAGGGGACAGCAGCGGTGTGACCGCGACCACTGACGGCTATGGTTTGCGTACTGCACTGCGTGGCCCTGAGGCCGGTCATTGTCCCTCTGGCATCAGCTTTCTTGTCTGTAAACCAGGTGCCTGCCTATGGGCTGCATGCAGGGATCACCAGAGGGCGGCCGCGTTCACTGGGGACTCACCACAGGCACTGCTTCCAGTGTGAATGCGGCAGTTCAAGCTCTCACCAGGAATGATGTGTAGAGGAGAAAACCGAGGTTCAGAGAGGCTAAGTGATTCGTTCTAAATCACACAGTAAGTAGCAGATCTGGGGTTTGAACCCAGACTAATCTAGCTCTAGAGGCCAAGTTTTTAGCCACTGCCCCACACTGCGTTCCTCCTGGCTCGACTCAGTGAATGGGCATTTAAAGCTAGGAATGGGCATACCGCCCAGGACCTAGCAGGTGAAATGCTGGCTTTCTTCCCTTATCCAACCCGTGTGTCGGGCACAGATGGCGAAGGGATGAGTCTCCCACACGCGGCCCCTGCTGTCATGGAAGTCTGTCCCAGGCAGGCCACACCGAGAGGCCAACATGTGCTTCGCAGACCCTCCCCTCCCGGCACATTCGCGGTGCTGCCCACTTCCTGTTTGCTCTCAGAGCTGACCCTGGAAGCAACTCCACGGTCGTTTACTCTGTGCCAGGCACGCTGATGGCACTCACGAATGCTGCGGAGTGACTGAATCCACACAGCCACACCACTGACCTGGGGGTGTCGGCCATCTTTCTTAGCAGCCCAGAGCCCCATTCCTAACTCCTGGGCACACACCCGTCATCTTGGCTGCACTGAGCTAAGAGCCCACTCTGCACCCCCAGGTTCCGTGGAACCCTTGCCTTAACAGTAACTGGCTCATTCCTAACCCCCAAATCTTCGTGTCCAAGGCAGATCTCTTCTTGCAGTTCTAGGTCATCTCTTATTTATCTGCCGATCTTTCCAGCAGGAGACCCCTAGGCACACCCCTAACCCATTCCATCATACTCTTCCCACCCCCAGCCAGCCCTCCTGTACTGAGACATGCCACTGGACACTTGGGAATTATCCTAGAGACTTCTCAAGCAGTGGCTGTCAGGGTCACCTGGGAGATTTAAAAACGACCGATGTCCAGACCAACCGCATCCTTATCTCCAGCAGACAACAGTCTGTTTTAAAGCTCCTGTGTGATTCCAATATGCAGTCAAGGTGGCGAGCACTGGTCTGGATCTTTGCCAAACAGGGTCCAGAGACCAACAGCATCGATAGCTGAGGTGGCTTGTCAGCAAAGAGCTACAACAACCCCTTGCTTTCCTATGTGGGTACCTCTCTGCAAGGTGACTGCATTTCCTCCCAACAGGTGGACGAGTCTGTTTTCTTGCTCTGTGAATCTGGGCTGGACTAGCTTTAATTAATGGATTGTGGCAGAATGACATTGTATGACCTCTAAGCCCAGACTGCAAGAGGCTTTGCTACGTCTTCTCTTGCCTTCCTGTCACCCTGGGGCTGCCACCCTGGAGGACAACTGGCCACCTACAGAGAGAGCCCCAGCTGACAATCAGCATCAACCACCACACGGGTCAGTGAGGCCATCCCAGGCCATCAGATCTCAGTAAATCAGGTGCCTGCAGCCCTGTAAGTGACTCTAGGTGACACCTGAAGAATGCATAGCTCTTAAGAGACTTGTTTAAAGCTGTGAGGTTTGGGGAAGGTTTTTTACACAGTAACAGTTAACCAATAGGGCATCATCCAGGAACTTGTCAGATATGCAGAATTGTAGGCTCTGCTCCAGACCTACTGAATCATAATCTTCATTTTGACCAGATTTCCGGGTGATTGTGTGCACAGCTTGAAAGCACTATGTAGTCATCCTCCAACAACACAATGTGGCAGGCCCCAGGGACCTGCTATGGAAAAGCCATTCAGCGACCTCTTCTCCTTTGCCTTTCTCAAGGCAAACTACTCAACACCCCGGGCTTTCTCACAGCTTGGGTGGCCCTGTGAGCCAGTTCTGATGGATAAGACGTCCCTGGGAGGGCTTCCCTTCTGGAATAAACAGCCAAGGCTTGAAGGAAAAGCTTCAGTCCTTCGGCCTTCCTCCTTTCTTTCTGCCTGGGACCAGGACGTAATGTCTGGAGTTGGAGCAGCCGTTGTGCAACCGTGACACAACAAGCAAGAGCACCCAGGCCACCAGCTAAGTGTGGCAAAGCAAAAAGAGGAAAGAGCTGGGTCCCTGGGAACACCACACTGCCATAGTGTCACCCTGGACCGCCAACCCCCCCCCCCCCCCCCGACTTCCTGTGGCTTGAAACACATTAGTCTCTCTCCGGCTATTAGTTGGCTTTTTTGCTGCTTGCAGCCAAGCCCAACCCTAAATCATACCAAACGCTAGAAAAGATTTAAAACCTTCTTTTCATCAAACAGCAACAACAGCATACCCTCTCCCTCCTGGAAGCACACCAGAGCCAGTCCCTCCCTCCTCTTCTCCCCCCACAGGCGCGAGTCTCCTGAACTCTAAGGGACCTTATGAGACTTGCGACCAGGGGAGCAGTGGGCAGCGGCAGCTCGTCCTGGGCTACACCCCCAAACCTACCCCCAAAGCCCCTTTGCTCTGACTCTCCAGTGGGCTGACAGCAGCCTGCCTGGGCTCACTCCCCTCCCCCCCCAGAGGTTTCTAGAGGCCAGAGCAGCCCCGCCGGGCTTCTCCTGTCTCTGCTTCTAGCCTAAGCCCTTCCTTGTTGCACTGTCCCCGCCTTTAATAAATGTACTTTAAAAAAAAAAAAGATGCCACAAACAACATTTTAAAAGCACATTACGCCCTGGCCGGTTGGCTCAGCGGTAGAGCGTCGGCCTGGCGTGCGGGGGACCTGGGTTCGATTCCCGGCCAGGGCACATAGGAGAAGCGCCTATTTGCTTCTCCACCCGCCCCCCCCATCCTTCCTCTCTGTCTCTCTCTTCCCCTCCTGCAGCCAAGGCTCCATTGGAGCAAAGATGGCCCGGGCGCTGGGGATGACTCCTTGGCCTCTGCCCCAGGCGCTAGAGTGGCTCTGGTCGTGGCAGAGCGACGCCCCGGAGGGGCAGAGCATCGCCCCCTGGTGGGCAGAGCATCGCCCCTGGTGGGCGTGCCAGGTGGATCCCGGCCAGGCGCATGCGGGAGTCTGTCTGACTGTCTCTCCCCGTTTCCAGCTTCGGAAAAATAAAAATAAATAAATAAATAAAGCACATTACAAACTAAGTAAAATGTACACAATGAGCTTGACAGAGAAGTAATATCCTCGACATATTAATATCCAAGGCCTTTATACATTTAGAAAAATGTAATCAACCCACTGAAAAATAGATTGAGGAGGGACAGCTAACAAAAGAATTGCAAATTAAAAAATCCAACACCTCTCCAGGAATCAAGTGAATTACAAGTTACAAGTTGGTAAACTTTTTTTTTATTTTTTTAATTCAGAGCTGGCAAATTTGTGTAATCTTTCTAGAAAGCATTTTGGCTGTAATAAATTCACCTCTCTGACCCAGGGATTATATTTCTAGGAACCTTTCCTAAAGAAACAGATTTTTCTGTTGAGCTTTATGTGAACAAAAGGTTTGTCGTGGCATTATTTATAAAAGTAAAAAATTGAAGTCATGCCATGTGCTCAATTATAAGAAATTGGTTCAGCAAGCCTGGCGTCAATCCAAGCTGGAATCTCTGTAGCTGTACGGTAATTTTGTTTCTCACTGTGCTCAGGGAAAGAAGAGCCTTGCAGTCAAGCATTCGGGTTTGCGAGTCAGACAGATTGGAATCCAAGTCCCGGCTCACCGCTTAGAGCCCAGACCTCAAGCACGTTGCGTAACATCTGGAGACCGTTTCCTCATCTGTAAAATGATAATAAAATCTGCCTAGAGATGTAATGAGACCATGTACGTAAGATATTTAGTCTAGGCCTGACAAGTGTTTCCAAAAGAGAGGCTCTTACTGATGTTGTTGAATGAGGCGGAAAATGCCATGTGGAAAAGTGGGACTCAAACTCCAGCCCTGCCCTGGCTGGTTGGCTCAGTGGTAGGCTGCTCTGGCCTCTAGAAACCTACGGGAGGGAAGTGAGCCCAGGCAGGCTGCTGTCAGCTCGCTGGAGAGTCAGAGAAAAGGGGCTTTAGGGGTAGGTTTGGGGGTGTAGCCCAGGACAAGCTGCTGCTGCCCACTGGTCCCCTGGTTGCAAGTCTCATAAGGTCCCTTAGAGTTCAGGAGACTCGCACCTGTGGGGGAAGAATGTCCTAAGTTCAATTAGTGGTCAGGGCACAGAGGAGAAGCACCCATCTGCTTCTCCACCCCTCCCCCTCTCGCTTCTCTCTTTCTCGTCTCATCGCCTCCTGTAGCCATGGCTCAATTAGAGCAAACTGGCCCCGGGTGCTGAGCATGGCTCCATCAGGCGCTAAAAACTGGCTCTGGAGCAAGGGCCCCAGATGGGCAGAGCATCGCCCCCTAGTGGGCTTGCCGGGTGGATCCCTGTCCAGGCAAGTGCCTCCCCTCCTCTCACTAAAAACAAAACAACAACAAAAACCCTCCGGCCCTATGCCAATTCCGTAAAAGAAAAAAATCTGCATATACGCATCTTTTAAAAGCTGGAAGGAAATACGCCAGATTGTTAAAGATGGTTATGTCTGGATGGTTTTTTATTTCCTTCTTTAGTTTTCAAATATTCTACAATAAGTGTGAATAATTTTTTATAATCAAAGAAAATTTGCAGTTTTTTAAACACCAAGTTTAAAATCAAGTGAAGTGCTTAATTTCTCTTAAGCGAGAGTGTGAGTTTTGTTGTTGCTTGTCTTCCTAAGACTTCTGAAACCTGCGTCCTGACAGATGAATAAAGCCTCTCACTATGTGTCAGACGATGTTCTAGGCACATACCGAGATAGAAACTAATCCCCATTTTACAGACGAGGAGCAAAGAGGCTGAGTCCTTGGCCTGAGGTCATACAGCCGTGCCAACCTACCAGTCCTAGCCGACCTGGCACCTCCCGAGACACATCCCCAGTGCCCGCTCCCCACCTGCCCCACCTACCGAGGTGTGTGTTGGTCACGAAGCTCCCCGCCTCTGACAGGTCAAGAAAGCCCTCTTCTCTGCTGACAGGGCCATCGTTCCACATGAGATCAAAGCCGCCCACTCGCTTCTCCCTTCCCGTGAGCCTGCACAGACAGGGGACACAAAGGGTTAAAGACGGTGCTCCCCGTGGGGCCCAATCAGGTTCCCACGCTGTCAGAATTCCGTCCTTTGTCCACCATTCACTGGCTGTTTCCCAGAGGCCCACACAGGTCTCAGAGGGTCATCCCCCATTTTTGTCCCTTGGCTCCAACACTGGCCCTAAGTACTTCTGCACTGTGGACTAAACTCTGCTGTCTTCCCCGGACCATAAACTCCATGAAGGCAGGGACAGGGTCTGTCCCGTCCTTTACTGTGTCCTCAATGTGTGGCACAGGGCCTGGCACACAGTACAGGCTCAGTGTTTGTTGAATGAATAAGTGGACACCTGAGGTTCCCCTTGCTTAGCATCCGTTTCACGTTCCTTCAGCCTAAGGGAGCCTCTGTTTCTTTCGAGAACATCCTCCCTCTCTCGCTGGGGGGTGGGCACAAGACCGAGACCTGGTCAATCAGAGTCACAGTGATTGGTTCAGAGATGAGAGTGTGGCCCAACCGTGAGCAATGAGAGTCAGCCCTCACACTCTTGCTAGAATAACTGAGAAACTGCTGAGAGAGAGGGAAGAGAGAAGGGGTGAGGGAGACAATGGGAAGGAGGGAGAAACAGACCAACACAGACTGAAGTCAGACCCTGGATTTTTCCATGATATACTCATTGCAATAACAATATATAGTCTCCTATTGAGCTCTTCCTGTAGCTAGGTGCTTGTCAATAAATTATCTCGGTGACTTAACCTAACAATCCTGAGAGGTAGATACAAGTTCCCATTTACAGATGAGGAAACAGGCTCAGAGGCGAAGGGATGGTCCAGGACCCCACAGTCAGGCCAGTGTCTCTGAGGGCTGCTCTGGTCCCGAGGTTCTGAGCTCTTTCCCTCCCTCGGTGGGGGCCCCCACTGTCCTGTCCAGGGGGCATGAGCGAGCCCCCCCCCCCACCTGGCTTCCATATCCACGACGTGCAGTGTGTCTTCCAGGAGACAGCTCTTGAGCTCATAGTCCTCCGGGCTGCTGGCTGTCAGCGATGGGGAGGCGTTGACCTCCAGAAGCCATCTGGGAAAGAAGGGGTGTGGGCCTTAGGGTTACCTGACCCCGGGGGCCCCTGGGATTTCACTCAGAGGCTAGATAGATGGGATGCCTGGGCCCCAACCAGAGCCATTCTCTCCGCTTTCCATTAGAGGAAAGGTTTCGGTGGCTAAAACTTTTCAAAAACGATTGTCACAAATTTGATACCCCCACAGGGGCCAGGCTGCAGTGAACCGGAAAGAGCATTCCACATCTAAAGGATGGCGATGGCCGGCTCCAGGGAGGCCTGTCCCGCAGGACAGTAAGCCCAGAACTGCTACATCATCCGAGCTTTCCAGAAAAGCCAGAAACGCAGAGTTTTCTGTGAACACCCCAAGATTTAGAGACTGTCACTGAATTTCAATGAAAAAGAAACAAAAAACATTCTGAAGTCCAAATTCAAAGTGTCGGCAGGCCAAAAGCTACCCAAGGGCCTTCAGCTCACAGCCTCTTGTTTTGTGCAGGCCGATCGTTTACAGCCAGGGCCCTGGGCACAGAGAGGGGAGGGCACGCCCAGCAGGGCAGTGGGAGACTCGGGCCCCACTTCTCACTATGTGCCGCCTCCTCCAAGCTGTGTCCCCCATCGGTGTCCACTCTACTGCCCATGGCCGCATCTCAACCCAGGGGGCAAAGGGGAGAGACCCGCTGGTACAGAACCGAACCCCATTTCTCTTAAACCTGGGCCCGACTTCAATCTTGCTCTATGACTCCTACTCCTAGCTCAGAGACCCCTCAACACCACACAGTGACCCCGGGGAAGGGCTGGGTCCAGGGGCCGTGGTGCTGGCAGGGGAGCGGCCCAGCCCGGGAACTATGACCCTGGGCCTGGCTCTGCCCTTGACTTACTGTGTGACCTTGAGCCCCCAGAACAACCCCACTGGCATCACAGAAGGGCCACTGCTGTGGTCCCTGCCATCTCAGCTTTGTTCTACGCGTCCACAACCTCATAGACCCTGGCGCAGTGCACCAACTTCCCGAGAGAGCTCAGCATGGTGACAGTTCTCCCCTACACAGCACTAAGCATCCCGAAAGCGCCGAGGCTGGAACCTTCTTGCCTGGCACCAGCGGGAGTGGACCCCTGACTCGGGAGATATTCAGCCAAGGCCTCAGTGCCAGGCATGGGGCTCAGAGCCCTCTACCTCCTTCATTCCTCATAACTGTCCTACTGGCACAGCCACCATTTTACAGATGGGCAGACTGAGACGACAGAAGGTGTGCCCAGCGAAGGGCAGAGCTGAACTCAAAGCCAGAGTCGGGTGCAGAGTCGCCCCTGGCTGTCCGGGGCCACTGGGCCGGCCACTTACGGCTTGAGGTCCTGGTCTACGAGGATGTCATAGCCATACAGCTCGAAGCAGTGCTTGTCACTGATGATCACCTTCTGCACGCTCTGCAGGCTCTTGATGAAGATGTTGTCCATGTCGCTGAAGAGCGTCTCCACCGCCTCTGGCCCATGCTTGGACGCCAGGTACTGTCGGAAGCGCTGCAGCATCCATTTGCAGCCCTGGGACCCAGGCACCCGTGTTGGGAGAGGGAGTGTGGGTTAGCCAGGACCTGGCCTGCCGGGACCCTCCAACAATCACCATCAACCTGGACCTCAGGCTCGGAAAGAGGCGCCCATCCCCGAGTCTGTGATTAGGAGAACCCCACGTGTGTCCCTCCCCTTTGCGGAAAGACTCTGCAAGCCCAAGGGAAGTGCTCGACTAGAGTGCGTGCGCCTCTCTTTCTAGAGCATAGCCTGTGCCCCACAACCCCAGAAGTCCTCGCCCAAATGCCCTGCGCAGGCCTCTCCCCTGGGCTGCCTCCTTGAAGACAGCACTGCCCCTGTGTGCATCCTAAGCCCAAGGAGTGATCAACTGCCATTTGCGGTAGGGCTAGGGGGCATGCAGGAGGCCCCCGCTGTGTGGGTGTGAGCTGGGGACCCGCTCTCCCTGTGCACCTCTGTTCTGGCTTTAACTCCAAGAAGTCCAAGAGTTCTAAATTTGATCCTGGCCTTGCAGGTTATTAGATAGAAGATGAGATACAGAGATAGATAGATAGATAGATAGATAGATAGATAGATAGATAGATAGAAGATAGATAGATAAGGATAGATAGATGATAGGTAGGTAGATGATAAAGACATATCTGTCAATGCAGGAAACACTTTTTGTTAGAGGATGTGTTACTCTGATGAATAACTTAAAGATCCAGACACGATGCATAGGCCTCCATTTGTACTCTTGCCCTGGGCCCAGCAAATGGGAAGGGTGGGCCTGAACTCACTGTGAGTAATGAGCCCAATGCAGGCCTACCCCGGCTCTCTGGCACTCTAACTCGCCACCCCAGCCAGTCCCAGAAGCTGTACCTGGATGGCAGATGCCCAGCTTGCTCACCTTCTCTGGGTGGTAGTCGGGGGACAACTTTTGCACAGCGACATTGGTGAGGTGAACATCTGGCAGAGGTTGGTGGTCAAGGACCGGTGTGGACAAGAAGGGTGAGTCCTGCTCCCAGGAACCAAACTAAGACCCTTCCTCAGGAATTGATGGGGAAGGCTACAAAACAGCCCAGAGGTCACATGTGTGGGCTTCAGAGTCAGATGGGCCAGGTTTCAAATCCTGCCTACATGTTTCCTGGCTGTGGGCACCTGAGCAAGTCACTTAACCTCTCTGAGCCTATTTCTCCCCCTCTTAAACAGGAGTACATAATAGTACATTGGCCTCACAGAGTTATTTGAAAGTTCAGATACCATTCTGTATAGCACCTCTCATAGTGCCTGGCATAGCTGATATTACATTATGATTTTTCAGCTCAAAAGGAGAACATTTTCTAACAAGTAGAGAGACTAAATATCAAACAGCCATCTCAGGACATTCCAAGCCCTCTGTCACTAGAGGGGTTCAGGCTGGGTGGTCACCTTGTAAGTATATTGGGAAATGATCCAGCCTTGGGGTGGGGTCAAGATGGCCTTTGAGGTCCCCACTCTGAGCGTCTGCCTTTTGCTGTCATCACCATCGTGACCCCAGTGAGATCCACCACACGGTAGCTTACAGAGCATGGTCCCGTCTTCTCACTTGTTCCCCAAATTATTCCCAACTCGAAGAGACCTTTGAGGCTCACAGAGGTTAAGGAACAGCCATTCAGAATACCACTTCATTCAACAACCATGGCTAAGGAGGTTGAGTCCTCCCAAACCCCATGAAATGACCATAAGGTGTGACCTTCTCCGGGACTTATTGAGACAGCTCACATATAGGAAAACAGGCTCTCAGTCACTGACCTTAGTCTAATTCTACTAAAACATATGTTGCTCCATGTTTGTAGCATGTTGAACTGGGGAAGGTGGCTTCCACTTCTAGAGAGAGGTGAGTATCTTTTTTAGGATCCTAAAATGTCTTCGTTAAGAGATTTCCAAAGGCTTCCTCCCACACACATTTGTCTGAGAGTTTTTCTAGTCTTAATTTTAAAAGAATAAGCACATAACAAACCACAAAATGAATGGATAAATAAAATGTGTTACATCCACAAAAGGAATGTTACTTGCCAATAAAGAGGAATGAAGTACTGACAAGTGCTACAACACGAATGAGTACTGAAAACGGTAAGCTAAGTGAGCTAAACGAAAAGTTAGACACCAAAGACCCTATACTGTATGAATCCATTCACACTGTATATCCAGAATCCGCAGCAGAGAAACAGAAAGTGTCTGCTCAGGGCTAAGAGCAGGGGCGGGGCTGCTGGCGGGGAGGAAATGGGAAATGACAGCTACCGAGTACAGGGTTTCTTTTGGGGGTGATGAAAATGTCCTAAAATGACAGTGGTGATGGTTGTGCAAATATGATAAAAATCATTGGGTTGTATGCTTTTACGGGGTGGATTGAGTGCTATGTGAATACAGCTCAAAAAAGCTGTTACTAAAAATAGGAAAACAGGAGGTTCAGGCAAAGTGAGTTGCTGGCTCAATGGTTCAAGCAAGTTGGCCCCGGGGCACTGAGGATGGCTCCATGGCCTCCACCTCAGGTGCTAAAAAGAGCTCGGTTGCTGAGCAACAGAGCAATGCCCCAGATGGGCAGAGCATTGCCCCCTAATGGTCTTGCCAGGTGGATCCTGGTCAGGGTACATGCAAGAGTCTGTCTCTCTACCTCCCCTCCTCTCACTGAATAAAAAAAATATGCATATAAGGAAAATACAGATATAATGTTTACCGAAAAACAACAAAAAACTGTACAAACCTGGGAGAATATGCATCAAAATCATAAGCAGTGATCTCTAGAAAACGTGGCTAGACATTTTCTTTTCTTTTTTGTATATTTCTGCACTTTCTGACTTACCTTTAAAGAGCTATAGTATTTTTATCATGAAAGCTATATTCTTTAAATGGCCTAATTTTTATTATCAAAGTAGTGCAAAGCGATTGTAAAAACAATTCGTCATGAAAGGAAATGCGCAAAGTTGAAAACAAATGTTTCCTGACCTGATGCTAATCGCCCGCCGTTTTCAGAGTTGAGAGATAGGGACTATCTTTCATACTTCCTTCTAAACAGAAACAAACTTCCTTAAAAGCAAAAACAGGGTTACCAACACACCACTTCTAGATCTTGCTTTTCACATGATAGTCTTAATAGAGTTCTTCCCATGACAACCAATCAACCCAGGATACACTGGTCGTCGATGCTGCTGAGGGTGAAGCGGGTGTTGGAGAAGCGGGCGAAGCCGTCCCGGTACAGCCAGGCCCGCAGGGGGATGTACTGTCACAGAGGTGGGGCCAAGGAAGAGAAGGGGGGGGAATAAGTGCTCGGGCTTTCACCCTTCCTGCATTTTGCTCCTGCTGTTCCCTCTACCTGGCATGCCCTTCCTTCTTTCCCACATCAGCCTCCTTTGATTCTTCCCCCTCCCTCCTCAGGGTGAGGGTGGGGGCAAGATGCGGAAGAAAACAAAATTAATGGGCTTCTTTTCTGCTCACCCCCACTTCAGGGTGTATCCACAGTTCCCAGTAGACAGTGGGTGGGCCTGCCTCCTTGGGCCCAGCAAAGAGTAGTGTCCCATGAAGGTTTCAATGTTTGTTGAACGAAAGAATGAATGAATGGGTGGAAGGAGCCCAGCACCTCCCTGGCTGAGAGACTAGGTTCTGGGGCTAGGCCGCCAGGACACTAACCCGAGCTCTCACAGCAGTGTGACCTTGGGCAAGTCACTCAACCCCTCTGTATCTGTTTCCTCATCTGGAAAGTGAGTAATAGAACCTACCTCCCCGGTTATTAGAGGACTGATTGAGATAAAACCTGCAAATACCAGGGCCTGGGATTAGTAGGTGCTCGGTAAACGTTAGCTGTGGTTGCCATGGATGACAGAATGAATAAAAAAGGACACGTGTCGGCCTAGCGTGCGGAGGACCCGGGTTCGATTCCCGGCCAGGGCACATAGGAGAAGCGCCCATTTGCTTCTCCACCCCTCTGCCGCGCCTTCTTCTCTGTCTCTCTCTTCCCCTCCCGCAGCCAAGGCTCCATTGGAGCAAAGATGGCCCGGGCGCTGGGGATGGCTCTATGGCCTCTGCCTCAGGCGCTAGAGTGGCTCTGGTCGCAACATGGCGACGCCCAGGATGGGCAGAGCATCGCCCCCTGGTGGGCAGAGCGTTGCCCCTGGTGGGCGTGCCGGGTGGATCCCGGTCGGGCGCATGCGGGAGTCTGTCTGACTGTCTCTCCCTGTTTCCAGCTTCAGAAAAATGCAAAAAAAAAAAAAAAAAAAAAAAGGACACGTGGAGGGCAGACCCAGACACTGGGGTGTCTAAGATGGTAAAACTTAGATCCATTTTCCTGCCCCACCTGCCCTCAGATGTCACCCTGGGCTCTCCCAGGTGGGCAAAGCCAGACAAGTTCACACAGGTGCCCCCAGAATAGGCTCTGCCTCTGTCCCTGAGTCCAGCTGCCCCCGCCCCACCACTGGAGGGGGGCACCCGCCTTAGTTACGCACCGACATCACCAGCACATAGACACGAAGGTCAAACTTGCGGCCTGTGAATCAAGGAAATAAGGAACTCATGTAATGGTGATTGTCAGGCACTGTTCTAGGTCTGGGGGATATGACAGTGGAGCCGCATATGTGAATCCCAGGTGGGGAGGGCTGGGGGTGAGCCAGATGTCGGGGGCAGGACAAGGGCTGGAATTTAGGCGTGTTGGGTTCGAGGTGCCGGGAGATGCCCAGGAGGGGCTGTCGGAGGCTGTGGCACATCAGGATTTGGGGCAAGGTCTCGACAGAAGGCTGGGAGTCACTGGGTGATGTCTAAAGCCACAGAAAGAGGGTGGGGCCACTGGGGAAGGAGGGGGAGGAGAAGAGACCCGAGGACTGCCCCTGGAGAAGGACATCATCCAAGGTGAGAGGAGGCAAGTGAATCAACAGCATTCAGTGCTGCCCCTGCCACCAGCGGGTCCCTCTCAGATGACGAGACCCTCCGGAGTCACGCCCCTTCACACACACACACACACACACACACTGCCACAGGCCTGGGTGTGCAGACCCCATTAAGGAACGGTAGATGTGCAGGCGCCCTGGGGAAATCTGCACAGGCTCCACGGGGAGGGCCCAGGATGTGTGAATAGGATAAACACCACTGGGCTGTGCGCTTCAACTGGGTGAATTGTGCGGTGTATGACTATTAAGCTGTTATTAAAAAAAGGGAAAAGAGGACATTCTGGCAAAGTGAACAAAGTGAAAGCTTCCACGGGTCACATAGCTATTAAGTGGCAAGGTCAGCATCTGAACCCAGGCAGCGTGGCTCTGGAAGCCTGCACCCACTGACGGACCGCGGGCAGATTTCTCTGCCAGCCCCTTGCAGGCCCTAGGCCCTCGCGCTCCCTCTCCCTCCAAATCCACCCACAGGTGGCTCCTAGCTGTCACTCAGCCTTCAGCCTCCCGTCACCTCCCCAGAGAGGCCTCCCTCCCTCTCTGTCCCATCACCCAGCTCCATTTACTTCCTAGCACTCTGGAACGGTCTCATTTCTTTCTAGTTTTTCGCTGTCTGCTTATGTGGGGCATAAACTCCATGACAGCAGGCTGGGCGGCCAGCACCCAGGACAGTGGCTGGCCATGAGTAGGCTCTTTATAAATACCTGTTCGATAACTGCACGAATGAGTTGGTTCTTGAAGAATGAGGGGCATTTTAGTGAACAAGGGAGTGGGACGGGCATGCCAGGCGGAGGAGCTGCACAGGCCACCGCGAGGGGGTGGGAGACCGCAGGACAGATCTCCCTCCATCTCTGCCGCCCTTCACGCCCGGGCAGGCCCCGCCCACAGGTCAGGCCCCGCCCACAGAGCCGCTCACCTCCTATCAGATAGGGATTTTCGATATAACGCTGAGCTACATAGTTCTCCACAGGCATTTCTTCTTTCTGGTCATCCAAAAATTTTGAGTCCTAGTTGTAATAATAATAATTATTGTTAACATTCATTGAGCACATCCTGTGTAGTAGGCATTGTGTTAGGCACTCTCCCTGGGGTATATTGTTCAGTCTTTAAATCAAGCCCATCAGGGAAGTACTAGTGTTATCCCCATTTCACAGATGAGAAACTGAAGCACAGAGAGGGGGAGCCGCCTTCCCAAGGTGACACAGCTAGCCAGTGGTTCAGCGGGAAGTGAACCCACACAGACTGGGGCCGGAACCTGGGCGTTTAACCCAATAAGGTGGCCAATGGCCACATGGGCCATGTGCATTTAACTTCATTAAAAGTGAAATTACATACTACAACATATACGAACCTTGAAGACATAACTGAGTGAAAGAAGCCAGACACGAAAGGACAAATATGGTATGACTCCCCTTAAATGAGGGACCTTGATTAGTCCAATTCATAAGAGACAGAAAATGACACAGTGGCTTCCACAGGCTGGAGGGAGAGGGGTGGGAAGTCAGTGTTTAATGGGGACAGAGTCTCAGCTGGGGGAGATGAGAGGTTCTGAAGATGGACGGTGGTGACAGTCGCACAACAGTGTGAATATAATTAATGTCACAAAACTGTACACTTAACTATGGTTAAAATGGTAAATTTTATGTATATTTTACCACAATTAAAAAAGGAATAAATTAAAAATCCAGCCCTTCAGTCACACCGGCTACATTTCAAAGGCTCAGTGTCAACACGTGGCTAGCGGGCACCACACCAGAAAGCACAGGTGTGCACCATCCCCCACTGTAGAGAGGCCCACTGGTCAGGGCTGCCCAGAGCGCTGCAGAGCCCCCCGGAAGTCCCTCCACCTTCTCTCCGCTAATTCCCAGCTGGCCAGCCCTGCCCGGGAAACTGCGATGGCCTCACAGCCTGTCGCAGCCTGCAAAGGCCCTTCCCGCCCACACTGTTCCCTTCAGAATAACTCGGGGAGGAAACTGAGCCAAAGGCAAGCTCACAAGCTCGGTGAGGTCACATAACTGAACAGTGGCAGGCAGCCCTGGAACTCAGGTCACCTGGCCCCCAGGGTGGAAACTTTGACACCTCCCACCATCCTGCTGCCACAAATATTTTAAGAAAGAGGCAGCCAGGCCTTCCCTTCCTGGGACCCGCTGCCCCCACATGCACTCATGTGGCTGGCAGAGGGCTGGCCGCACCCTGGGCCTGCTGGGCCTCCACGCCAGCGAGCTTCCTCCCAGCGGCGCCCTGACAGTTTCGCGGGAGGAGCAGGACACCCGTGGAAGGAGGAAGCTCGTTCACTGAGCACCTGCTGCGAGCCCACCAGCCTGCTCCTCTCACCCACTGCACCACTGTCATCTCTCAGGGCCAGAGGGGTTCAGCAACCTCCCCAAGACCACATAGCTCCCGAGTGGTGGAGGCAGGACTGGAACCAGGATTTCTACCGCACTGTGTCCTGGGACAGGGCAGAGGCAGGGAGGGGAGGGAGCTGCCTCAGGCTCAGTCCAGGACCTAGCAGAAGTCAGCCAAACTCCGCCCAGGCAGGAGAGCAGGGGCTCCAGGTACCGAAGGCTTCTCAGGTTTAGGCACTAACCCATCGCGTTCTCAGCAGGTACTGCTACTATCCCTTATTTGCTTGAGAGATGAAATCACTTGCCCAAGGTCACAGAGCTAGGAAGTGGCAAGGTCAGAATTTGAACCTAGGCAGTCTGGTTAGGGAGGGAGGGGAGAGAGGCAAGCTCACCTTCCTCCAGTCCATGACGTCCTTCAGCCTCCGGAAGAGGAAGATGCCCTTCCCCTGGGACCCAGACACCTGGGGTGGGGTGGGGTGGAGACAGAACAGAAAGGTCCGCATTCAGCTCTGCTCTCCGTGGCTCCTCATTAACCCCTGTGCCTGGGGCTCCTTCCCGGCACCTGTCTCCATCCCCCTCACGGGCCTCCAGCTATCCCCAGAGGAGTGGCCAGCCCAGCCTCAGGGGCTGGGACAGAGAAGGTGCTGAACCTGGTGGGAGGGAGAGAGAGGCAGAGAGGAAAGCGAGAGACCAGCTTAGCTCACAAAGGCATCAATGGCATGAATAATACAAAAGAGCAGACGATTAAAAATCCATTTCTAACAGTCCTGGGAACATATCATCCAATTCTTTTTTTGGAAATCAATTTGCCTTCCTAATTAGGTTTTCCTTCGGCTAATACTGAAATCAGTCTGCCTTCACGGAATGCCAGCATAGATAATTCATAGCTGCACAGAGAACAGGGGCTGGCGGAATCTTTAATATCACGCAGGCCAGCCAGCACCAAGGCAGTACTTCCTCCTGTGACGGCCTCTCCCACGGTCGGTGGTCGGTCGTCTGCTGGCCTCGCACATCCCCAGTGCCAGGCGCTCACCTGCCCTGCGCCCCGCCACTGCCCGTTTGTTGCAGAACAGCTCTACGAAGCAGTCATCCAGAGGTATACAGTAGGTGTCTACTACATGCTGGGCATCGTGCTAGAGCAATAAAGGAACCAGCAAGGAGGAACCCAGCAAACAACTCTCATTTCTCTCAGTTTCCCTCTGGGCACAGCCCGCGGCCTCCCCTCAGCCCTGCTGAACTTAGGGTGTTAGAAGCATGCTAGCAGCTTCTACCCAGCCTTCCTGTGGGGGTCTGACAGCGCTCTCAGCCCCCTGCTCCCTCCCCTATCCTCTCACAGGCCAAACTCCGGCATCTGTTTCTCAGCGGACCCAGAACAGTTTGTTAACTGTTTTCAATATAGTTGCTTCTCTTTATCATCAGATATACTTTACTGCACGCTTTTATAAACACTGTCCCGTGACAGGGTCTGCAATGCACCAGATGCTAAAGAGCAGAGGCATGGGAACAGTTCAGAACCCCTGCCCTTTTTCAAGCTCCTGGCAGTTGGTGTCTCTGTTATTTGCTGCCCAAAGCATCGGAGCTCCTAGGAAATATCAGTGAGAAGGTGTGAGAAGTTAAGGTTGGGGTAAACTCATAAAACAATATAAAAAAGTGGTTCTTCCTGTCCTGCAGTTTGGAACGAGGCCCCCAAAGCTGAGAACCCAGGCCGCCCAGACTCACACCTGAGTAAAGGATTAGCCTGCTCTGCGGGCACAGAGAGACCGACAGGTGGGGGCCTGACAGCCCAGACCTCACAGCCAGGCACCTGCCCCGGCCACACCAGGGAGGTGGCAGGAGCCAGCGAGCTCCCCACCGTCAGGCCTGGCCCACCTCCCTGCCAACCCAGAGGGCTGGGGGGAAAGGAGGCTTAGATGGAAATGAGGTTTGGATGTGTACACTTTAACTCTACACTGGGCTTTTTTTTTTAATTATTTTTATTTATTTATTTTAGGGAGGGGGAGAGAGAGAGAGAAGGGGGGGGAGGAGCAGGAAGCTTCAACTCCCATATGTGCCTTGACCAGGCAAGGCCAGGGCCTTGAACCGGCAACCTCAGCATACCAGGTCGATGCTTTATCCACTGCGCCACCACAGGTTAGGCTACACTGGGCTTTTAAATTCCATACACAAGGGTTTGTTCCTACATTCCCCGAGAGTAACAGCCTAACTCAGCCCCACAGCAGGGCGGCGGGATCAGACACCGTGGGAGCGGGGTGCTTTTGTAAGTGCTCCAGAAAATTCTGACGCACTCGCAAGGCTGAGAAGAACTCCTGCACTGACTCACGGTGCCAAGTGGGGTCCAGGGACTGGCAGCAACGGCTCGCTCATGAGCTCCATTTTACAGACGAGGAAATGGCCTCAGAGGGGTTGAGTGGCGCTTGGGGTCACACGGCATATCAGTGACAGATACAGTTAGAACCCAGCCTAGTCAGACTAGAAGCACAGTCCCCACGCCCTACACCCAAGGCAGGGTGCCTTGGCCACTCGGCCACTCAGGAGAGACAGGCCTGCACGTTGGAGCGTGCGTGCACACACACACACACACACACACACACACACACAAACATGCAGAAGCCAAGATTCCTCCTCTTAATTACAGCCCTAAAGGCTGTGGGCTCGGAAAGGAATCAACATAATACACGTGGCTCGCTCCCAATTAGCACACATTATCATCTGTCTGAGACGACAATGCCTGCTGGGAGCCAGAGCTGCGGGTGGGCTACAGTCCAAGCCCTCCCACCCAGATCCAAGCCCCCTCACTGTGTCACCCCCTCACTCTGTCACCAGGCAGGGAAGCCAGCCCTCCGGGGAGAGGATCAGGAGGCCTGGGAACCCCTGGCCCAGTCTTCATTCAGAAGTATGTGTGGAAGGCTTGAATAACTAGGTCTTGGGCTCCTAGTCTTTATAACGGGGCTGGTGGGACTGCCTCCCAGGGACCAAGGACCCAGAGACCCCTTCAGGGCCGTGTAGGTTGAGCATGGCCTCCCCTGATGGCAGGGAGAGAGGCAGGGAGCTGAGCCCGGCAAGGCCCGATGCCCTGCCCTGGAGCCCCGAGGGTCAGTAGTTCATCGACTGAACCGACTGAACCGTTAGTGAGCACCTGCTGCGTACTAGTGCTCACAGCCGCTGGGTCCACAGGCTGCCGAGAGGAGATGGTGTGGGCCCCTCAGGGAAGGCAGATGATGCATCCAAGGCGAACCCCCTGGCCCGGTCCTGTCCTGAGATGTACCCGAAGGCTCCCTGCTTCGGTGCCTGGGATGCGCCCTGCCCCCTCCTCCGGTGCTTGGCACTGGGCACTCACAGGCTTCATGATCCAGGTGATTCCCGGGTTTTTGCGAAACTCCTCCACGAACAGGTGGTACTCGCCGGGCATCTCGAAGGTTTTGGGGAAGAAGTCACACTTGGCCGCCTCCAGCTTCCCCGCCTCGCGCTCCAGCTGCTTCCGGAGCCGCTTCAGGTTCTTCACCATGTAGTTCTTGCGGGTCAGCTGGGCAGCAGGACCGGCGGGCGGGCGTCAGCACTCGGCCCCCTGCCCCCACCCACTCTTCCCAGCTGCCCCACAGCCTCCGGTCTCTGGCCCACAAGGTAACAGTAACAGTAAGAGTAACTTTGACTAGGAGAAACATTAGCCTGCTGTTCCGTAATTATCCCCACTTCACAGGAGAGGAAACTGAGGCTCAGAAAGGTTAAGTCAGCTGCCCAGAGCCATCCAGCTAGCGGGAGGCAGGCACAGCCAGGCTTTGACCCCTCTGTCTGACTCCGAAGTTCACATTTCTGACCACTACGCTGCACTAACCTTTGACAACTTCCCATCACTGGCTCCTCCAGTCCCATCTCTGGGGTCCGGTTCCTCCTGGACCTGCCTCCTGTCTCCACACTCCAAACTGCTCAACTTGTCTCTACCCTGAGATCACCACAAGCGCTCAAGTGTCCTGCTGCTTTGGCCCTTGTACCCCCAAGCCACGCTGACCCGCACATCCCGTGCTCAAACGCCCAGCCTGTGACCTCAAACCCCGCCCCAAGCCTGCCAGCCCCTCAGGTCCTAGACCCTTCCTCCCTCTCACTGGTCAGCTCATCACACACCTGGTGCACAGGTCCCTGCCTGCCACGCCCCTCGCACTGGCTCCTGTGTGTTGTCACAGGCAGTGACACAGGCTGGAGGACACAGGCCCCTCAGCTCACCTCGTAGTGGTTTCGGAAGTGACTGATGCGCGTGTGTTCATCCATGTAGGTGTGGTCAAAGTTCTCGCGGAGCCAGCTGATCTCACACCAGTAGAAATCCCACTCCTCTTCACTGTGGGGGCAGGGTGGGACACACGTCGGACCGGAGGACCTCTGCACTGCGGGGGTCTGGGGCCCAGGGAGGCAGAGCTGAGGGGTGAGCGGCAGTGGGTCTCCTAGGAGTCTTGGGAGGTAGCCAAGGGCCGCTGCTGACCACAGCCTGCTTTGTTAGGTTAGAATGAAAATGACAGAAACATTCCTACAAAAATCTAGGCTGGTGGTTTCCAGGGAGCCCAGATAGCTCATGGTAGCTACTGGCCGGACTGAGAGTAGCCGCCCACACCAGCCAACCTCACCTGACCATGTTACCTGACTACGTTGTAGAAGCATCATGGAGCTATCACCCTCCCTCCCCTCCAGCCCACTTGACCAAGCACTGGAATTAGGTAGCATTGAAAGCCCTTCCCAGTTCCAAAGGCCTCCTTCTTATTAATCCTCAGAGCAGCAGCCCTGGAGTGCCGAGGATCACACCTGGGGCCGGAGCGCAAGGAGGAGCTTGCTCACCAAGGACACTGTAGCATGGGATCCGCACCCAGGCCCACCTGACTCCAAATTCCAACCTCATTCCTCACCGCCATGGCAGGGAGAGGGACAGAAACCAGACTAATCCATGAAATCTGATACCAGAGCTGGGGCGGAGGTGCTTGAAAAATATGTGGAATAGCCCGACCAGGCGGTGGCGCGGTGGATAGAGCATCGGACTGGGATGCGGAAGGACCCAGGTTGGAGACCCCGAGGTCACCAGCTTGAGCGCGAGCTCATCTGGCTTGAGCAAAAAGCTCACCAGCTTGGACCCAAGGTCGCTGGCTCCAGCAAGGGGTTACTTGGTCTGCTGAAGGCCCGCGGTCAAGGCACATATGAGAAAGCAATCAATGAACAACTAAGAAGTCGCAATGCGCAACGAGAAACTGATGATTGATGCTTCTCATCTCCGTTCCTGTCTGTCTGTCCCTGTCTATCTCTGCCTCTGTAAAAAAAAAAGTGGAATAATGTCACCATGATTGCTTCTAACTTTTAAGTAAAAAAAAATTAGATATAACTGAAGCCCCTATCTAAAAAATTAGATATAACTGAATCATGTATACTTCTGATTCTTTTTTTAATATTAAAAAAATTTTTTTTTTACTTATTCATTTTAGAGGAGAGAGAGAAGAGAGAAGGAGGGGGAGGAGCAGGAAGCATCAACTCCCATATGTGCTTTGACCGGGCAAGCCCAGGGTTTCGAACCAGCAACCTCAGCGTTCCAGGTCGATGCTTTATTCACTGCACCACCAAAGGTCAGGCTCTACTCCTGCCTGATTCTATCTTCTCTCCTGTCCCAAAGGAAGCCATTAGCCTGAATTTGCTACGTATCTATGAGTGTTTTTACAGCTTTACTATGTATATATGTGTGTATCCATCTACAGCACAAGACACTGTTTGGCATGTTTTTAAACTTTCTAATAGCTAATACTTATTGCTTACCATGTGCCAGACACTGTTCTAAGTACTTTACAAACATGAACTCATTGACCCTCATAGCAATCCTAAGTGTTAGGTTCTATTACTAAGCCCATTGTACAGATGAGGGAACTGAGGCACAGATATGTGAAGGAACTCACCCAAGTTCATACAGCTATTAAGTTGCAGAACAGGATCTGCATTCAGGCCATTAGGCAGGCTTCCAGGTCCAAGCTCTGTGGTTAGAGTGACTGCTGACTATTTCCTTTCACAGCTCTTGCTTTTGTATCAACTTTTTGTTTGGGATGAATGAATCAATAATGGATGAATGAATAAATAATAGATGAAGAAATAAATAATGCAAGAATACAGGAGGAACCAAAACTGGCCAGGTGGTGCGTATTATACCACAGTGAAGATTAACAATAAAGAGGGAAACAAGTAAGTAACTCTGGTAAGGAGGCATTATGAAATGTGCCGTGAGTAATCCAGCAGGCGGCTACGCAGCAGGGAGCTGAGGGACCTGTGCTGGGCCGAGGCCACTGTGTGCAGGAGATAATTTGACTGAGGGCTGGAGGGCAAGGAGGAGCAGCCAGGTCAAGAGCAGGGGGGAAAGGGTCCTGGGAGAGGGAAGGGCAGGAGGTCAGGCCCTGAGGTTGGAAAGGGCACCTTCAGGGACGTGAAGAAAGGCCAGGGTGGAGGGAGAGAGGCCAGGGACGATGCTGAGAGGGGCGGGGCCCAGTCAAGCCGGGCCTTGTTGACCACGGTGCAGGTTTGGTATTCCTTTCCAATTCTGAAAGTTCGTGCATTTAGACCCCATCTTCACGATCATCACAGTCAGGAGCTCTTAAGACCCCCGGGAAGACAGTAAGCTGCCCAACGAGGACGGCAGGGATTCAGGCTCCTTCTACCTTCCCATCCGCCATCCTACGTGTTGTCCTCCTGCTCGCCACTCAGAGTCACAGGATGGTCACTGCAGGTCCAAGTGCCACGTTGGCTTTCTTGGTGGGAAGCAAGGGAAGGGACAGCTCTGGCCACATCAGTGCCAAACTCAGACCTGACCGGCTGATGGTCTGAACTGAGACCTCATTCTCTCCGGAGATACCAGGCCCCAGGCTATGTCCAAGAGGGTGTGTGGGCCTCACACTCATAGAGCCACGTCTAGCATAACGGCCCTGGCCTCTGGCCCTTCCTGATTTGAGTACCCTTGAGGAAATTTGGAATCAGTCACGATGCAAGCTGCTTCATGGACTCCCACATCATCAGCATCAGACAAATGCTCAGAGCTTCTTCCACCTGACTATGGAGCATGGGTAAGGAGGGGCAGGGGACAGGCTGAGGTCACACAGCAAGTCAGGAGAGAGCCCCTTCCTAGACACCCCCCCCCCACTGTCAGTCACCTCTCCCTCCTTTAATGCATCCTCCAACCCCTCCCTCATCCTCCATCACACCAGGCAGTGGGAATCATAGATTCGTCCACAGGATCGTTTGTTCCTTATTCACTGAAAAGCTGCAGAGCAGGGCAGAAATGAGCCTGGGACTCCGCAGACAGACTAGGTACAAATCCCAGGGCAAGCCCTGATAAGCAGAGTGACCTCAAACATGACATTGCTTACTTTTTTTTTTTTTTTTCATTTTAGAGAGGAGAGGGAGAGACAGAGAGAGAGAGAGAGGAGAGACAGAGAGAGAGAGAAGGGGGGGAGGAGCTGGAAGTATCAACTCCCGTATGTGCCTTAACCAGGCAAGCCCAGGGTTTCGAACTGGCGACCTCAGCATTTCCAGGTCAACGCTTTATCCACTGCGCCACCACAGGTCAAGCTGACATTGCTTACTTTTATGTCCAGTTTTGTCATCAGTAAAATGGGGAGAACAATAGCACCTACCCAAAGGTTTGCTGGATAATTCAGAGGTTGTGAGTGTAAAATGCTAAAGAGTGTCTACCAGGCTTTGCTATTGTTAGGCAACAAATATTTATTAAGCACCATGGCAGGGCAGCTGGTCGCCCACACCCCTTGTATCCATCTTCCCTTTTTTTCTGTAGTGGTAGAAATCCCAACAGTTTAACCTGGGCAAATCCCAACATAGATCCATCTACATTTTCCAGATTCCCTTGCAGCTAGGTGTGGCCAAATGGCTAAGTTCTGACCAGTGAAATGGGGCTTCCAGGTTGTGTCCTTCAAGGGCAAGGCATGCCTTTTCTTGCCTCCTCCCTAACTATTTGCCCTTGGGATGTGGACGCAAGGCTGGAGCTCCACCTCAGACCATGGAGGACCAGGGCCTCACTCAAGGGGCAGCAGAGTAGAAAGACAGAAGCATATGGGTCCTACATTTCTATTATCATCTCTGAACATCCTACCTCTGGACTTCAAAGAAAGACATAGTAAACTCCTAGTGGCCTCGTTTACTTTGGGTCTCTGTCACATGCACCCAAACCTTAACTCTAGTAACTCATATTAGCACCTACTATGTATCAGGCACTGTAAGCTTATTCATCTCAGTATTGTCAGGGCTCAGCACAGAAGAAATGTAGGCTTAGGGGGTCAAGTAATTTGTTCAAGGTCACAGAAGTAGTAAGTGGCCAGAGAAGAGCAACCCTGGACCTGGCCCAGATTCAAGCCATCACAGGTCTGTGACGGCTGCCCTCCTTGTTTTTACAGAGGGCCTTGGGACCCTGTTAGGACAGGCAGAGATGAGCCTGAGACTCTGCATGGCTGTGGAATAACTGAACTGGGTTTGAATCCCACTTATGTACCGTGTGACCTTAAGCCAGGGGTCCCCAAACCTTATACACAGGGGGCCAGCTCACTGTCCCTCAGACCGTTGGAGGGCCGGACTATAAAAAAAACTATGAACAAATCTCTATGCACACTGCATATATCTTATTTTAAAGTAAAAAAACAAAACGGGAACAAATACAATATTTAAAATAAAGAACAAGTAAATTTAAATCAACAAACTGACCAGTATTTCAATGGGAACTATGCTCCTCTCACTGACCACCAATGAGAGAGGTGCGCCTTCCGGAAGTGCAGCAGGGGCTGGATAAATGGCCTTGGGGCCGCATGCAGCCCGAGGGCCATAGTTTAGGGACCCCTGGTCTTAAGCAATCTGCTTAACACCTCTGAACATAATCAGATCTTGCTGGATTTGTACAGGGCTTAAAAAGACAGAGATGGCATCAATCATGTGACTGACACATTGTAAGTGCTAAGTAAGTGTTAGCCCCTGTCATAGCCAAATTGGGACAAGTCCCAGTAGCCACCCAGGGGATGGAGAGGAAAAAAAAGGGCGACGAGGACCTGTGAGACAAAGGGATGGAGGGATGAGGGTGGGGGTGGGGGGATCTTACTCCTTCACTTCCACCCATCCTGTCCTGTGGCGAAGAACATCCATGAGGGTGTTCACTGGAGTGGCCTTGAACCGGATTGATGCTCTCTGCTCTCTGAAAGTCAAGGCAACAGAATGCTTGCTGAGAAGAAGCTATTTTGCTAGGATGGTCCAGGGGTGAGACAAAAAGGGGAAGGGAGAAAGGTCAAGCTGCATACTTGTAAATGCCAAAAAAGTAGAATAATTAAATTTCAGAATTTAGAATAGACCATGCAACACTTAAAATAATTAAATTAAGAGTTATAGAATCTTTGAATTTTTGAAAAATAATCACAATCATTTTGTTCATTGCCTGCTGTGTGCCAGGCATGGTCTGGTTACTTTCTGTGTAGCAAGCCTAATCCTTATATTTAATAAGTATTTGCAAATCCTCTTTTCTGGCATTTATCTGGGAAGATGGAACAGATGTACTTTTTCCTATTCCTCCTACTAAAACCCCAGAACATTATATATAAAACAAACAAAAGAAGACATTTAAAGATGGACAGAAGAAGGTAGACCAGCTAGGGACCCTGGGACAGCAGGGTGGTAAATTTTCTGCATGGGTTTTGTTTGTTTGTTTGTTTGTTTGTTTTGCCTCATAGATTCCAGGTGTAAAAACAAAACAGTTAAAAATCAGACAAGGCCCTGGCCAGTTGGCTCAGTGGTAGAGCGTCGGCCTGGTGTGCGGAAGTCCCGGGTTCGATTCCCGGCCAGGGCACACAGGAGAAGCACCCATCTGCTTCTCCACCCCTCTCCCTCTCCTTCCTCTCTGTCTCTCTCTTCCCCTCCTGCAGCTGAGGCTCCGTTGGAGCAAAGGATGGCCCAGGCGCTAAAGGATGGCCCGGGCGCTGGGGATGGCTCCGTGGCCTCTGCCCCAGGCGCTAGAGAGGCTCTGGTCGCGGCAGAGCGACACCCCGGATGGGCAGAGCATCGCCCCCTGGTGGGCGTGCTGGGTGGATCCCGGTCCGGGCACATGCGGGAGTTTGACTGCCTCCCCGTTTCCAGCTTCAGAAAAATACAAAAAAAAAAAAAAATTAGACAAATACCAAGTGTTCATGGGAATGTAGAGAAATGATCATTATTCTGCAATAATCATGGAAACAAAAATTGGATAACACTTGGGGCCCTGGCCGGTTGGCTCAGTGGTAGAGCATCGGCCTGGCGTGCAGGAGTCCCGGGTTCAATTCCTGGCCAGGGCACACAGGAGAAGCGCTCATCTGCTTCTCCACCTCTCCCCCTCTCCTTCCTCTCTGTCTCTCTCTTCCCCTCCCGCAGCCAAGGCTCCACTGGAGCAAAGTTGGCCCAGGCGCTGAGGATGGCTCTGTGGCCTCTGCCTCAGGCGCTAGAATGGCTCTGGTTGCAACAGAGAGACGCCCCAAGGTGGGTGGAGCATCGCCCCCTGGTGGGCATGCCGGGTGGATCCCGGTCGGGCACATGCGGGAGTCTGTATGACTGTCTCCCCATTTCCAACTTCAGAAAAATTAAAAAAAATAAATTGGATAACATTTGAAGACCAATTTGGCATATTAAAATCATCAGATACTATCTTCTACACATCAGACTAGCAAAAATCTCAAAATCCAAGTTTTGGCAACAATGTGCTAACATGGAAATTCCTCCAAAGGCAGTCTTTAGTACAGTGAAATATGAACTTACTCTGCACTTGGCAACTCCATCCGAGCTCTGTACCCTCAGTATTCTACATATGCACCAGGCAATGTACATGTAAGGATGCTCATTTGTAATTGTTACTATGTTGTATGGAACTAACCTGCAGCATACAGTGTTGGTGGTCTGCCCTTTTCCCTTGGGCATTCACCATACCCGTGCATGCCAATCAGAGGGCTTTCCACTGCCAACACCTGCAGATCTTCGCCCAGGGGCTTTTCCTGGCCCTCAGAGCGTGCTCGGCTAGTGCTTGGAGCAGATCTGAAGTACCAGGGAGAAAACTGCGCTCCTCCAACAGCATATACCCAATGATGACTGCAGGTGATAGGTAAGTCCTCCAGTCCTCTCGTCACTCGTTAGGGTAAGTCTGCGCTGTGTTCTCTGTTATCTCCGAGGAATCCCGGTGGGATTAAATCCCCCTTGCCCACAGCAATAACCTGTCAATAATGCACCTCTCATTGCTTTCCTTGCTTTGGCTGTCTCACTTCCCTGCCAGTGCTTACTGGAATCACCTTCCAAACAAACGGCTTGTTCTTACATCCTGGCGTCAGGGTTGGCTTCTGGAGGAAACCAATACCAAGACACAAGCTAAATGCCTTTCAAAAGAAAGACAGATAACTTGTGGTATACAATGGAACACGGGTATGGAGTAAAATGTATCCAACCTTATGAACAAACATGATAAACCCTGAAAATACGATTGTGTGTGAAAAAAAAGCAGGGTATATAATAATCACAGTGTAACACCACATAGGTAACATGTATTCCTTTCAACTCATGCAACTAGGAGTGTCCATGCCACACAGTTCTGGTCAATAAGTTAAACACATAAGACTGCCAAGAAGTGTGGGTTCCTGGAAGTATTGTTTGCTTGTTCTGGGGTGTGATCATGACAGAGGCTGGCGCTGCAGCCACCCCTTGACGTACATAAGGAAAAGGTTCAGACCATCACAGACACACGAGCTCTGACATTGTTGAACCACCGCACCAACCCTCCAGGTTCTTAGTTATGTGAAAGCAAGATATACAATTCTTGAAAGCTGCTACTAGTCGGCTTTCTTGTTACTTGTAACTACACACATTTCTAACTGATATCTGCCCTAATAAAACATATGGGTGGGACCTGTTAACTGAAGTGCTCTTTGTTTTTGGGGGGTAGGAGTGGGTGTATAGATGTAGGGCCAGGATCCGGAACGGAGCTGAATAGCCGAACTGCTCGGCATGAGAGAGTGAGATTTGAAATTGATGGGATACGGTCAGTACGGAGAAAAAGAAGGCAAAGATGGGCACTGCACGAGAGAAGACCACACAGTGGTGATACAGCCAGGGAGGACTTGAGGAAGAACAGAAATGGCTAATGAAATAAAGAACAGACATATCTAAAATGTTTGCCATGGTGCGTACACAATAAATTACCTCTTCTAAGTCCCCACAAACATCTTCAGCAAAGTCTACGTTGCCCATTCCTGCTTTGTGCAAATGGATTCTCTTTAGGAAGTCCACAAAGGTGCTAAGTTCCGCACCCTGGCTATAGATCCAGAGTGGAGCAGAGCATCAGGGTGGAGTTGATATTTAAGTTATCAAGTCAACTTCACATGATTGTTGACAAAGGCGGGAGAGCCTAGTTAGATACAACACGGGCTCTGGAGTCCAGCAAACTCTGCCACTAATTAATCCTATGCTCTTGAGCAAGTTACACAGCCTCTCTGAGCTTCAGTTTCCCCATTTGTAACGTGGACATGATACTAGCATTTACTTGAAAGGTTTGTGGTAAGGATTCAATGAGATAATACAGGTAAAGTGACTAGCCCGTGGCCTGCCACATGGTAAATGCTCAATAATTGTTTATTATTATTATTATTACTAATTCTATTACCATCATCACTATGATTATTAAAGTTAATAAGGAGGAAGCCAGATGGATGAAGGAGAAGGAAGGAAGGAAGGAAGGAAGGAAGGAAGGAAGGAAGGAAGGAATAAATTTCTGTGTTTATTAGGTTGGATGGGACCACTCACCGTTCTTTTGCCTTTGACAATCCATAGCCCTTGTGATTTTGATTCTGCAATGAGAAAAGGAAAGTGATGAAACTAGTTTGGCATATTCACCTTGCTTTCCCAACTCAACTTACTGCACATACTAACATGGTCAGACCATCAGACTCAGCATTCACTGTCCAGGTCCTGAGTCAGTAAAGTCCAGCCTGGCCAAGTTCTCACTGGTCACCATGTGTCCAGGAACTTGGTCCTTGGAATGAATCCCCAAGTATCCAAGGCCTACCTCACTGTAGACTTGCTCCACAGGCATGACCAGTAGAGTGAATACCTAGTTTTCAATGCTCCAAAGGTCCAATCCTGAGCCCTAATTTTGAGAGCTGAGCTCAGCAGTCTCTGTGAGAAGACCTTCTACTCCAACCTTGAATGATTGATTAGATCCACTCGTGAGAGGTGGGACAAGGGATTAAAAAGCAGGTTGGGATGGGGCAAGCTGGATGCTTAGAGTAACTCATTTCCCTTCTTCAGGTCTCACTTTGTGCACTATTAAAATGGGAACGAGCCTGACCAGGTGGTGGCGCAGTGGATAGAGCGTCAAACTGGGATGCGGAAGGACCCAGGTTCGAGACCCCGAGGTCTCCAGCTTGAGCGTGGGCTCATCTGGCTTGAGCAAAGAGCTCACCAGCTTAGACCCAAGGTCGCTGGCTCCAGCACGGGGTTACTCGGTCTGCTGAAGGCCCGCGGTCAAGGCACATGTGAGAAAGCAATCAATGAACAACTAAGAAGTCGCAATGCACAACAAGAAACTGATGATTGATGCTTCTCATCTCTCTCCGTTCCTGTCTGTCTGTCCCTGTCTATCTCTGCCTCTGTTAAAAAAAAAAAAAAAAATTTTAAAAATAAAAAAAAATAATAAAAAAAAAATAAAATGGGAACGATGACTTCGCCCTGATTCACCTGTGTCCTCATCGGCCAGCACTGGGCTTCGCTTGGAAAAGAACTAGTGTTTTTTTTTAGATGGATGGATAGATGGATGGATGGGTAGACAAGCGGGAGTAAGGATGAAAATATCTCTAAGAGCTTTTCCAAATCAGGAAATCCGAAATTCGGAGCTTTCTCCGAAGTCACAGAAATCGCTGAGTCCAGTTCAGAATCCTAGCGTTTTGTTTCCCGCCAAGAAGTCGGGTTCGGCGGCCTGGAGCAGACGCTCCGGCGGCGCGCGGCCTCCTGGCACTCGCGGTCTATTTCTCTGCGTTTATAATTTTTTCCAGTTCTATCCGAGCTCCTCCGCGAGCATCCCAAATTCTGAATCCCTCCGCCGCTCCCTCCCTCTCTTGAGGGCTGATGGAAGCAGCTGGAAGCACGCCTACCTTCGGTCGCGACATGACGCGATTCCCCAGGGCCGGATCCAAACTGCCACCTGGCCTGGCGCGAGCCTGCGCGTCCCGTTACCAAGGCGCCCGGATCCGCCGCTCTGATTGGCTGAGCCGAGAGCACGCCTTCCGCGCAGTGAGCAGAGCCAGGCTGGCCGAGCGCTTCTAGTCGTTCAACGCTTTTTAACTCCCTGCCCCACGCCCCCGCGACTCTGGTGTACCCCGGCCCGGGGGCTGCGCTCAGGCGTTCACTGCCCGGCGCCTCTTCCAGCTTAGCTTCGCCTGACCTAAGACCGCTAAGTCTGAAAAGTTGTCAGCTTTTGGTTAATGCAATGGTTCTAAATCTCCTTCCTCCGGCCCTCACGAAGTCACCTGGTCAGTTTTCAGTTGGTAACGCTGCCAGTGACTTCTGCCTTCTCCCAGTCACTCTTTGTATACTTGAGCACCAACTCTGTGCCAGAACTCACCTCAACACCTGCAGTGGCCACCGACCTGACCAGTGTCCTAGGGACCTCTCTTGCCCTCACATTCCAGTTTGTTCTTTGCACTGCAGCCCACGAGCTCTTTGAAACACAAATCCGATCTTGTCTCTCTCCTGCATGTAATCTCAAGTGGCAATTTATTGGTCCTTGCACTCTGTACTTCCTGTCCCTCCCCTTCCTCACTTCCCCACTAGCCCGGGATCTGTATGCTAATCATAGATGATTAGAATTAATTTTTTTTAATTTTTTTATTGTTTTATAGCAACAAGAATGTTATCTAGGAATATGTCTAACAAAATGTATGTAACATATTTCATTAAACAACAAATTCTTATTAAGTATCACTTTATGCAATGTCCCATTCTTGACTCTGAGGGTCCAGCAGTGAATAAAAATCAAAAAGCATCTGCCCTTGTGGGATTTATAGACTCATAAAGAAAATTACATAACATTTTAAGGACATTAAACAAGTCCTGAATAAAGGAAGGGATATACCATGTACAGGGATGGGAAGACTCAATAGCAACATAAAGAGTATTTTCCCAAATCCAGAAAGGAATTTTGAAAGCTCTTGTCAGACCAAAACAACCAAGTGTTTGTGTTGAGACAGGAGACATTTCCCTGCCTATCCGTCTCAGTATAACACAAGGAGAAGCAAATATCAATGTAATACAGTGGGAATCCTAGAGACAAACACTGTGTGTGTGTGCGTGTGCGTGTGTGTGTGTTAACTTGATGTACAATAAAGGGGGCATCATGGGAAAAGGATGGGGGACTCAGTAAATGGCATCAAGGCACTATTTCCTAGGAATCCATTATTTTGCACACCATGATGAGCCATTGAAGGGTTTTAAGAAGGAAACAAGGAGAGACCTGCATTGTAGTATTTTTTTCTTATTGGTTTTTTGTTTGTTTGGGTTTTTATTTTTTTTATTTTTCTGAAGTTGGAAACGGGGAGGCAGTCAGACAGATTCCTGCATGTGCCCGACCAGGATCCACCCAGCATGCCCACCAGGGGATGATGCTCTGCTCATCTGGGGCATTGCTCTGTTGCAACCAGGGCCATTCTAGCGCCTGAGGCAGAGACCATGGAGTCATCCTCAGCGCCCAGGCCAACTTTGCTCCAGTGGAGTCTTGGCTGCGGGAGAGGAAGAGAGAGACAGAGAGGAAGGAGAGGGGGAGGGGTGGAGAAGCAGATGGGTGCTTCTCCTGTGTGCCCTGGCCGGAATCGAACCTGGGACTCCTGCACGCCAGGCCAATGCTCTACCACTGAGCCAACTGGCCAGGGCCTCTTATTGGTTTTATAAAGCAGTCACTTCATGACTTCTTTATAGCAAACTGGGCTTTGCAGAAATTAATGCTTTCAAAGGATAAACAGTACATATATGTTAAATGTGATCAATCTAATAAGTACGTCTGGGATGTTTTTTGTTTGTTTGTTTGTGTAGTTTCTTGAGGTCTTGTAACCTGCTAGAGAGTTCTTTTGTAATGTGATTGGATTATTTTCCCAACGACCAAATAGGAGTTCAAAGGGCTGTTATAATTTCCCCTTTATAGGTGAGAAAAGAGATCCAGGGGCATTCAATCGCCTTCCTGGGTTCACAGAGCTGCTAAGGCCTGGGCCATGATGAGGGACTATATTTATCAGCATTTCTTTATGTCATCCATGGGGTGGGGCATTATGGGAAATTCAAGTCAGACATCAGCACATCTTTGGTGCAATATTTCAACCGTAATCTGGTGTCTAATAAGCATCTGTTGAATGGATGAATAATCCTGCTTTCACCTCTGTGGCACAGGTGGTGATTTTCAAGGCAGGAAAACCATAATCTCTTGCCTGGGCTGCCACAGTAACCTCACTGGCCTCCCTGCTTTGCTCTTTAATCTACACTCCAGATAGAAGCCAAAGTGATGGACTTAAGATGTAAATTAGATGACAGGACTTCCCTAGTTAAATTTCCCCATTGGCCTCCCATCATACCAAAAACAAAACAAAACAAAACAACTCTAACCCCCCCCCCCTATTGAAGGCCACACATGGTCCGGCATACTCCGCCCCTTCTCTTCTCTCAGCCTCATTCTTACCCCCTTCCTTTGCTTCCTCCCCTCCAGTTCCACTGGCTCTTTCCAAAGGTCAAACGTTCCACCTACCACAGAGCCTTTGCCCATGCTGTTCTCTCTGCTGGAAATCTCTCCACTCTTTAAATAGCTGGGTCCTTGACCCTGGCCAAGTAGCTCAGTCGGTTAGAGCATCATCCTGATACGCCAAGGTTGCAGGTTCGATCTTGGTCAGGGCACACCCAAGAATCAATCAAAGAATGCATAAATAAGTGGAACATCCAATTGATATTTCTCTCTCTCTTTTCCTTGGTCTCTAAAATCAATAAAAAATTTGAATGAGGAACCATCCACATAGAGGTCAAAGTAGATGGGAAGAAGGGAGGGATGGAGGGCGGGAAGAATAGATGGATGGATGGACCACTGAACGGCTTAACTAAAAGATGAGGACAAGTGGTTGTGTGAGTGGGGAAAGAGGATGGTTGGCTGGTAGGGTGCCTGCATGGGGAGTGGGCCAGGACCAGGGGCTACAGAGGAAGGAATTACCCACTTTCCTCGTCTCAGACGAAATCTGAAGAACAGAGGACCCACAGCGGTCGAAGTCCAGTCTCCATCACGTTTCTGCTAGAAAACTGAAGCCAAAGGAGCCAGGTGGTCAGCCCCAGGGCCTGCAGGGAAGTCCAGGCAGAGCGGGACCTGGGATCTGAGTCTCTGTGCCCTGGCTGGGGGCTCTTTCCGCCCTCCCCAATCCGCCCGAGCCTGACGGTGCCAGGGTGAGGGGAGCGCCCTCGCCCCCACCTCCGGAGGTATCAGCCCCACGCGGCCCCAACAAGCTGCCGTTGTCCCGTGGGCCCCGGGCCCGGCACACTGGGGCTTTGTCCAGCCCCCCGCTGCGACCCGCGGGAGGGGGCCCCCACATGACCGAGGGGGTAGGAGGAGCCTGCGGCGGTGGCGGCGGTGGCGGCGGCGGCTCTACCATCACGTCCCTCCCTGGCCGGGGGTCGGCGGGCGGTGACGGCGGCGGCGGCTGGGCAGGGCTGGGCGGGGCCGCGGACGCCAGGCCCCCTGCTCCCAGCCAGGCTGCCCGCGCCGGGCCTGGGCCACCAGGGCAGCTGTGACCCGAGCGCTTTCCGGGCTGCGAGCGAGGGGTGCGCCCGGACCCCCGCCCCAGGGATCATGGGGAATGGCATGACCAAGGTAGGTGGGCGGGGACCTCGCAGCCCGCACCTGCCCGCCCCCAGCCCCGGCCCGGCGCCAGCCTGGGACCGGGTTGCTCCGCCTGCATCTGACCTTCTGGCTCTCGCTGAGTCTCGGTGTGTCTACCTCTCCAGCTCCCTGCGACTCTGAAATCATATCTCGCTGCGTGTCTCTCTGGGGCTGTATCTCTCTAATTCCGTCTCTCTGTGTCTCTTGTCTCTCTCTGACTCTGCCTCTCTCTCTCTGGTTTCTGTCCCCCAGTGTGTCTGTCTCTGCCTGTTTCTGTGACTATTTCTTGCTGTGCGGTTGTGAGGCTCCCTGTCATTCCCAGACTATCTCTGACTCCCTTTCTCTGTCTCTGTCTCCTGTATCTCTGACTCTGTGGACTCTCTGGGGCTGTTTCTCCATTCTTTCCGGCTCTGCCTCCTGTTCCTGCCTTCCTGCCCCCTCCTCCTCAGAACTCCCCACCACCCGCCCCTGCCAGCCCACCTCTCCTCTGCCCTCTCCTCCTGCTCCTCCTACCCCCTCCCCCTAGGTCTTTGTGCCCTCCCTCTTCTTTCCTCCCTGGTGCCCCCTGTCGTGGCTCCCAACCCCTCTCACAGAGCCCAGGCCCACCAGAGACAGGAGAGTGCTCCCTAGCCCTGAGGTTCAGACACCCTTCGTGGGGGGTAGAGAAGGGCTGCGGCCTCCCAGCTGTGGGGGTGGGAAGGCCCAGCTCCCCTAACCCGCTGACTCCGCCTGTCTGTCCTGCAGGTACTTCCTGGACTCTACCTCGGAAACTTCATTGGTGAGCGCTTCCCACTCTGTCCCAAGGCCATGGCACTCTGCCCGCCCCAGGCCCTGGTCCATCGTTCATACTTTAGCCCACTCGCCTTGGAGGCGCTCAGGAATGAGGCTGGGGGCAGGGAAGTGATGCCAGGCTGGGAAGGGAAAAGAGCTGGTGAGGACTAAGGGGTGTGTGGGTGGGAGAGTGTCTCCAGGGCAAAGGGCTCAGAGTGCTGGGTGCCGGGCGGGTGGGCACCTGCTCTGAACCTCAGCCTCCCCCTTAGCACAAGGCCCACTGCCTCTGAAGGCTCCTCTGGCCCTGAGGTTCTGGGTCGAGGTCTGTTTGGTGTTGCTTCTAGCTGGGAAGCTGGGGACCCTTCCCCCCACAACTTCCTCCTCGCTGGACTCTACCTCAGAAACCTTATTGGTCAACACTGCCCACTCTGTCCCAATGCCCTGGTGTTCTGCCTGTCCCAGGCCTCTGTTAAGAGACAGGCTGGTCCAGGGTGTGGGGGACCCAAGGTGAGAAAAGTCATTTCCATCTGCAGAGTCGGAGAAGGCTTCAGAGAGGAAGAGTCCTGTGAACTGAGACAGGGCCTTGCCCATCCACCCTGTCCCCCACTGGCTTCAGTGCTCCACTCTCATAAACCCTCCACCCCTCCCTCCCTGGAGCTACCTTCGCAGCTCACGTCGCATTGCTTTCTGAGTATTTGAGTAATAAGGTCAGAATTCCCAGGAGGGCAGAAGTTGACCCCATACCTCTATGCCCAGTCAAGGCTGCACATAGTAAGCACTCAGAAAGTGTGTTGAATGAGGATGTGGACAAATGGAGATATAGGAGACAGGTGTTCTTTACTCTGGTTATAAAACGCCTTTATACACTGGAGATCCAGCCCCTAGAGATGACCACTGAGAGCAGTGTGGGGCATACGCCTGGGTCATTTTTCTTCTCTCTGTCGATACAGCTACGACACTGAAAACAAAAATGGAAACCTATTTTGCATGTTATTCTGTCACCTGCATTTCCCGTTTAATAACACATTGTGGACATTCTTGGACATCAGTCCATAAAGATCTTTTTAGTGGCTGCATAGTATTCAAAGTATGAATATACTATTTTTTTATCCAGCTCTCTTTTGATGGACATTTAGTTTGTTCCTACTTGTAACTATTTCCGATGTTCTTACTGTTGTAAGCAGCGCTGCAGAAACTATCGTCCTCTACACATGGCCTTTGTGTGAGCAAACCTTTCTGTAGACAGGTTTCCTAGAAGTAGAATTACTTGCGTCAAAGATGTCAGGGGAGGGTGTTCACGATGGAAATACGTGTTTGCATGGAGAAGGCGGGGGTGGGGAGAGATGCCGGGTGTCTTTTGCGGGTGCCCCAGAGACAAGACTGAAACCAAAGGGTGTGGCAGGGCCTGTCATTGCCAGGAGCAGGAAGTGGCGAAGGAGCCAGGAGCTGGCAGAGGGGTCCGCCAAGGTGGAGAGGGTGGGGTGAGGAGGAGAATTGGGCAGGGAGTCTCGCCTCGCTTGTGCTTGGCCGTCAGGAACACATAAGTCATCCTGCCAGATTGGCTCCAGCTTCCTGTTTCTTTCAGATGCCAAAGACCCGGATCAGCTGGGCCGGAATAAGATCACACACATCATCTCCATTCATGAGTCACCCCAGCCTCTGCTACAGGTACTTCTTACCCCCATCCCAGGGTTGTGCACAGATTGGGGAAGGGGACTTCAGACCCCCCCACACACACACACACACACAGCACCCGTTATCATGTCCCTACTATGTGCCAGGTCCTATACTGCCTCCCTGACACAGGCTAATTCATTCAGTCGAAAACTGGCCTGTTCTACATTAGCTTCCCTATTGGATCCTGCAGCTGAGACCCAGAGAGGTAAAGTAATTAGCCTGAAGCCACAAATCCAGGATGCTGAGGAACTGGAATTTGAACACAGGCCATCTGGCCCCTGATGCCTCACACTGAACCATAAAAAGGCTCCAGCTGAATAGGTGACCCCCAGTGGATAATTCTGGGCTCTCTATCTTGCTGTGTGCCCTGGGGCTGTGACTTGGCCTCTCTGGGCCTCTGATCCCTCAGCCCTGTTGCCCCCGAGGGGTTGTTGTAAGGAGGCGAGGGGACTGTGGGATGGCGAAGGTGCCTTGCACACTGTAAAGCATGGCTCCTACTGTCACCGTTGGTGCTGGTGTTATCGAGTCCTGGGGGGACGAGGGTGAGGGCATTTGACCCAGAGGGGGAAAGCAGAGAATCTGGACCACCTGTGCTGGAGTCGGGAGGTTCATCTTCACCACTTATTTTCTCTGTAACCTTGGACATAAGACTTCACCTCTCTGAGCCTCAGTTGCCTGATCTGTAAAGGGAATTTAAAAAAAAAAGTTTATTTATTGATTTTAGTGAGAGAGGAAGGGAGGGAGAGACAGAGACAGATCTGTCCCTGTATGTGTCCTGACCAGGGATCGAACCAGCAGCCTCTAATGCTTTTGAGACAATGCTGTAATCAACTGAACTATCCAGCCGGGGCTGTCAAGGGAATTTTATACCCTGAGTTGTTGAGAGCCAAGTAAAAGGTGCTTAACAAATTATAGCTGATACAATACAAAATTAATCATACTCTTATCCCATAAACAGAGTCCCTTCCTTTTAATCTGTTACAGTCTCTGTCACCCACTGAAGGGAAAGAACTGTGGGTGGGAAGTGGCTTTGGAGACCTGAGGTTCAGACCAAGTTCTGTCACAGACTGGCTGTGTGACCTTGTCCAGGATCCTTCCCCTTTCTGGGCCTTAATTTCCCCATGTGTCTGATTTGATGATTCCAAAGGGCAACCTCTAGTAATCTGTGATTCTCAGTACCATTCAAGGAAGAGATTTCCAGGTCAGTGGAGTCTGAGTTTGCTTTATAGTGCAGGATGGAGTAATTGGAGTATGCATGGGGAAGGTTGTGAAGTCATGAATATATTTACTAATGAAATGACTGCTTGCAAAATGAACCCATGCTCCTACGGTCCCTCCCCTCCCCTCACAAGCCTCTCTCTCGCTCCATCCATCAGTGAATTTACCAGTCAGGGTTTGATTATGCCGTGCAAACATAAGGCCAAATGTGTTGCAAGTGAAATTGCAAACCTTGCAGAAGGTGCAGGATTGAGTGACCTTGGGGGAAGTGAGTTAGAGGAAGGCTGGACTCTCACAGGAAGCCATTAACAAATGATCTGGCCAGGGGTCCCTTAGCCACTGGCCGTGGGTGGGCCAGGCCCCAAAAAGAGCCATTTGAGTATCAAACAATTAAGAGACATCCTTGAGAAAATTGATGTTCTTGGAATGTGAGCAAAAAAATCATCTTTTTGATCTTGTGTGAAGTAAAGGATGTTGGAGCAAGTTTGTTGGAAAAACTACGGACAGTTCTCTCCTTAATTATTTTAATAATTAGTGCAGAGTTTATAAAGCACAATTTATGAAGTGTAACTTATTTTCATAATTTTTGTTTTAAGAAAATAAAATCTGTTTTGCCCTTCTTACTATATAATTTGTAATCCTCATTTGGAGAGGAGTCACTTTAAGTGGTCCTTTCCTGGCTATTAAACGAAAGGCCCTTGGATCCTTTTTTTTATCAAGTTCTCAGAAGGTTCTAGAATCACAGATGATCAGAGCTGGGAAGCCCTCAGAGATGGCGTCTGCCTTCTTTGAACACAGGGAACAGCCATGGTGCAGAGAGGGGCAGGAACTGGTCTGGGGTCAGGAGGAGCTTGGAGGCCCAGGCTGGGTAAGGGGGTACAAGCAAGCCCCCCTCCCACCGCTCCTGTGTGTTTTATACTTTCAGGGCATAACCTACCTTCGCATCCCGGTGGCTGACACCCCCGAGGTTCCCATGTAAGTTCCTGGGGATGGACTGACAGGGCCAGACAGCCCCTTCCTGTGGCCGTGGGAGGGTGGCTGCAGGCGGTCTGAGGGCCGGCAGGCCGGCAAGCTCTCCTGGGACCCCAGCACAGACAGATGGTCACCCAGCCCCAAATTTGACTCTGTCTCAACCACGGCTTTGCCTGTGCCCCCGACCGAGACCGTCAGCCTCCCAGAGCTGAGTCTTTTCGGCTGTGAATTGGAGAAAGCACCCTGTCTCACAGGATCAGCTGCACCAGCAGATTTGAAAAGGTCAGGCTCAGCCGGTTCCTGGCCTTGGAAGGAAGACATCTGGGTTCCAGCCAGGCTTTGCCATTTACTTGCTGTGTGACCTTGGACAAATAGCTTTCCCTCTCTGAGAGGGAAAACGGGGGCACGAGCAGCCTCAAGGAGGCTTGCCAGTATCAGACGGTGTGGATCGGGGGTCTAGGACAGACAGGGCCCGCAATGTAATGGGGGCTCAGAACGTGGGACTTCTTCTGTTCATGTTAGCAGCAGTGTCTCCAGCCTGAGGGGGACCCGGACAGGACACTCTTGCCCCTCTGGAACCTTGATGTCATTCGCTTTGCTGACCACCACTGTCCCTAGATGCTTGATTGCAGACCCCAGTGGAGGGGGACTCCTATGTCTTCTACCCGTTTCCTTAATGGTCAAGATATGTCCCCCCCCCATGAAAATAGAGTCCGCAGGATACACTGGGAGGGGCTCCTGCCTCTGTAGTGGGGTCTGTCATGACTGGCCTCTCTTACCACATGAAGCACCACCATTATTGTTTCACATACACCCCCACCTCCTATCATAATATTGGCCCCCCTACTCACTGTACGTGCTAGCTGACCCAAGGACCCCCAGGGTCTTTGTCTCTTGCCATTCCATAAATGGGGAGGGGGCAACTCCTAGGAAACATGCCTCCCCCAGTGTTCCCTACCCTATTGCTTTCTTCTCTAGCAAAAAGCACTTCAAAGAATGTATCAACTTCATCCACTGTTGCCGCCTCAACGGGGGGAGCTGCCTTGTGCACTGGTGAGTCAAGAGGGAAGTGAGAAGGAAGGAAGGAAGTGGCAGTCCTCCCTCCTGGGCACACACTCATCCTATGGGGAAGGAGGAACGCGTGCCAGCTGTCACAGTGGCTGACAATCCACCATTCATCTGGTGGAGACTGATAGGGGACTCAAGTCGGGGCTGTGTCCTTTACCAGCTGTGTGGCTGTGGCCACACAGCACTGGGACTGACGTTCCCCATCTGTAAAATAGGGTAAAGAATGCTGACGGGATGGGCCACTGGGAAGGACAGGTGAGGCCATGCAGGTAGCCAAATGCCCTCCACTAGTGTGGCTCCCGCCCCTCCTGGCCTTTGAGACGATATAGTGCAGGGCGTTGGAGGACCCCAGGCTGCGAGACAGGACCCCAGAGTCTTCCCAGGAGCCCCTGGCCCATTTGATGCCATTCACGTCATAGCTTCTCACTGAGCACAGCCCTGCGCTGGAGGCCCAGCCACAGAAACAGCTCCGTCCAGCCTGGTCTCTCCCCGCCCCCTCCTTCCCCTGCTCCCAGTGCACTGGCCAGTTCCCTGTTCTTCACATCCACCGGGCTCCTCCCTCGTGGCCTTCCCACAGGCTGCCCAGAACATTCTTTATTAATCCTTACCCCTCTTCCAAGACTCAGCTTGATGTCAGGTCCTTGGGGACACCTTCCCTCATTCTCCCTGTCCCCCCTACTAGATTAATTCCTCTTCCTATCCCCCATCCCCTAGCCCCTGGGCTCATCTTCAAAGTAATTATCACCACCTGAAAGTGTTTCCCTGTCTCCCGTCTGTCTCCCCCAGCCATACTATAAGTACCAGGACGGCAGAGAGCATCTCTGTTTGACTCCCCACTACATCCCCAGGATCTGAAAAATAAGAGAGGAACAGGAAATGTTTGTTGAATGAATGAGTGAATGAAGTAGTGATCTTTCACTCAGGCCTTTGATGTGGGGGAACGCCTGGGGGACCTTCCAGGCAAAGGGGACAGAATAGGCAAAGGCCTGGAGGTGGGAAGATAGGTCCTGGCAGGTTCCTTGTGGTTGGAGCTCAGGAGGCAAGGGTGGGAGAACCGCAGTGGGTATAGGTGGCTGGCGGGGGGACACAGAGGAGACTGGACCTTACCTGAAGCTGGGGGGGGGAATATCAGCTTTGCAGGCATCTCTCGAAGCACCACCATCGTGACAGCATATGTGATGACCGTGACGGGACTAGGCTGGCGGGAAGTGCTTGAAGCCATCAAGTCCACGCGGCCCATTGCCAACCCCAACCCAGGCTTCAGGCAGCAGCTTGAAGAGTTTGGCTGGGGCAATTCCCGGAAGGTAGGGGCTGGGGCAGAGTGGGGGGCTCTTCTTTCCTGCTTGAGCTGAGCACCTGTGGGAAAGAATTTAGCCCGGGCTTCAGACCTGGCAGAAGGTTTTGGGGGGAGGTCTCAAAACTTATGGCCCTTGAGCTAATAATATATAGCCCCTAGGTATATTTGCTTGGATAGCCAGCTGTTTCCTTTCTCTTTTTAATTTAGAATTTGAATGCCTTTGGGCCAGACTATGGACACTTAGATTTGATCAGGTCCCAGAACTGCCTGCTCTAACCGCCTGGAACCTGCAGGCATCTGAGCATTCTGCTCCTTTGGGGAGAAATGCTGGTCTCCTACACAAACGCACACGTGTGTGCACGTGCACACACACGCACATGCGCGCTCTTGATGAGGCCAAAGCAGTCCCTTCTCTTATGCCTGCTGGGCAGATGGCACAGGAAGATGTCAGGAACTGAGGCCTCTCTAGCAACAGGGGGTCCGATACAGAGATGGAGAGAGAAGCAGCAGGTGCAGGAAGGCCTCATCAGGTGACAGGCCGGCACCCAGAGGCTTAGCTGCAAGACTTTAGGGCAGAGGCAAGCAAGGCAGAGGCCCTGTGTGAGGGGGCTTGCTGGGCAGGGGGAGAAATTAGTGTGGTCCCCGCTGCGTAGGCAGGGGGGTCATTTAGCAGGTCCAGAAGATGAAATGTCAAAAGGAAAGTGGGTTGAGGGGGATGGAAACTCCGAGGGGAGGCTGGGAGGATGTTCGGGAAGGCGAGGGGCTTAGCCAGGTGTGGAAAGCGCTCAGAAGGACGGAAGCTATGGGGTTTGTGCAGGGGACCAGTCCGGTGGTCTGGCACCCACCCCGGCCCCCCGACATCCCTCCCCAGCTTCGCCGGCAGCTGGAGGAGCGCTTCGGAGAGAGCCCGTTCCGCGACGAGGTGGAGGTGCGCACGCTGCTGCCGCTGTGCAAGCGCTGCCGGCAGGGCTCCGCGACCTCGGCTGCCTCCCCCGCGCCGCAGGCCTCGGCCTCCGAGGGAACCCTGCAGCGCCTGGTGCCGCGGGCGCCCCGCGAAGCCAACCGGCCGCTGCCGCTGCTGGCGCGCGTCAAGCAGACTTTCTCTTGCCTTCCACGGTGTCTGTCCCGCAAAGGCGGCAAGTGAGGACCCCGCGTCTCTTCCTCCCGACTGGTCCCCTGCAGGGGGGCTGTCTGGGCCCCCCACGGCCTCCAGGAGGGCCCAGAGCCCGTGGAGCCCCCGGCGGCCTGGTCCCCGCGCCTGCCCCCTGTGCCCCGCCCCGCTTGTGTGCAGTAGTGTGTCCTCCGTCTGTGCGTCTCTGTGTCTGGGCCAGCCTGCTGCAGCCACCTGGTGCCTTAGTCCTTGGGCTGGGGGCGGGGGCACCCGGGCCTCCTCTCTTCAAGGCCAGCGAGTGGGAGTGGGTGGGTAGGTGGGTGGGGGTTGGACAGGCCTGGGGGATATTAAAGAGACACAGAAGCTGCCTGTCTGAGTGCCTCCCAGTCATTGGGTCATTTACTGATGGTCGTTATGGGCCCGGCAAGGTGCTAAACATTTTACACGCATCTCATTTCATCCTCTGTGAAGTAGGTGTTGCTATTTAACAGATGGGGGAATTAAGGTTGGTGCCCAAAGTCCACCAGCGAGCAAGTGGTGGGGCCCCGATTTGACACCCGGCAGTCTGGCTATGGACCCCACCCTCCTAATTACCACAACTCTGCCACTCAGGAAAACGAAGGGGTCGTGTGACACGCTGAAGACCTCTGCTCTGATGTAATTATTTTATGTTATTCAGATAGTTTTGTATTTAATCATATGAAATACTTTATGCCCCGTGGGAGCCCTACCAGGCTGAGGCTGAGTCCTGGCTATGGCTACAAGCGTCAGAACTGGGTGGCAGCTGGGACATGGGGACAGAGGACCTCTGTGCAGGTACACGTGAGGGACAGAGCAACCAGCCTCCGGTCAGTGCCGACGGGGCACCCAGCTCTGTACTTGCTGCAGAGAGGCTGGTTTCTCTTCACCTGGAGCCTCAGTTTCCCTAGGTGCACAGCTAGTAGAGCAGTCTGAGCACCGTGACCTCTCTCAGATCACAAACCCCATGTGACGATTGAATGAAAGATACAAACCTTAGAAAAATGCATAGATGTGAAAAATTTGCACGTGCTTTCAGGGAGATCACAGAGCCCAACAGGAGCCCCTAAACTCCAGGTGTAGCTGTTGGGAGGCACCCCGGGGCACTGTTTAGGCTCCTGGGCTCTGGGGACAGAGAGATACAGTGTTACATCTTGCCTCCAACACCCATCAGCCTTGTGACCTTGTTAGAGGGCTTTAACCTCTCTGAGCTTTAGTCTTAACAATAAAATGAGTAATTACACTCATGTGACATACTGTTATGGGAACCAATCTGGCCGCTGCAGGGAAGGCTCTGCCTAGCCAGGCCAGCACTGCGGGAGCATCAGTAAATGGAGACCCCAAGGTTTAAGGCGATAGTTCTCCAAGTGTGGCCCATGGGCCAGCTGGTTCAGAATCGCACAGGGAACCTGGAAAGCTCTGGTTCTGCAGGTCTGGGGTGGAAGCCTCCCAGTTCTGATTGGGACTTAGTTTGAAAAGCACTTCACCTTTCCAGCCTCTACATAGTCCAGGTTCTAAAAAAGGACTGGTAAGTTTCTGGCCAGCTGGGACGAGCAGTAAACAGGTGCAGGGGTGGGGCAAGGGACGCCTCTGCGTGCCCGTCGCCCCCACACACCCCTTACCCCCTATGGGTCTAGGCGTCCCAGGGAGTCTCTAGCCGACCCCTGCAAGGGGCCCAACGCCTTCAAAGCCAGGCTACACGGGGAGGGGCGGAAGGAAAGGGCCTACCAGGAGAGGGAGCAAAATGGAAAGTGAAACCTGCCTGGCCAGACTTTCGCTTTCACCGCCTCCGTGCGCCACACAGGTGGCCGCGATCGCCCATCCTGCTGGGGTCTAACCGCCGCGTGCCCCCGACCTATCCCGCGGATTACTGCATCCTGGATGGCCGGCGACCCCTGGCGGAGGGAGGAAGGGAAGGTTCCCGACGGCAGGCGACCCATGGCTGGGGCCGGGGGTCCCCTGCGCCTCCGTGACTGGCTGGTGGCGCAGATCGAGAGCGGGCGCTACACGGGGTTGCGCTGGGAGGACGAGGGCAAGACCCTGTTCCGCATCCCCTGGAAGCACGCGGCCAAGCAGGGTTACCAGGCGCAGCAGGACGCGGCGCTTTTCAGGGTAAGGGGGCAGGGGCCGGGGACACCGGCCAGGCCCCAGCGCCCAGGGCACAGACCGACCTACGCGCTGGGTGACCTTGGGCCACATGCTTGGCCCTTAGCCTCAGTCGTCTCTAGTGTTTTCCACTTATGGGAGACCCTCAGACACCCTTTTATAACAGAATCACTACAGCTGGGTGACCTGCACTGTCCCCACCTCTCAAGGGCCTCTCCAACCTCTCCACAGTGGGGAAACTAGATGCCATTGATGGGACTCCCTCAACTTCCCACCCCGACACCATGCCAACCCAGCAGCTGGGGACATTTTCTGTGTGACCCACCCCACCAGGAATGTCCCCGTTTCCTCAGTTACTAACTTCCTCCAAACGGGCTCCTCCCCATAACATTTAAACTCCAGTACCTCCTGTAAGCCATGAGTCCTGGAGTCAACCAACCAACCACATAGCAAGCCACCACCAGGGCCCTAGACACCGCCTGTCTCCAGCTCCTGACCCCTGTCCTGGAAGAGTCTCCTGGTTGTCAGCCTCCTCCTCACAGCCCCTCCACTCTTTCTCTCCCTTCCTGACCCCTTCTGGCTTCCGTCCCTCCTGCTGCATTTCTAGGTGCCGAAGCCCAGGATGCCAGCCACCTTGTCTTCTCTGACCCCCGAGGATGAAAGGAGGGAGTCTGAGGCACCCTCCCTCCTCCTTGAAACACACTCACTTGTTTGCCCTCCCTCCACTTCACCCCACCTTCCTGGCCCCTGCTTCTCAGCCTCCAACCCCTCCCCTCCTATGTGGGGCTCTGGGCATCCACTCCTGGACTTCCCTCTCCCTGTCCCAGCCCCCCCCCCCCCGCCCCAAGCCTGCTGCTCTCACAGTTCCCAGACCTGCCACACTCAGCATATCCTCAACACCACGCTCATCAGCTCCCCTCTACTAGCAGCATCTGTTTCCCAACATGGGATACTGCACCTGTTGCCACCAGACCCCAGAGCCCGGCACCTGAGCTCTGGCTGCCACCCTCTCTTCCAATCTCTTTCTGCCCCATTACCAAGACCTGCTGGGGCTTCTCGCTGAGCTCCTGGTCAGTCCACCCACTTGAACCCGTTTTTCAGCCTTTCACCAGGACCACTGCTGTGACCTCACTGAGCTCCCTGCCTCCACCTGTGCCTCAGCTCTGCTCAGTCCTCCAGAGAGATCTTTCTAGATGTAACTCTCGCTCTGCCACTCCCCTACTCAGAGCCCTGGAAGGCTCACCGCCCTTGTGATAAAGTCCCGCTCCTCACCTGGCCTCGTGGCCTCTCAACCTTGCCAGAACTGCTTCTCGGCCACGTTCCCCGAACCCCGCTTCTCCCAGCTTTAGAGCCAGCCTGACAGTTCTTTCAGTTTCGAAATGCTTCATGGTTCTCTCACCGTTGGACCTTTGCACATGTCCTTCCCTCTGCTTGGAACACCCTCTCTCCTCCACATTGACCTGGCCAGGTGTCACTGTGCTCAGCTGAAACATGTCCTTCTCCAGAGCGTCTTCCCTGATGCACTCATTCAATGCCTTTATTAAGCTCCAGCTCAGTCCTTCCCCCAATTCACCCCAGATTCCTCCTGCTCCCCCCACTGAAACAACTTTCCCTGTGAAGTCTAAGTGCCTCGTATGAGTCTGTCCCCTCCAGCTGCAGCTGCTTCGGGGTGGTGACACTGAGCGCAGTGCCTGGCACACAGCAGGTGCTCAGTAACTGTTTCTGTGACCTGTCCCTTAAGACTTCTGTGCTGCTGTTCAGAGGAGAGAGATTCTGTAGGCTGGCACTCCCCATCCTCCTGGCTGCTTTGACTATCCCTCAGCCCACCACCGACACACACACACACACACACACACACACACACACACACACGACTCCCTGGCTTCACCCCTTCCTTGTGCCCAAAGCCCACGGGGTAAAGTTTGGCCTTTAAGGACATTCATGATCAAGCTTTGACCTGTCTTCCTTAATTTCTCTTCCCCTTGCCCCCATCACACACAGTTAGTTGATCCTCCTTATTTGTGGATTCTATATTTGCAAATTGACTTACTTGCTGTAATTTGTAATCCTCAAATCATTACCCAGGGCACTGTTGTGGCCATTCACAGACATGTGCAGAACAGTCTAAAATCTGAGTCGCCGAGAACACGCACATCCCGGCTGAGGGGGAACAGGCGACGTCTGCCTTCTTTTGTCTGCTCTCAGACTATAAATCAATGTCCCTTTCACAGTCTATCTAGTGCTGCATTTTAAATATTTTTGTGCTTTTTGTCGGTGGTTTTACAATTTAAAGTGACCCCCAGACTACGCAGTGCTGAGGTGCCGTCTAGTGGTTCCTACGCACGGAATCCTATGACACACCTTACGGAGAAAATACAGGATTGGGCAAAAGTAGGTTTATGGTCGTTCGTATGGAAAATAATGCAATAATTAATAAATAATACTGCAAGAATAAAATAAACTCTGTGCTTCACATACACCTGTAAATCTACTTTTGCCCCACCATGTCTGTGTGTCAGGGAAGCTCTGTTCAGGCATCCATAGAGTTTTGTTGGCTGTGAGTTCAGTGTCAATGAATCAACAGTTTATATCAGATAAGGCAGGAGTCCCCAAACTACGGCCCACGGGCCACATGCGGTCCCCTGAGGCCCTTTATCTGGCCCCGGCTGCACTTCCGGAAGGGGCACCTCTTTCATTGGTGGTCAGTGAGAGGAACATAGTTCCCATTGAAATACTGGTCAGTTTGTTTATTCAAATTTACTTGTTCTTTATTTTAAATATTGTATTTGTTCCCGTTTTGTTTTTTTACTTTAAAATAAGATATGTGCAGTGTGCATAGGGATTTGTTCATAGTTTTTTTTTATAGTCCGGCCCTCCAACGGTCTGAGGAACAATGAACTGGCCCCCTGTGTAAAAAGTTTGGGGACCCCTGAGAGAAGGTATCCTGCAGAAATACGTATAAAACAAAGTTAGGTATTGATCAGCTACTGAAAGGCTGTAAACAGCCTCGTAGAAACCTAGCTCCATGTTTCTCTAGGAGCAGTGGTTCCGGGTTCGCTCCTTCGGGGGGTGTGTAGATTTTCTAGAACATAACCACCACACATAATGAGGATCCACTGCGCCATCCCCTCAGACAGCAAATCACCACCGTTATTTATTTATTTATTTTTTCTGAAGCTGGAAACGGGGGAGAGACAGTCAGACAGACTCCCGCATGTGCCCGACCAGGATCCACCCGGCACGCCCACCAGGGGCGACGCTCTGCCCACAGGGGGCGACGCTCTGCCCCTCCGGGGCGTCGCTCTGTTGTGACCAGAGCCACTCTAGCGCTGGAGCAGAGGCCAAGAAGCCATCCCCAGCGCCTGGGCCATCTTTGCTCCAATAGAGCCTCGGCTGCGGGAGGGGAAGAGAGAGACAGAGAGGAAGGAGAGGGGGAGGGGTGGAGAAGCAGATGGGTGCTTCTCCTGTGTGCCCTGGCCGGGAATCGAACCCGGGACTTCTGCATGCCAGGCCGACGCTCTACAACTGAGCCAACCGGCCAGGGCCCTACCACCGTTATTTTATATGCCATCATCCCGCGTATTTTTTATATATCACAATCCATGATTTGGAATATAGCTGTTACCAGTGAGCAGCTTGCAGCTGGCTGCTCCCACTAGCCTTGAGTTCCTTGAGAGCAGGGTCCAGGTCCGTCTCGTTCTCCATTCAGTCTCTAACTTGGGCTTGGCACAAAGTAAGAACTCAAAGGAATATGATGTGTCAGATGGAGGGAGGGAAGGAGGAAGAGAGGAAAGGATGGAGAGGTAGAGGGACAGGGTCAGAGGGAGAGAGAGAAGGGTGGGAGGCAAGGCAGCCCCTCATCTGTTTGCATAACACCAGCCCCCCGCCCCGCGCTGTTCCTCCCCAAGTACCCTTGCTCACCCCCAGGCCTGGGCCGTATACAAGGGCAAGCACCTGGAGGGCGCCGACAAGGAGGACCCTTCCGCCTGGAAGACCCGGCTTCGCTGTGCTCTCAACAAGAGCGCTGACTTCTGTGAGGTGCGGGAGCGCAGCCAGCTGAACATCTCCAGCCCCTTCAAGGTCTACCGGCTGGTGTCCAGCGGTGCTCACGGCTCAGGTACCACCCTACCCCTGGTGGCGGCTCTCTGGGCAACGAGGACCTCGCCTTGGACATCTGTAACAATGGGGAACAGTGGACTTATTGAGCTTAAACTCGCGGGCAGGTAAAGAGAGAAGGACCCTTAGGCCACTCAGGTCATCTTCCCATTTGAAAAGGAGGAAACTGAGGCCCAGAGAGAGGTGGGTCTTGCCTGAGATCATGCCATGAACTGGGGTCCTCTTGTCTGGAATCACCTTCGTTGAGGGGGTTCCTGTGTCTCTAATTCCATCCAGTTACCAGCGCTCGTGCCTCCTCTGAAGAGGAGGGCGATCACCAGAGCCAGCGGGAGCCCCCTGGAGGAGAGAGGAAGCCAGCCTGTGGGACAGACCAGGTCAGTGTGTCCTTCCAGCATCTGCAGCCGTGCCAGCTAAGTCTCCTCTCACCCAAGCCACACTCTCTCTGGTCTCCCACACAAGACCCCTCCCCTCCATGCCCACTCCTCCTATCAGCTCTGCCATCATTTTGGGGGTCTATCAGTCTGTTCACTTTGCCTCCATCGTCTCTGGCTCCTTCACTGTTCCCGTCACTGCCATCATCGTCAGTTCCATCACTCTGTCAGCATCTACCCGATTGTCTCCAAATCCACCCTCTGGCCCCTATCATCACTGGGTCCCTCACTCTGTCCCCAGTCACCCGGGGAGATCCAGTTCTACCCACTGGATGCCCTCCACCTTCATCACCTTGAGCTCTCACTGTTGCCATAGCGGCGTCATTTCCATCTCCATCACTATATCGCCCCTCTTCTCTACATCCCGTCACCTCTCCCCATCAGCCGTGGTCCATCGCTCTGTCCCCAGCCCCCCACCAGTCTGGTCCATTCCCCTAATGCCCCTATCAGCATCCATTCCATCACTCTGTCCCCCGATCCCTGTCCCTCCTGTTCCCCATCGCCCCGTTCCCTCCTAGCACCTGTTCCCCCGTCACAGTGGGCTTCAGCTCTGGTCCTAGCAACAACTGACAACAACTCCCTCCACGCTCTTGACCTCTGTGGCAAGAAGGGTCTTGAGCTCCGAAACCTCCCAGCCCCTGTCAATCCCAGCTGGCCTCCAGTCTGCCCCGGCCTCCCTCAACCCGAGGGCAGCCACCCTGGAAACTCCTCTCCCGTCCTCACAACCCTGTCTCCTGATGCTCAGGCTGGCTCTGGATCAGCCACAGAGGATAAGGACAAGGAGCGCCCCAGGCGGGCCTGGCAGGGCTCACTGCCACCAGCAGCCCTGCTCCCAAGCCCTTTGGCTGACCACAGTATGTACTGGGTCTCCTCACCCACCCCTGCCTTTCTCCTGGCTTCCTCAGGGACCTTGATCTAGGGGTCAAGGGACCCAGGGGGAGGTGGTGCCTGACTGCTTCCCCTCCGTCCCCAGGATACCAGGCACAGGACCCCCCACTCCACTGGAGCTCTTTGCCCTTTGAGGACTTCAGCAACCCCGGTAAGGAATCTGATGGCCCCACTGCGCAGGTGGTCCCAGACCCTATGCTTTTGAGATTCAACTACCAGTTCGTTTATACTGGAAGTGGCAATCAGTTACCACCGCCACACACTGCTAAAATTATCACATATCGGGAAGAACCGCCAACATTTCCTTGAGGTGGGGAGGACCTCAGGGTCCCCTGCCCCTTTGCGGGAGGCAGGTGGGAGCTGGCGCCTCCTCTCCCCCTTTCCTCAGACTGCTGGCTGCACGTGCGACTGTTCTATGGCGCCGAGCTGGTGCGCGAGGCCACCGCGCGCACGGCCGAGGGCTGCCGTCTGAGCCCGCGGGCCGCGGTCGCCTCCACCGCGGAAGGCCTGCTGGGGCCGCCACCGCGCATCGCGCAGGTTCGCTTTCCGGAGCCGCCGCCCGGCGCACGCGTGTTGCAGCGCCTGCTCCCGCACCTGGAGCGCGGCGTCCTGCTGTGGGTGGCGCCCGAGGGCGTGTTTGCCAAGCGCCTGTGCCAGGGCCGCGTGTACTGGCGCGGCCCGCTCGCCCCGCACCGCGCGCAGCCCAACAAACTGGAGCGCGAGCGCACGTGCCAGCTGCTCGACACCCGCCGCTTCCTCGCAGGTAAGATGGCGAAGGAGGGGCCGCTGGTGGCGCAAGGCCGAGTGGCTGGACACAGGGGTGGAAGAAGGGACGTGGACAGAGGACAGTGGGCACACGAGGTGTGGGAGCAGGCGAATGGACTTAAGGATGCTGGGCATCGAGTGGATATTGAAACAAAGGACCTGACACAGAAGCACCGGGAGTGGGAACAGATTTGGGCATCAGGAGGGCTGGGCACAGATATTGACAGACATACAGGAGGGATAGTCAAGGAGCAGGCTTGAGGCATGGGCATAGGGCTTGGGCAGATGCATTGGCACAGGCTGTTAAGCATAGGATGGGGAACAGGGGCACTGGGCACGAGATAGGCATAGGTGTGTGGCAACGGGCATGGGTGGGCATAAAGGTGTGGCAGTGAGCATGGCACAAGGCATGGGGCATGAGCACTGGGAGTGGACGCGGATGTAGGACATGAGACAGGCACAGTGATATGGAAGTGGGCATAGGGCATGGGCATATACAGTGGGGATGCAGGCTCACAGGACAATGGGATATGAGCACAAGGTGGGCACCAGGTGGGATGCCCCATCTTGGCCCAGTCCCTACAATCTTAGTGCCCGTAGAACTACGGGCCCACCTGCAGGATGGTTGCCCCGAGCCCGAGTACCAGATTCATCTGTGCTTTGGTGAGGAGTACCCGGGTCCCCCAGACCAGCCCCAGGAGCGGCTCATCATGGCCCACGTGAGTCACTTCCCCCACTCCGTTGGAGAACCACACCCCCCAACCTCCTAAAGTTCCCTCACTGCTCCCTCCGGTCCCAGCTCCGCCCTTGATCTGCTACGTGATCCTCTGGTCCGTGTAACCCTGCCTGTGGAATGCACGTGGGGAGGGGGCTGTCACTAGGGCGGTGGGAACATCGCGGATGGGTTAGGGAGAAAGCTGGCTCATTGCCCCACCTTCTTCCCCCTCGCAGGTGGAGCCAGTCTTCGCCAGAGAGCTCCTCCTGCACTCAAAGTACCACACCCACAGTGCCCGGGCAGTGGCCGCTCCCTAGTTCCTGCATCCCGGATGGCATCACTCGCCTGATGGTGCAGCTGGGTCAGCCCTAAGTAGCCACTTCCTCCTCTCCTACCCTCTATAAAGTCAGCCCCTCACGGGGTGCGGACCCCACGCCAGCTCTGCCCAAACTGAGCCAGTGACCTTGGGGCTTCCCCTCACCCACCACCCAGGTGGGCTGGGGTAGCGGAAGCTGATCGTGGCCTTCGGCCTGTGTGCTGCGGGGACGTAGCCCTGGATCGCGCTGCGTAGGCGGAGGGTCGGCACAGCTGGGCCTGGGGCGGCCGGCGGAAACCGAACTCGGCCTTGCGGTTCCGGAAACAGCAATTCGGGCAGAAGAAACCAGAAAAACTTCATCTGTTTTTTGAGAGCCCAACAGGCCTATAGCGTTTTATCTAAAGCAACCTTGCTTACCTGCCATCGATCCATTATAAAGTTTGCTTTAACTTGAGTTTACCAATAATTAGATCCTCAGGGTTGTTTAGAAGGGGCTCAGAGTTTCGGACCCTTCCCCCCACCTGCCACTAGGGGCATCTGGGGCCCCACCTCTCTTCTTTCTGGGTGTGTGTGGGAGAAGGCCCCGGAACAGAGGATTTGGCCTGAACTTGGGACTTTGGATGCTAACCTCTGAACCCCCAGCACCGGCAACGCTTTCTTTGGAGAATCTGAGGCAGGCCCCCAAATAGAGCCCCAAGGCAGAAGCTAAAGTGGGAGCCAGGAGTCCAGCCCCTCTGTAGCTGCTTCAAACATTGTAGGAAGTTCTTGAGACTTGAGAAGAAGCCCCTCAACCGTGGAGGTGGTTGACCCTGCCCTGTCAGTAAGTTACCATGTTCTGCCCCAGGAATCAGACCTTGCTCCCTTTTCTGATTTCTGACTTTATAGGACTCTTTTTACAGAGGGCAACAAAATAAATCTGCTTTAGGGATACATTAATAAGCCACTTTTATGGGGCGGGGGGACTGTATGACTCAACAAAGTACAGAAGTCAATCAGTGTACTTTTTTTAATTCATTCAACAAATGTTGACTGAGCACCTGTTTGGGGCCAATGCTGGACACTGGGAATAGAGCAAAACTATATGGTACTTACTCTTCTTAGGGTTCATAGCCTGTTTTCCAGGGGTCCCCAGGGACTCTTCTCTTTCCCTGCCTGTCATAGGAGGGGTGATGTTAGGGGATTATAAAATCCTGGGTTAAAATTTTAGCTTTTTCACTCGCTCGCTGTGTGACCTTAAGCAAGTTTCTTAACTTCTCTGAGCCTCAGAGTTCTCATCTATTCAAAAGAACCTATGAAGACTGGGTTGCCTGTAGTTGGGAGAACATGGAGGAGGCTGCCCCACCCTTCAGAAGGCCTGAGTGTCTGCACTGGGTTTTGCTGTTCCCCAGCCCAAGACTGCAGCTGGCAGGGAGCTTCAGTTCAGAGTGACAGTCCTCAGCTATGTCCTACTCTGTGCTAGGCCCTCGGAGGGTGCTGGAGTCCGCATAAGGGGGCCCGTTGCCTTCTCACCACAGCTCGAACAGAGGAGGGGTCACCAGCTCCACTGGAGAGATGGCAAACTGAGGCTCAGCCAGGGTCAGGGACTTGCTTGAGACACCTCTTGGGAAAAGGGACACCTCTGCCCAAATGTCTGTCCTCCCCACATCAGTCACTAGAGGGTGCCAGGGCTCAGCAGACTGGTTTGGCTGGCTTTCATCACTATCCTAGGCACTCCGCCCCACATACACCCTAGTGAGAGGAGGGCAGGGAATAGTGTGACCTCAAAGGCCCTACACTGTGGGGAGCAGTAGACCACAGGCCGGGGAGAAGAGGAGAGGAGAGGAGAAAAGGGAACCGGAGTGGGAGTGTGCGAGGGCCTGGTGGCTCTTCTCATGGAGGCTCCCAGGTCTCCAGCTTAGCCCTTAGACTCCAGGTCTCCCCTCTCTCATCAGAGTGGACTGTCTCTGCCCCTCCCTCTCTCACATCTGTGCTTGCGTGTGTCTCTCTCTGTATCTACCTTTTGCTATCTCTATAGATTTCTTCATTTCTCTATTTCAGTGATTCTAACTTGTCCTGTGTACTCTGTGCATGCGTGTGTACACATGTGTGCAGTTTTTCTCTCTTATCTTTGTCTCTGCCTCTGCCTCTATCTCTCCGTGTGTGTTTCTGTCTCTTCTTATGTCTCTACCTCTTTATCTCTGTCTCTGTCTCTACCCCCTCACTATCTCTGTCTCTTTACATCTCTGCCTCTATCTCTTTCTGTTTCTCTCTTTTTTACCCTCAGTTTGACATCCTGTCCCGCCCCAGCCACCACCACCAGCACACGTGGGCCGAGGGTCTCAGTCCCTTCCCTCCCAACTCCTCACCCCTGGCAGCTGTTCAAAGCTTCCCAATCCTGGCCTCTCCTACCCGCCCCTCTTGGGCCTTGGAAGAGGGGGGCAAGGGAGGAAGGGAGGGCAGCCTGGTGGGCCCACCCCTTTTTGCCTTTCCAGGCTGGGAGGCCGGGCCAATGGGCCTTTTAACCAGCCTGGGCAGGCTGGGCCGGACACCAGCCCTGGACTCTGTGCCTGGCTCGTGTGGTCCCGGCTGCCGCCAGCCCGGCCAGCCGGCCAGCATGCAGCAGCAGCCCCCGCCCGGGCCCCCGGCCCCCGTAGCCGAGCCGACCAAGCCTCCCTACAGCTACATAGCCCTGATTGCCATGGCCATCCAGAGCTCCCCGGGCCAGCGGGCCACGCTCAGCGGCATCTACCGCTACATCATGGGCCGCTTCGCCTTCTACCGCCACAACAGGCCGGGCTGGCAGAACAGCATCCGCCACAATCTGTCGCTCAACGAGTGCTTCGTCAAGGTGCCCCGTGATGACCGCAAGCCAGGCAAGGGCAGCTACTGGACGCTGGACCCCGACTGCCACGACATGTTCGAGCACGGCAGCTTCCTGCGCCGGCGCCGCCGCTTCACCCGCCGGGCGGGTGCCCAGGGCCCCAGGGGCCCTGCCAAGGCCCGCCGAGGGCCCCTCAGACAGACCAGCCACGACCCAGGCGTCTCCCAGACGGCAACCGGCCGGCAGTGCTCATTCCTGCCGGAGCTGCCGGAGCCCAAAGGCCCGAGCTTTGGAGGGTTGGTGGGGTCCCTGCCCGCCAGCCTGTGCCCGGCAACCACCGACGTCAGGCCCCGGCCGTCCACGGAGCCCAAAGACATGCCCACGCCTAAGCCTGTGGGCTCGGGGGAGCTCCCCGTGGCCATCTCGCCGTCTTCGTGCCCGGCGTTCGGCTTTCCTGCCAACTTCTCTGAGGCCGAGGGTTTTAGCAAAGCCCCGACACCCATCTTGACTCCCGAGACGGGCATCGGGGGCAGTTACCAGTGCCGCCTGCAGGCCCTGAATTTCTGCATGGGCACTGACCCAGGCCTTGAGCACCTCCTGGCCTCGGCAGCCCCCACCCCTGCACCTCCCACCCCTCCGGCCTCACTGCGGGCCCCACTCCCCCTGCCCGCTGACCCCAAGGAGCCCTGGGTCTCGGGCAGCCTCCCTGTCCAGGGCGGCTCTGGCTACCCACTGGGGCTGACCCCTTGCCTGTACCGGACGCCAGGAATGTTTTTCTTTGAGTGAAGCCAGCCTGGCCTCGGGCGGTCCCTGCAAGGCCTCTGCCAGAACCCCCCCAGCCCCCAGGCTGAGCCTGCCTCTAGGATCTGGGAAGCTCTCAAAGGACCCAGGTCTGGCAAGCCGACAACAACTGGGACAAGAAGCCAAGATCGGAGTGGTGAACACTCAACCAGCCCCCAGGGCCTCCGGACAGACTTGGGGTGAGGGCAACCAGAGCCCCCGTGGGATTTACTCTGTGCCAATAAAGGCAGTGTGACGATGAGGGTCAGCTTGCTGGATGGTTGGGGGCCGAGGGCCGGGATGCCTGGTTCTGCACGAGGTGACTGTGGTCGTGAGGTTGTGTGGCAGAGGCGAGAGGCTCCAGAGGGAAATATCCCGCAAGAGGACTTCTCCTGCTGGGGACTTTCTCCGGGGAGTTTCCCAGGAAGACAGGATGGGAGGAGCAGGGACTGAGGTGGAGAGAGGAGGGTACCAGGCAGGGAGCGAGGCTAGCCTGGCGTAAGGGGCTGGCTTCCCAACCCGAAACTCCGACCCTGCTGCTCCCATCATGAGTGGTAGGAAGAACTGTGGCCACTTGTGACATTTATCCATCCTGGGTGGGTGCGCGCGCGCGCACACACACACACACACACACACCTCTCACCAGATCCTGTGTGGTACAGAATGACACCCCCATTTCACATGGATGGAAACTGAGGCTCAGAGAATTTAGGGCTCATTGGCTCCAACTCCGGGTGGCACAGGAGTAGCAGAGAGGAAAGCAAAACTAGGTCTGTGTGCTCTGCCCCAGCGCCTGACCTGCAGTTCCAGAGCGAGGATGCAGGGCCCGCGCAGGGTAGACGCGGAGGTGGTGGTGTCCAGGGGGGGGGGGGGCCTTCCCAGGCTCAGAGGGCAGGCGCGGCCCCCTTGCCTTTCCCACGCGAGTAGGGGCCTTCCTGCGTCCCCAGCTCTCTGAGCTCTCCCCGTGACTCTTTAAGAAAGCATTTTTCTCAGGGAAGGAGGAGGGGGTGGCTGTCCTGGGTACACATCAGGAGTGCCAGAGCCCTGACTTTCGGCCTTCTCTAGCTGCCGCCTTGAGGAAGCAGGAGAAATGGGTGTATTTGTGGCCCCCATCAGAGCAGCGGACTTAGGAGCCTGAAACCTCACTGTCTCCATTCCCCTTCATCCCACAGGTCTCCCATCTGGATCATGGGTACCGGGAGCGAAGGGAAGGGGCCAGGGATACGGGGGAACCCCCTTTCTGGTCTTTGGTGTAGTGGCCTGGAGGGTCAGGAAGTGACAGCCAGGGGGCTGGAGACCCCTTTGTGGAACAGGCAGCCCCGTCCCTTCCAGAGGCCGTTCCTGGGCAGGCAGCCACACCGACTTCAGTCTCTGCTGCTCCCCCTCCCTCAGCAGGTCCCCTGGGGCCTGGGAGGAAGCAAGTCCGGCTGGACAGCCCCAACTGTCTGGTTCCCACAGACTCCAGAGCCAGGGTGGAGGGGGGACCTGTGGGGTGGGGGCTCCCTGAGGCCGGAAGAGGTGGGGAAAGGGCCTGGCCAGCTGTGGGGCCCCTCCCCACCATGCCTGCGGGACCCCAGCCTGGAACCCACTGAGGGGAACCAGCGGTAGGGAAAAGGAGAGAGGGTCTGTCCTGTCTCGCTGGGGCGGCCTCGCAGTGAGAGGGGAGGTGAGGGGAGGAGGCTCCCACGTGGGTCTGTACGGTGGGGTGTGCCTGAGGGTCAGGACATCTCAGCGTGTGTGCGCACACGTGGGCCTGCGCGTGTGCGATGCGCACAGACAGACAGTTATAGAGACAAGGCGAGCAGACCTGGGGGAGTGGAGGCTCTTTCTCAGTTGGTCAGGGACAGAGGCCGCTGCCAGGCACTGTTCCCTGTGCTGCATTCCTGTGGAGACCCGATGACCCCAGTTCCTTCCCAGCCTGTGCCCTGAGCCAGTAGGAGGACGGGGAGCCCCTGCACCCTGCCTGGCCCTCCCTCCCTGCAGGAGGTTGAGCTTCTAACCTGGGGTGGGGGAGAAGAACTTGGTATCCCCTGCCCACACTTTGTCCTAGAGAAACATGCCAAAGGGTCACCCACACCCAGGAGGACAGACTGGGCGCTGGGCATGAGCTCCTTGGCCTCATCCCTCTCTGGATCCCAACCTAGTCAAAAAGTGGAGACAGGCCTTCCTCAGCCTCGGTTCCCAAGCAGGACCCTGGGCTCGGTGCCTGCCCTGGACTCGCTGAGACTGGACCAGTGCCCACCTCTCTGGCCTTGATTCCATTCCCTTTGCCCTGGGGGACGTGGGGGAGCAGGGGAGCAGCCTGACTTTGGAGTCTGGGTCCCAGGGGAGGGGGCCAGGCTGGAGGGGATCCCACCCCTGGTGGTGCTGGACCAGGAAGCCCAGACACCATGATCTCATGTTGCCCTCTGCTTACTGCCCAGCCCGAGGACCCCACCCACTGGGCCTTCTGCCTTCACATTCTTTCCATGACCAACAGACACCCTCTGGCTGCTGCCTGGCCACCCCCACCTGGAGGGGTGGACGGTGTTTAGCAGAGATCCAGAATGCCCGAGCCGGGCCAGCCCAGAGAGTGCACCTTGGCATAGATGGCGAGACAGGCCAGAGCAGGGAGGTGACATGCCCAAGGCCACATAGCAAGGCAGGAGCGAGACTGTCTTCTCTGTCGGGCCACGGTTCCCTTCTGCTGCTTTACACTCTTGGTGGGGGGGGGGGAGACACAAGGGCCATCCCCTCTGACTCTGCTTTAAGGACCCTTGTTGCTGGAGACACGTCTGAAACCAGGAGGGGGTCCCAGCCCCCACTCCTCCTCCTGGCATGTCAGAAACAAAACAGGGGGGTACTGAGTCACCTTGCTAAATCAAAATCGAAAAGGGTCAAGTCAGTGTTTTTTCAGAATATTCCAGAGTGTTCAAACACAACAGCTCAGATTCTTGGACTATCAGTTGAGAGGGCGTCCCTGGCTCCCCATCAAGCAGCGCAGGTCACTGGGGCATTCGGGGAAAGGGAGACTCCCCCCACCTCAGAGGCAGCCCCTTCCCTCCCATTTAGTAGCTTCCGAAGGACTGTCGGGAAATTCTTCACCTGCTGACCCTATGGCCTCTGCTCTCCCTGCCCGCAAGAAGGCCACCCCGTGCACAGGGCCGGGCCTTCCTCAGCCAGATTCCTCCACCCTCCACCCTCCACCCTCCACCCTCCGCCCTCCACCCTCCGCCCTCCACATCTTATCTCCGCTCCCTCCCGCTCTCCCGCCCACCCGCCCACCATTTCCTTCCCTGGTTTCTGGCATTCCATTGCCCAGAGTTCAACACCCTTTCCCACACCCCCGGTAGCCCCTGAGCCAGGGGTGGGGGAGACCCTCTCCCTCAGAGGGGGAGGGTGGAACACTCAGAGGCCACCAAGTGATGAGGAAGGCAGAAGGAGGAGGCGGTGTCAGCCGGCCTGGCACATCCGCAGCTGGGAGTGTACAGAACCCAGGAATCCTGGCCTCGGTAGGGCGTCTCCACCCCACACCCCACGCAGCCTCCCATCGTCCCCAGGGCGAGGCTGCCAGGGGCAGGCGGTACTGTGCGGAGGGCAAGAGCCCTGGAGCCCCACTGGCTGGGTCCAGGTACCTGCTGTGTCACTTTCTCGTTGTGTGACCTTGGACAAGTTTGCTGCCCCTCTCTTCCACCCCCTTCTCGGCCCCTCATCCCACCTTTAGTCTGGTGAAGGGATCTTTCAGACCACCTGCGAGCCCAGCTGGGGTTCCTTTGCTGCGTTACAGCCGCTCAATTTGTTGAAATTTCCCGGGGGAAAGATCAGGAGTGTCTCTCACGCTGCCATTACTCTGACGTCAGCTCTGGTTGCTGCCCCCCTTTCTGTGGTTTTCTTATCCGTAAAATATGGACACGAACAGGACCTTACCCCCGTGGGTTTGTTGTTGTGAGGATTCTCTGAGTTAATATTTGCAAAGTGCTTAGAACAGAGTCTAGCACATGGAAACCACAATGTAAGGGTTTGTTAAGTACAGTAAATAAATATTTGGGCCCAAGGGCCATGTCCCCTTAAACTGATTTATCCCCAGGGGAAGGTCAAGCGCCGGTGGAGGTGTCTGCGTCTGTGTTACCTAGACAGGCTCTGGATTTCATTCCTGGCATCTGCTCATCCTTTGCTGTGTGACTTCCAGCAAGTGGGATTCATCTCTCTTGAGTTCCAATTTCTTCATCTGCAAAACTGGGGCGATGATTCCAACCCCCCAGGACTGGTATGTGGGAAACCCGCCCACAATGTGTACAAGTCAGTCAACGAGAACAGGTCTGGAATGTAACACGGCCCCACTGGAGGGCCTCGTGCCCTCAGCCCCCTCCCCTCTGCCCCTTCCTCTGCACCTGCCAAAACCTCCCTCCCAGCAGGTCGTGTTGGAAGCGCCTAATCCTCTACTCCCACCCTGCTGGTAGTTGGCCGGTAACTCGGTAACTCGGGAGGCAAGGCGGCTGGGGGGCTAAACACAAGCTAGCCGGTCAGAGTCCTGCCTGGTGTTCCCTGGAAAGGCCAGGGTCCCCTGCTCCTGACCACAGTCTACGGCAGGGGTCCCCAAACTATGGCCCACGGGCCGCATGCGGCCCCCTGAGGCCATTTATCCGGCCCCCGCCACACTTCTGGAAGAAGCACCTCTTTCATTGGTGGTCACTGAGAGGAGCACATTGACCATCTCATTAGCCAAAAGCAAACCCATAGTTCCCATTGAAATACTGGTCAGTTTGTTGATTTAAATTTACTTGTTCTTTATTTTAAATATTGTATTTGTTCCCGTTTTGTTTTTTTACTTTAAAATAAGATATGTGCAGTGTGCATAGGGGTTTGTTCATAGTTTTTTTTTATAGTCCGGCCCTCCAACGGTCTGAGGGACAGTGAACTGGCCCCCTGTGTAAAAAGTTTGGGGACCCCTGGTCTATGGTGCCCACGGGTCTCTCGAATACAAGTGGGAATCTGAGCCTCCCGCTTCGAGTTGAGACAACCGATTCCAATTCCCTGGTGGGCGCCCTCCCCACCCACCTCTAGGCCTTTGCCTTCACTGTTCCCCCTACGCGGAATGCTCGCTCCCCGCTGGCTGGCTGACTTCTCCACACCCAGAGCCGAAGTGCCTCCGGATGGTTCTCTTTTCCCTGCACCCAGACTGTTTGCTCCACCGGGCACCTATTGCAATGTGGGATTAGGCGTTTCCATGTGTCCGCACTTTCTATTGCGTTTCTGCCTGAGAGTGTGTGGACTTCAGGAGGGATTGAGTCTGTTTTCATCATTGTATCCACATCCTTAACCCAGTGACCGGCACAAAGCAGGCCCTCACTAAAGTTTGCTGAGGGGACGAGTGAAGTCGTGGTCACTCGTTTATTCCTTTGCATGGACTAACCCTCAGAGAAGGCCTCAGGAGTCCCTGTGTGATCTGCCTTTGCCTCCCTTCGCCCTCCCCTCAGTCCAAACAACCTTCACCCTGATCTTCCTTCTGCCTGGAACATTCTTCCAGTGATCCCCTCGGGATCACCCCTTCACGCCCTGCACGTCCTCAGAGAGGCTCTCCCGGACTACACCCCCTCCCCCCCCCATCAATGCATCCTACATTTATCACGGCCCTGCAGACTTCTCCCCAGTAGAATGGAGTTTCACAAGGCCAGAGATTTTTGTCAGCGAACTGCTCGTCGCCCCTCCCCCCCCCCCGAACCTAGGCCAGCGTCCGGCACATAGTAGGCCAGTGTCTGGCACATAGTAGGAGCTGGAGAGACCGCTGGACGAATGAACGTAAGGTCAGCAGCCTGTGCCGGCTCTAGTGACACATCTCATGTAACTTTGGTGCCGATCCTTGAGGCAGGTGCTATTGTTATTACCCCGATGCACAGAGAGGCATCTGAGGCTCAGAGAAGGCAGAATAAACAGATGGGAACCCCGTTCTGTTTGACCTGCGCCCAGGCTCTCTGTCGCCAGCCTGTTTTCCGAGAGGTGTACGAGGTCTGTGTCTCCCTCCTCCGGTCCCGATTCTTACAGCCTCTCAAGCAGACACAGCCCAGCTGCCCTGTGGTCTCCCTGTCTGCAGTCTCGCTCTCCCACTCACTGACCTCCCTGGCTGCAGAGATCCTTCTGAACCACAGATCTGACCATGCACCTTCCTTCGCTCAAAACCCTTCCACAGCTCCCTATTGCCCTGATCCGGCCTGGCCTTGGAGGCCCGGCCAACGCCTCCAGACTTATCTGCAGCTTCATCGTGGGCAAGAGCCCTGCAGAAACGCTCCCAGACGAGCTTGTTCTCAGCTCTGCCTTTGGACATGAGACGCCCTCTGCCTGGAACGTCCTCTTCCCTCGAGCTGGAAAAACCCTGCCTCTCTTTGCTGTCAGCTTGGCCGTCACCCTCACTGGAGAGAGAACAGGGGTTGGTGTCCCCTTCCATGTCCTTCCAGCCCCGCTGTTATCCCAGCCTCTGGTCCACTGGGGTCCCAGATCCTGTGAACTCTTCAAGGGCAGGGACCATGACCGATTCACCCCCAGGCTCTAGCTTGGGGCCAAGCCCAGAACAGGGACTTGACAAATAGCCGTGAGGTGAGTGGATGCACTGGGAGTCAGACTGTTGTCTTTGCATCTGGACTTCCCTCTTTACCCGCTGGGAATCTATGGGCTCATCCATCAGTTCCCTGTGCCTCAGTTTACTCATTGTACAATGCTGCTCATGAAAATGCTCACTCCTAGGGTGGGGCTGAGATGAATTCATACATAGAATCACCTGGTCCAGTGCTTGGTGCTCAGTAAATAACACCCATCGGAGTGAAGGAAGGAGCAGGTGGCAGGCAACTGCATGAGTGGGCGCTTGGCCCAGGTGGACACCTTCTTCAGGACAGCCCTGGCTGCTTCACACCGTCGAGGGAGCCCTGTCGCTGGTTGAATCTTTTCCCACTGCCGCCCTGTTGGGTCCAAGGTGACCAGCGGAATTCGAGGCCATTGGACACAGACAGGAAAAGGCAGCGTCACCAACCCTGGCGTAATCCAAACCAGATGCAGCCTCAGACCCATGGGGTGGTCAGTGTGGGCTTGGCCAAGGCCCAGCGGCAGGAAATAGTCTTGGAGGAACGCTCTCTGGGCTGGGACCAACCACGAGGAGCTGTCCAATCAAGGTTGTTAACCCTTCTTAGCCCACAAAGGGGACCCAGGACACTGGGCAGAGAAAGCTGGTGGCCCTGGCCCCACGAGGCACAGGACACCTTGCAGGAAAGTCAGAGCATCAGTGTTGTGATGGGCACCGTGCAGGAGGAGCCCACATCCCAGGCACCATGGTGGGCAGGGCACACCAAGCCAGGGGGCAGGGGGCAGGGGACAGTCACAGCCTAGCACCCGTGACTTTCAGAAACCCAGACCCAGAGCTTTGGTTGTGCCCCTGGCTCTGACCAGCTCTGACCAGCTCGCTCCCGCCATCCGGGTGGCTCCCAGCCTCTTTCCCCTCACAAGGCTGCCGGGGATGGGATCTCTTCTGACGGGACTGGGGCCACGCCTGCAGGGAGGCAGAGACTCGGCCCCATGTTCGGGCTGTCACCACAGCTGTTTCCTCGCTGTACTGTGTGGCCCTTAAAGGAGCGAAATCTCTGACTCCTCATTTCTCTGTCTACGTTGTTACCTCCAGGGACAAGGGGAGACCCAAAGGATGCGCCCAACGAATCAAAAGAGCTTTCTAAGGTGTACTCCTGGGAGGGGACGGGGGCGGAAGCAGTGGTCAGCCCCATTCTATGGTTCTGGGTGGGCTTCCTGCCCAGGGCATATTAATTTGCTGTGTGGCCTTGGTCAAGTCACTTTCCCTCTCTGAACCTGTTTCCTCACCTGTGAAATATGGTGAATGAGACCCCATCCTCTATCTTGACAGTCCCCATGGCCCTAGGAATAGCAGCAGAGAGCAGAGCTGGGGTCGTCGTATTATAGAGAAGGAGACTGAGGCTTGTGCTAAGAGTCAGGAGACCCGGGTTCAAGGCCCAGCTGCGGCTATCCCTGCTATGGGTGGGTGGGGGGGTGTCTCGTTTTGGCCTCGGTTTCCCCAGCTGGATCCAGACCCTGGATCTCTGCTCTGGCTGGAGTTCACTTCCTCCTCCCCCCACCCCACGGCGGTGACTCACCCCTCATCATCACGCTGTGTGGCCACGGCTCAGCCTGGGTGGGAGCCAGCAAGGCCGAGAACTCAGAGGAAACCGCAGGCCTGGCCCAGCTGGCAGGTGGCAGGCGGGCAGGCGGGGATCCACAGCTATGGGGGCCTTGCCCACAAACACATCTCTCACCGAAAGCCTGGGCCAGGCCCCCCAAGCCCCCTCAGGCCCGGACTGAAAACCCCACCGGGCTCAGACCCCAGGGCCACCCGCCCTACACGGCACCTGCTGCGGCCAAACTCTACACCCCCCTGCTGGACGAGGGCAGGGGCGGCAGTGAGGACCCTGGCCTCCCCCACCAGGCCAGTGTTCACGGAGGGCGAGGAGGGAGAGAACGAACTGGCACGGTCCCGGTCTGTGCTCAGGAGGCTGGCGGGGTAGCACTTCAGAGCATGGGCTCTGGGTAGATTGGGTACAAATCTTGGCTCTGCCACTGACTAGCTCTATGACCCTGATCAAGAGGTTTACTTTCCCTGAGGCTTGGCCTTCCCACCTGAGACACGGACACAACACAAGGCCCGCCGCGCAGGGTCCCCGTGAGCAGCTGATGTGATTGGCTGATGTGATTGGCAACACGCAGAGCTAGGTCGGGTCCAGCGTCCAGCAGGCGCACAGTGCGTGTGAGCTTGTGAGCTGCTGTCGCTGCCACGCCGGCTGGAATGGACCGATATGACCCCCTCCCCCAGCAGGTAGACCAGCCGCCCTGCTTAGCTCAGTCCCACCTCTGACTCAGTGTCCTCACAACCAGAAAGGCTGCACCCTTCTACAGTTCAGCTCTCCCGCCCTGCTCCCCCGCCACAGAGCCCCCTCCTCTGCACTGCAGGCCCAGCAAGGACTCGCTCTGGGCTCACACCCCTCCCTGGGCTCACACCCCGCCCTGGTGAGAAGCCGGTGGGCCCCTGAACAGAACTCTGCTCTGGGAGACAGAGGCAGCCGTGTCAAGCCCCAGCTTCTGACTTGTTGAGTATTCTCCAAGTTTCCTCCCCTCCGTGGGTCTCAGCTTCCCCCTCTGTAATAGGAATAATGATACGTAATATCCACTGCATAACCTTTCTTTGAAGAGTATGAGCGATGTACCCACAAGTGCTTAAATGGAGCCTGGCACAGCATCATCGTTCAATAAATGTTCGCTGGTGCTGGGACCTCCCTCTCACAAACGAGGAAACTGAGGCACAGAGTAGGGAAGCCACGTGCCCAGGTCATGCGCTGGGTGGGCTGGCCCCTGGGGCTGCACTGGTGATCAGTACACTGCGAACGGACAGTGGCCACTAACGTGCGTGGCATACGGGAGTTCTCCACGAATTGGGGGCGTGTCTGTGACTTCACCTGCGTGAATTGAATGCAGAAGGAAGAGGCCACGTCCAACCTGTACATTTATTTACAAGGCACAAGCTAGCGCGGGTTGGGGCCGCCTCACGGCCTTCTCACTCCTCCGCGGCCTGCTGACCTCACCATCTGAGGCCCGTGGGTTACCCCTGGGATGAGGGCCCGGAGTGGCTGGTGTGAGCCTGCTTGGCCCTCAGGCAAGCGTGGGGGTGGTCTCCCATGTCCCCCAAGTCCCTCCCTGCCCTCTGTCAGTGGGCTGGGCGTCCTTGCTCTCACTGAGTTCCTGTGTGTTGGTGGTCGGCAAGCAAGGTGGGCGGGGGCGGGACCTGCCAGATGGTGCACGCTAAGCCTTATCTGTTGGGTGTGGGGAGGGGGTGGGGCACGAAGATCCTCTTTCACAAAGCCTGCTCTGTCTCCTCCGCAGCTGGGCCTCAGGAATCGGCTTTGTGGCCTTCCTGCCCCGCCAAAAGCCTCCCACCACGGCGGCAGGAGCCCCACACACTGGGACCGCCAGCCCTCCCACCTCAGCTAGGAGCAAGCCCAGGCCAGGGATGCCCAGGTGGGGCCGAACCGGGGTCCCCAGGGCAGCAGTTCAGAGACCAGGTGGGGAGGGAGCAGGGGGACCCACCCTTGGAGTCTAGGTCGGGGCTGCTGGGCTGGAGCCCTGTCTGGGAAGGTGTTAGCAGGACGGATTCAGGCCACATCCGAGGCGGCTCTCATCGGGGAAGCAGTCGCTGCGTGGGGGCGTGGGGAGCCCCGAGCCTCCCGGCCTGGCGCAGCCTCGTCCTGGTCAGCCCACCCTGGGGTCTGGCCCGTTGTCTCTGGCCTTCTGGGCCGCGTGGCTTCGGCCCTGGCCACAGTGCGGCTGCATCCAGGCCTCCGTCGCTCCTGGGACTCAGACCCCCAGCGCCATCAATGCCCCTGAGCTGCTGATCTTCTTGAAGCGATTGGCAGCGCTGACCGCAATGAAGTTTTTCTGGAGGGTGAGGGAAAGGGGTCCCAATCAGCCTCAGGGCAAGGGACTGCTAAGCTGTCTCCTAAAGTCTCATTTCTTATGAGTCGACCAGTTGTCAGGGAGGATGCAGTGCCCAAAATGGCCACAGGAGGCACTATGACGCTGAATCCTCCAGGATTCCTTCCTTCATTCAACAGATTTGTCAGCCGGACTCTTGCTCTGCTCAAGACGTTCGAAGTAAAAGATAAACAAACGTCTGGCCATGGAGGATGAGTCCCTCCACACCCTGCCTCCCACTCCTCTCTGAGCTCATCTCCCCCACCCCCTTGATCCTTTCACTCCATCCATACCGGTTGCCCACTGTTCTTTGTTACTTGCCAACCATGCTTCTACCTCAGGGCCTTTGCACTGGCTGTTCCCTCCGTCTGGGACACTCTTCCCCTAGTATCCTCTGGTGCTCTTGACCATCTTTATTTTTTCTAGAGCCCTTCCTATTACCCCTTTTAATATCACCACCACCATCAAAAGTAAGTCCACAGCCTGACCTGTGGTGGCGCAGTGGATAAAGCGTCGAACTGGAAATGCTGAGGTTGCCGGTTCGAAACCCTGGGCTTGCCTGGTCAAGGCACATATGGGAGTTGATGCTTCCAGCTCCTCCCCCCTCCTCTCTCTCTGTCTCTCTCTCCTCTCTCTCTCTTTGTCTCTCGCCCTCTCTCTCTCTCTTCTCTAAAAAAAATGAGTAAATAAAAAAATAAAAAGTTTGAAAACTTAAAAAAAAAAAAAAAAAAGTAAGTCCACAAAGACTGAGACCCTTGTCTCTTCTACCCACGGGTGTATCCCCAGTGCCGAGATGTAGTAGAGGCTTAATAAATATATATAAAATGAAGAAAGGAAGCCTGTGATGAACCCCAACCCCAGATGGACACCCCTCCTTGGGGTTGAGGGGGTGGGTGGAGGGTCAGGAGCCAGTATAGGACAAAGAGAGAAAAGCCAACTCTTGTTTCCCAGACGGGGCCAGGTCTAATCAACAGAACCAGCCAGGCCAGGGCTGGTGGAGCCTGGGGTCCGGTGCCAGGAGCCCTTCCCGCCTTGCAGCCCTCCCTCCACCCACCCCAGCCCAGCAGTACCTTCCAGCGTCTCTTCATGAGGTATTTCTTAAGCAAGATCTGGGACTTGAGGCGCCGATTGCAGCGCTTGGCTTTCTCTGCCAGGTTGTTGAGCCAGGGGTGGGCGAGGCACTGGGCAGCGCTCATGCGGGCCCTGTGGAGAGGGGGCAGCGTGGAGAGGGTAGGTGGCGTGCCCACAAGGCACCAGAGCCCAGCCGGCCTGCAGCCAGTTCCCTCTCCGCCTGCACGTGCACTCCCTGAGCTCACACACACGGGCTCACATCCGGCGGGAGCAGCCTCACCCCTGGTCTTTGACGAGCAGGTTGGAGACAAAGTCCTTGGCCTCATCTGACACAGCCTCAAAGGTCTCCTCGTCAAAGTACCAGTTGCCAGACAGAACATTGTTTAGGGTCTCTGTGTCGTCATCTCCCAGGAAGGGGGAGAGGCCGCTCAGCCTGGAGGAAGGGGATGGCAGGGGGCAGGGAGGTCAGCTTAGAGATGCTAAGTCACCTTGGAGGGTTTAGGGGGTGGGGATAGATCCTAGGAGGCAGCACCAGGTGCTGAAAAGACCCCCAGCCTCTCAAATGGGACAGACCTGAGTTTGAATCTGGCTGGGTGACCTTGGGCAAGTCACTTCCCCTCTCTGAGCCTCACTCTTCTCATCTGTAAAATGGGAATAATCATCCCAGCTTCCCAGGGTTACAGTGAAGAAGAGGAATGGTACGTGCACAAAAAATAAAATAAAAATGTCTACTCCGCCTCTGCCCCCACCCTGAGTCATCAGAGATCTGTGTCCAGAGCCCTGGACCGGGATGCTATGTTTTTAGGGGCCTTGGTTCCTCCACTTATAAAATGGGTACAAAGTCCCCCTTTCCTGGTTCTCCCTAGCACTCCCAACCTCCAGCAAACCCCTGACTGAGCAAGTGGGGAGGTGGGACCACCTTACCAGGACCCCAAGGCCAGTCTTGGCCTCAGCTGCCCACCCAGGTGCCCCAATCCCAGAAACACTGGGGCTCACAGCATGTAGGTGATGACCCCCATACTCCACATGTCTGTCTTGTCAGAGATCTGATCATAGTTCACCACCTCAGGTGACAGGAACTCTGGGGTCCCAAAATTCACCTTCAGCTTCTCGTTGGGGTTATACCTGGGGGTGAGAGCAGATCCTCAGAGCACAGCTCCCAGCCCATTCCCAGGCGCCCTCCACCCCCCACCCCCCAGGTGGTACCTCCGTGCCAGGCCGAAGTCAATGATCTTCACCAAATGGCCCGTGGTGTTGACGCACAGGATGTTCTCTGGCTAAGGAGAAGGGGTGGCCTGGGTTGGCCTCTGACCCAGCTCTCCCTCCTTCCCTCCCTCCCTCCCTCCCTGTCCAGGTCCACCCAAGTCCCAGGTCCAGCCAGAGACCCAGGCTGTCAGAACTGGCAGCCCATCCAAGCCCCCTGGACCCGCCTGTTCCAGGCACAGACGTGGAAGCGGAGGGCCCGAGGGGGACTCGGATGGGGGCCCCGCCGCACAGGCTCCCGGGTGGGTGCAGGTGGCATGTTCCTCCATTTAAGGCCACGAAAGAACCACAGGGTTCTGGAATTCTGAGACTGGAGAAACTGAAGCCCGCAGAAGACAGCGTGCCCCGGTGGGAGGCTAGCTCAGGGCCGCCGCCAGGAACACGGAGCTCCAGAACCCAGGGAAACAGAACACCGGCTCAGGGCTCCCAGAGGATGCCTCTCGGGGACACGGGGGCTTCACACTGCTCCTGGCGCGCTCTGAGATGTGCCGCTCTTGTCCTACCAGTTAGGGATGATGACACCACCTCCCAAATGCCTGTATTAACTCCATGTGTTAGCTCGTCCATCCTCTCAACAGCTCTATGAGGCAGAGACGGTCATTCTCCATCCCCATTTCCCAGCTGAGAAAACTGAGGCTCACGCACAGAAGTGACCTGGTCACAGTCACCCAACAAGTAAGTGACGAAGTCAGGACTTGGCCCCACAACTGTCTGACTCTAACAGCTGGTGCCATGATATCATTGTGCCTGCCGCCAGCCAACAAGGACCCACAGTTGGGGGGGGGCTGGGTGGACAGTACACTCGTGGGTCGGCTCTTCCAGGGAGAAGACAGCCTTCTCCCGCCCCCTTACGCCCCACCCTCAGCGTCTCACACAGACACCCGCAGGTGCCCGGCCACGGCTCCCAGAACCCTGTGCTCCAGGCACCGGTGAGCCCATGAATGACCCATGCTGGGTCTCCATCTCCCCTCCCCCCAACACCAGGGTGCAGGGTGGCTCTGAGTTTACAGGGCAGGAGTATTTTAAGCACATAGTTAACAGCGGCTAAAAGGCAGGGGACTTCGCACACAAACCCCGATTTCCTGATTTTCGGCACCTCCCGAAAGAGCCGGCGCGCGCAAGAGACGTGCTGACAGGAGTCAGCGAAAGTCCTCCCATTCCCTGGTGGCCTCCCCTGTCCTGATGGGCCCTTGAACCCCGTCCTGTGTCCTGCTACTCGTCTGGGCTCTGTGGGCATTTGGTCAGAGGCGCCTAATGACATACTTCCGGAAGGCCCCTTTCCAACCCATGCGTTCACTTAGCGAGGGACACCAGCGGCTTTCAGCGCGCGACCTGGTGTCCCACCAAAACAGTGAAAGGAAAGAAAGGTCCCAGGGGGCACGAACCAGACAGACCCAGACCTTTTAGAGGATGCCGGACTTTCTGAGACACCCCGGCTCACCCGACCTCCTTGACCGTGAAGCACTTTTTTTCATGAAAACTTACTGCTATCCCGAAGAAAGCTCGTTTCAGGGTACAGAGGCTCAACGTGGAGCTTCTGCCCAGGACATTGCGTTTTCCCTGGGGACCCTGCTCGACCCCACAGAAATCGGCTTTCCTTGGAGACATGGCGCCATCCAGAAATGCAGGGGTCACCCTTCCTCTTTCCTTCCTCCCCCTCCCACACCCCATCCAAACCATCAGCAAATCAGAATGCATCCATTGTCTGGCTACCTTCCACCCCCCTAACCCCCCCCCCCCAACTGCCACTGGTGCCAGCCCCGCCATCTCTCTCCTGGCTTATGACACAGCCTCCTAACTTCCCTCTGCCATGTTGGCCCCACTGATCCTGTCTCCTTGGGTCCTTTCTCTCTCTCTTGTGGGGCAGCAGGGAGGATAACAGCGTACCTGACCCAGTGGGCTGGTGGGAGGGGCACGCACCCTGAGTGGCCTCTGACCCCTAGTGAGCACGAGCGGGGACAGGTGCACCAGCAGCCGCAGCAGCAGCAGCTCCCTGGCCAGCTCCGGACCTCCAACACTCTAGCCTCTGCCCGCTTCTCCCCTTCCATCTTGTACACCTCCCCACTGCTCTCACGTGCTTCTGCATAAGGCTTCCGATGGGTTTTAAAAGATCTCTTTCACCCTGACCTGTAGTGGCGCAGTGGATAAAGCGTCGACCTAGAAATGCTGAGGTCGCTGGTTCGAAACCCTGGGCTTGCCTGGTCAAGGCTCATATGGGAGTTGATGCTTCCAGCTCTCCCCCCTTCTCTCTCTCTGTCTCTCTCTCCTCTCTAAAATGAATAAGTAAAATAAAAAATTTTTAAAAAAAGATCTCTTTCTTCAAGGATTATTTTACGGGTGTGTGTTTTGCCCCAGAGCCCGCAGGCTGCGTGGCACAGGGTGTGTCCTTCCTCCTCCCCGTGGCCACGCCCACCCGGGCCTCGGGCAGGGCGGTGGCACGCTAGCAGGTACCCAGCACGTATTCAATCAAATGAACCAATGCAAGCACCATCCGTCCACCTTGCTGATGGACCCGAAACCCACCTCGGTGTGCATGGTCTACCTCTCCTCGCCTGGCCGCTTACCCTACACACATGACCACCCGCCCTAAGGACAGGGACGGGCCGGCTCTCCTGTTGCCCCTGCCTGCACCACGCAGCGGCCAAGAACGCTAAGCCCCGGGTGGCCACTACCCCTTGATCATAAAATCCATCGTTTCCCCTAACCTGCGAAGGGCAAGGTCCCGCCCCAGCAAGGTCAGAAAAGGGAGATACATAGTCATTAAAACTTGCCGTTAGCCTGACCACGTGGTGGCGGAGTGGATAGAGCGTCGGACTGGGATGCGGAAGGACCCAGGTTCGAGACCCCGAGGTGGCCAGCTTGAGCGCGGGCTCATCTGGCTTGAGCAAAGAGCTCACCAGCTTGGACCCAAGGTCCCTGGCTCCAGCAGGGGGTTACTCGGTCTGCTGAAGGCCCGCGGTCAAGGCACATATGAGAGAGCAATCAATGAACAACTAAGAAGTCGCAACGCGCAACGAGAAACTGATGATTGATGCTTCTCATCTCTCTCCGTTCCTGTCTGTCTGTCCCTGTCTATCTCTGCCTCTGTAAAAATAAATAAATAAAAAAAAAAAAATTAAAACTTGCCGTTAGCGCCTACTGCGCGTGCGTGCATCGCGGCAGGGACGCGACCCTTACTGGTTTGTTTTCCTGACTCCCCCTCTGGAACGTAAGCCTCAGGAGGGCGGGCCTTGTGACCTCTTTTGTTGACCCCTTGATCTCCACCAGCTAGAGGAGCACGGCCTGGCGCGGAGTCGACCCTCCGCAATTATTTGCTGGATACAGAAACAAACAACGGCGCGCCTCTCAGGGCCGGCGCACGGAGGTCGGCGCTTCTGCCACACCGATTAGTAAATTCTACCTGGGAGGCACTGAGCTTGGGGTTCGCGAGGCGGCCGAAGACACTGTCAGCAAGTACCCGGTGTTAGACGAGAAGCTGTTAAGAGCCAGGACCAAGCCATTTGTGTGTTGTCTTATTCTCAACTCCTGGTACTTAGTAAGTGCTCAGTAAACCCTCCCTGACTCTACAAGGTGGGAGGACGGATGGAGGGCTGGCTGGTTGCGTCACTGATTCCCAGGGCTCGGCTGCTGCCCCCGACCCCTCCCCGGAGGCCCTGCCTCCGCCCTCCCCCGTACCTTGAGATCCAGGTGCAGAACGTTCATCTTATGCATGAAGAGGATCCCGTCGCAGATCTGCCTGGTAAACACCATGGTGTCCACCTCGGTCAGCTGGTAGTCCTCGTCCACAATCCTCTCGAAGAGCTCGCCGCCCTCGATGCTGCAGGCACAGACCCCTCTGCAGTCTGCCTCTGGGCCTCTGCCCCCTCCAGCCCCCCCATGGCCCACCCCCCACAACGGCACTCACTACTCCAGGAACAAGATGATGTCGTGCGGGGTCTCCATGGCCGCGTAGAGCTGGATCAGGTTGCGGTGGTTCAGCTGGTTCATAACCTCGATCTCAAGCTTTACCATGTCCTGGGGACCATCCAAGAGTCACCATTCCCTGCCCTCCACCTTCCATACCTGCGTCCCAAGCAGACCCTGCCTGGACCACTGCCCAGCCGCCTCCTCCTCACCTTCCAGCCTGTGTCCTCACCACCCCCAGTCCCTGGCGGTCCTTCCCTTCCTCCAGACCCACTGGGATCCTGGGGGCCCAGGTTTCCTCACTCATTAGTCCCCTCCCTACACTGTCCCCCTGGGCATTCTCCACCCAAATGTGATTGCTGTCCAAATACACAGCTCCATCCACCTCTGGGCGCTCCCTTGAACTCCACATACCCATATCTCCCAACTGGCCTTTCCCTTGTATGTCTAACAGGCACCTCTAATCTATCACGTCCAAAAGGAAGCCCTTGGTTCCACCCCTTCCCACAATTCAGTTGCCCTCAGCTTGCTCATTGGCAGGAGGACATCACTCTTCGCCCAGGAGTGCGCGACTGGAAGTTAGGAGCCGTTTCCGACTCTTCTCTTCACCTTGGCTCCTCGCACCCCGCATCCAATCCCTCAGGAGACCTTCCGACTCTGTCTTCAAACTAGATTACGGATCCAGTCCTCTCTCACCTCTCCCATCACTGCCTTCCTAGCCTGAGCCACCATCACCTGTCGCTTTGAGGAAGTTTACAACCCAGTGGTCACATTGGTAGTTTGAAATCAGCTATGGTAGAAATATTTACACCAAGGAAATTGGCCAATCTACAAATCAGGCCTCTCCCTGAAATGTCCCCTCCCTCCCACTCAGAACATCATATCATCGCCCAAATTATTCCATTCCTTCATTCACGTCTCAGTTGACATCCATGCCTCAGAGAGGCCTCGCCTCACCTTCCTCTCTCAGAACATCCCCTGTTCTTCCCTGTTTCCTCCTGCCTTTCTTTTTCTTCCTAGAACTTCTCGGTTCCTGACGCCATGCCTTTTGCTACCTTTGCTTTTTGAGTTGTCTCTTTATTTCTCTCTAACATGTCAGCCCATAAGGGCAGGGACTTCATTTATTTATTTTTTTTAGTTCGCTGCCATTTCCCTCACACTCCGAATAGCATGCACACACAAAAATTGCTTAGTAATTAATTAATCAATAGCTTCTCTCCAGTTAATTTACACAGTACATATGGATGGAGCATCTACGCTGAACCAGGTTCGTAATAGAGGCCTGGGGACCCAGTCATCAATAATATGGATCCAGGCCCTGTCAAGTGGAAGAGGCAGGGAAAGACAGAGTCACACAGAGAACACACGCCTCCCACATGTGCCCGGAGCTGTGACGGGAAGGTCAGGGCCACAGCGCCCCGGAACTGCTTCTCAGACATTTTCCGGGCCTCTCCTGGCCTTTGCACATGCCGTGCTCTCGGCCTGGAATGCCCACAGCCTCACTTCCCAGCTCCCCGGCCTCAACTCAAGGGTCCCCAGCACTTCCCTGCTGTTTCGAGTGCTCAGGCCTCTCCTCCCACGGTCTCCCTTTCTTCAGAGTCCTTGTTAGGGAGGGGGCCACCCCACAGACTGAAACAGGGGCCTGCTCTGCCCCCTCCTCACTACCCCTGCTCAAGTACATGCTCTTGCCACGCCAGGTGGGTGGGTCATCATCACCTCCTCACACACCCGACCCCTTACTCCGTGTGAGCCTCTGCCTGCCTTCCTCCCTCCCACCCTCCCTCCCTTCCTTCCTTCCTTCCTTCCTCAAACCCTGTGCTCGTCCTCCTCTGAACCAGACCTGGGCTGGGTGCTAGAGGCAGAGTTCAGGACGGGGCCGGTTACCCTGGTGCTCCCAGCACAGGGCCTGGCCCAGAGCCTGTACTTCCCAGTATTTGTTGAATTGAACCAAGCAGACGGCATGACTAGCCTATGCCTAGAAGGGGAAGTCCCTGGGATAAGCTCTCTGCCTGGGGAGTCTGGTTCACACTTAGGGGCATCAGGGCCCCAGTGGCAAGGCTGTCCGTCTGTCCATCTGGACAGACACGTGAGTAGAGGGAGGTGAGAGGCCCCCCGACTCCAAGGATCCCCCTTCCACATAGCAAGCTCCCAGCCCGACTACCTTGTCTTTGGGTGTCTGTTTCTTGATGACCTTGGCTGCCAGCTTGAGGCCTGTGGCTTTCTCTGTGCAGGTGCAGACTGTCCCAAACTTGCCGCTGGAGAGAGAAGAGGCTGGGAGTCAGGGGTTCCCCGGGGTGGGGGAGGGGCGGCCCTGCTCTGTGCCTACCTGGACTGCTACCATGAGGCGAGGGCATTCGCCCAGCCAGCCCGATTCCCCCTTAGTGCTTTACGGCAGGTACAATGGCCTGGCCACACAAACTGTGGGCACAGGGAGGGCCGGCTCATCTGAAGGGTGGCCCCCGATGTGATAACTCACAGGCTTGAGGTAGACAGGGGCCCTGGACTCTGGGCCCCAGGTGAGGGGGAAACTTCAGGGCTTTTTACAGGGCAGGGATCCCCTGGAGGGGGTCAGTGTGGTCCCTGAAATGGAGACAACAGGAAATACCGAGTGACCAAAGCTGTGTCTGTGTGAGTGACGGGGGCAGGACCTGCACAGGGAAGGTGTAGAGCCCCTGGGGGCTCGATGCTCTCTGGGGGGGCACAGGGTCTCAGTTCTCACCCGCCCAGAGCCTCCTTGGAGTTCATGGTGAACTGGCTGCTGGCATTCCCGGTCCTCAGCTCCACAATGCGGTGGGGGAAAGGGGCCGGGGGTGGCGGGCAATCGTCTGGAGGCAGAGCAGAGCCGTCACAGTCAGTGCCAGGGCTGCTGAGGGTCCATCCTGGCACAACCCCCACCCCTCCCCCGCCTGGCCTGGGCCCATCCAGGGAGGCTCCCTGAGTGATACTTGGGGGACAGCTGGCTCCAGGACAGGGCCTAGGGGGCCGAGTTTCCAATTTCGGATAAGGATTACTATGTCTGATGGGGTAAGGTGATGATATCTGCCTACCATCCCCTCGGATAACACCACAGCTGGCCCAGCCTGAGGAATGGGTGGCTAACCCAGGGGCAGGGAGGGGCTGGGAGAGGTTGGGCGGATGGGGGAGGGGAGGGAAGGGTGGAATTTTGTAGGGAGGGGCTGCCACCTAGTGGCAACTGTGGGGAATAGGCACCCTGGCCGCTGAATCATCGGGAATGGAAACCTTGTTTATAAATAGCCAGAGGTGGCAGGGAAGCCGGGCTGGTGATAAATTAGACGGCCCTTGGAGGCGGTTCAGGTCCCGTCAGCCCGAGGATGTGATTTCTGGGCGGGGCGGGGCAGAGGTCTCCGGCTGCTCCGGGGAGGAGGCAGGGCTCCTGGCTGCCGCCCAGCCGCCAGGTCCTCCCACCCTGTCTGGGTGGCACTGTGCCGTTCACCAGGCAGGTTGGCAGGTCTCCCGGGGCACCTCAGCCCAGGGGGGGGGGGCGTCAGGACACTCTGGGCTCTCCTGACCCCATCTCACCCCACCCCCAGTCCTGCTGCACCCTTGCCCAGGTCTATTCACCTACTTGTCAAGTTCATGCTTGCTCAGCGGCTACCCGCTGCCCACTGAATCACCCACCGCCTCCTGGTCTGATCGTCAGTTCAGGCCGCGCCACCGTCCTGCCCGTCCCCTGCGCCCAGCTTCCTTGGCCACTGCTTCCACGCACAGTACCTGTGCTCCTCAGCTCATGAGCCAGCCCTCTCTGGCTCCCATGGCCCACCCACCCCATCCGGGTTGTATGTAACACTCAGGCCTGGCACTTTCATCCTTCTACAGGCTGACTTCAAATCCCACTATCGCCTGACCTGTGGTGGCGTAGGGGATAAAGCGTCGACCTGGAAACGCTGAGGTTGCCGGTTCGAAACCCTGGGCTTGCCTGGTCAAGGCACATATGGGAGTCGATGCTCCCAGCTCCTCCCCCCTTCTCTCTCTCCCTCTCCTCTCTACAAATGAATAAATAAATAAAAAATCCCACTGTCGCCTGACCTGTGGTGGCGCAGTGGATAAAGCGTCAACCTGGAAATGCTGAGGTTGCCGGTTCGAAACCCTGGGCTTGCCTGGTCAAGGCACATATGGGAGTTGATGCTTCCAGCTCCTCCCCCCTTCTCTCTCTCTGTTTCTCTCTCTCCCTCTCTCTCTCCTCTCTAAAAATGAATAAATAAAATTAAAAAAAAAAAAAAAAAAAGAAGCAGCTACTACAAGTTGATGCTTCCTGCCCCCCCATTCCTCGCTTTCTCTCTCCTCTCTCTAAAATCAATAAATAAAATCTTAAATTTAAAAAAAAAAAAAAAAAATCCCACTGTCCACACAGTCGGTGTTGCTCCCATAATCTGCTGGACTTTTTTCGAAACCCCATTTTAGCCAAAGTTCTTAAAAGAAAGTCAGAAGTGAACTGTGGCCCGACCAGGTGGTGGCACAGTGGATAGAACGTCGGCCTGGGATGCAGAGGACCCAGGTTCAAAACCCCGAGGTTGCCGGTTTGAGCGTGGGGTCGCTGGCTTGAGCCCTAAAGGTCGCTGGCTTGAGCAAGGGGTTGCAGGCGCAGCTGGAGCCCCCCAGTCCAGGCACACATGAGAAAGCAATCAATGAACAACTAAGGTGCCACAACAAAGAACTTCTCATTTTTCTCTCTTCTGTCTGTCTGTCTCTCTCTCTCCTGATTAGAAAAAAGAAAAGTGAGCGTTGGAGTCGGGCCGCCCTGACAGGTCCACATCCTCTCCCAGCTGTGGACTTGGGGCACTCACTCCGTTTCCTTTTTCCGAGCTCCTGCTTCCCCATCCATCAGAAGGGTCTAGGAGCGTGCTTCCTGCAGCTGACTGACCCTTAGATGTGTTGGCCGGGCTGAGAAACTGCTAACCTGGGAAGGCTTGGGGATTTCCCTTCCCCCTTCTCTGGGCCCCTGGGCAGCCCCACCCACACCTGCCCCTTGCCTACCCAAAATCTGGAAGCAGTCCTCCTCCTTGGCTGTGAGACAAGGGGCCTGCCCCACTTCGGGGCTCTGTGGGGGCACAGCTGGGAACCCAATCCCCAGGGGGATGTCCCCGCACGCCTCAGCCGGGCCTGACGCCTTCTGGACACCTTCCGGGATGCTCTCCCCTCCTTCTGCTGCCTCCGCCGGCTCAGGGTCCATGGGGCCAGGGGTTTCAGATACCCCTTCAAAGATGGGTTCTGATGCCTCATTTGGGGGCTCCTTGGCCAGCAACTCCTCAGGGCTAGAAAGTGAGAACACAGAGGTGAAGCCCTTAGCAGGCGCACCCCCACTGTGACCTCCGGTGGGTCCTCATGCTTCCAAAGTCTCATTGGCTCTCTGGAGCGGATACACCCCACCCCTCACCCCTCATCCCAAATGCAGGGAGCAATGCCTCCGAATCCACTTTGTACAACAATCAAGGGATATTCATGTCATAAATGACTGTGGTCATCATCTTGACTATCAACATACTAATAACAGATCATTAATAGGATTGTGTATGGTTAATCAGTATGTGGATATAACTAGGGAGATTACATAGCTCCTGATTCTTAAAAGCTGTGGCAATGCAATTCATATTAATATAAAATTTAAATGGAGATGATGTTATTATTGTGGTTTACAATAATATATCATTAACAACCTCATGAATACGATTAGCCTTCGGGTAAGTGGATTGGACTGCATCATAAGACTGAGGCTTTTGTATGAAAAGTATTAGCGTTAGTTATAAAAGTATTAGTAAGAATCTACCAACTTATCATTAGTCATCAATGTTACACTGATAATTATATTAAGAAGAGGGATTGTCCTTTCCTCCTGACGTCTCTGCCCCGCCCTTGGCTAGCCCTGAGTTCCAGGAGTAAGGGGAAGTCTGGGCTCCAGGTGCCCAGAGAAGAGGAAAAGTGTTCCACCTGGGTGGCCTCTGGGGACCTCTCCTGCCTGACATCCCAGACTTGCGTGAAATTCCTGGTTCAGGCAAGGGGACAGGGAGATATGGCCAAGACCCAGGACAGAGGTGGTGGGACATCTGAACTACCCAATCCAGCACGGAATGTGACAGCCATAGTCCCTGGGACACAGGACTCAGTGGATCCTTAGGGATGGAGCCCAGTGCCCCCCCCCACTCCCAGGCCGGGGGCACTCACCTAGAGATGGCCGCAGGGCAGCTGGGGCTGTGCAGAAAGGCGGGGGAGGCCCTCCTGGCCGCTGCCTGGCCCTGGGCAGCCTTCTCTCCTGCCTGGGGCGCTCTGGCATCCTGGCTGCCGCTGCCACCGTCGTCCTCAAGCTGCTTGACGCTGGCCTCAGCCGTCCGGGTCTGCTGGGGCAGGGCTGCCGGCTGCCCCGCACTGCCCTCCGCGGGCCCCCCGCCTGAGGCATCTTCCCCCTCGGGGCCCTGGCTGCTGGCTGAAGGCTGGGCCAGGACACCGGCCCCTCTCTCTGGGGTAGAAACTTTGTCACCTTTCTGCAGGGTGAGTGAGCCAGGTTCTCCCTCTGGGCCTGGGGGGGCAGGCTTTTTCTCTGAGCCTGGGGGGGCAGGCTTTTTCTCTGAGCCTGGGAGGGCAGGTTTTTTCTCTGGGCCTGGGGGGGCAGGTTCTTTCTCTGGGCCTGGGGGGGCAGAGTCTTTCTCTGGGCCTGGGGGGGCAGGCTCTTTCTCTGAGCCTGGGGGGGCAGAGTCTTTCTCTGAGCCTGGGGGGGCAGGCTCTTTCTCTGGGCCTGTGGGGGCAGGCTTTTTCTCTGAGCCTAGGGGGGCAGGTTCTTTCTCTGGGCCTGGGGGGGTAGAGTCTTTCTCTGGGCCTGGGGAGGCAGGCTCTTTCTCTGGGCCTGGGGGGACAGAGTCTTTCTCTGGGCCTGGGGGGGCAGAGTCTTTCTCTGGGCCTGGGGGGGCAGGCTCTTTCTCTGGGCCTGGGGGGGCAGAGTCTTTCTCTGGGCCTGTGGGGGCAGGTTCTTTCTCTGGGGCTGGGGGGGCAGAGTCTTTCTCTGGGCCTGGGGGGGTAGAGTCTTTCTCTGGGCCTGGGGAGGCAGGCTCTTTCTCTGGGCCTGGGGGGGCAGGCTCTTTCTCTGGGCCTGAGGGGGCAGATTCTTTCTCTGGGCCTGGGGGGGCAGGCTCTTTCTCTGTGCCTGGGGGGGCAGGCTCTTTCTCTGGGCCTGGGGGGGCAGGCTCTTTCTCTGACCCTGGGGGGGCAGAGTCTTTCTCTGGGCCTGGGGGGGCAGGTTCTTTCCTTGGGCCTGGGGGGCAAGAGTCTTTCTCTGGGCCTGAGGGGGCAGGCTCTTCCTCTGGGCCTGGAAGGGCAGACTCTTCCTCTGGGTGTGGGGGGGCAGTGTTCTTTATTGGGTTTGGGGGGGCAAGTTCTTTATTTCCATCTGGGGGGCCAGGCTCCTTCTTTGGTTTTGGGGGGGCAGATTCCTTTACTGAGCCTGGGGGGGCAGTTTTCTTTATTGGGTTTGGTTCTTTCTTTCCATCTAGGGGGCCAGGCTCCTTCTTTGGTTTTGGGGGGGCAGATTCCTTTACTGAGCCTGGGGGGGCAGTTTTCTTTATTGGGTTTGGTTTTTTCTTTCCATCTGAGGGGCCAGGTTCCTTCTTTGGTTTGGGGGGGTCAGGTTTCTTTACTGAGTCTGGGGGGTCAGTTTTTTTTATTGGGTTTGGGGGTGCAGATTCTTTCTTTCCATCTGCGGGGCCAGGTTCCTTCTTTGGTTCTAGGGGGGCAGTCTCCTTTATTGAGTCTGGGGGGGCAGTATTCTTTATTGGTTCTGGCAGAGAAGGCTCAGAAAGAACCTTCTCTTTTTTTGGTTCTGGGGGGGCAGGCTCCTTCTTTGAGTCTGGGAGGGCGGGACCCTTCACTGGATCTTGGGGGGCAGGATCTTTCATTAGGTCTTGGGGGGCAGTTTCCTTCTTTGAGTCTGGGAGGGCGGGACCCTTCACTGGATCTTGGGGGGCAGGATCTTTCATTAGGTCTTGGGGGGCAGTTTCCTTCTTTGAGTCTGGGAGGGCGGGACCCTTCACTGGATCTTGGGGGGCAGGATCTTTCATTAGGTCTTGGGGGACAGGTTCCTTCTTTGAGTCTGGGAGGGCGGGACCCTTCACTGGATCTTGGGGGGCAGGATCTTTCATTAGGTCTTGGGGGACAGGTTCCTTCTTTGAGTCTGGGAGGGCAGGGTCCTTCACTGAATCTTGGGGGGCAGGATCTTTCATTAGGTCTTGGAGGACAGGTTCCTTCTTTGAGTCTGGGAGGGCAGGCTCTTTCATTGGATCATGGGGGGCAGGGTCTTTCTTTTGATCTGGGGGACCAGGGTCTTCCTCTGCTGCCGGGGCCCCTCCACCTGCTGCGCGATGAGGAGCCTGGTCTGCAGAGGAGGTGAGACACGGGTCAGAATCCCCTCCTCCCCCCCTCTCCCCAGCCAGCTGCTAGAGACCAGCTCTGGGCCCAGGTCCCCACCAAGGCAACAATTTGCAAACGCTTGTCCCACCACTGGATGGGCTCTAGAGAGGGGCTCCCGGGGTCCCAGAGGCCTGCCGGGGCGGGGCGTCTGTCCTCTGGGGGCCCGGACGCCCCGCCATCCCTGCACCCTGTGTTCAGGTGCTGTCTATAGGAACTTCACACTCACATTTTCCTTGTCTCTCCGGGAAGAAATTCCTGTCGGGTCTTGAGCCCACCCTGTGCTACCCGGAGAGGATTCTGACTCCTGAGTCCCCCTTGCATCGTACCCTCAGAACCTCCACTGAGGAACCGACCCCAACCGGGATTCAAACACCCCTTCCCAAGCTCCTCCCTCCGTCTCCGGCCGGCTTGGCACCTGTTGACGAGCTCTGGGTTCCCAGCTCGACTGCTCCGTCTTCTGTCGCCATGAGGTAGGGGGGCGTCTGCTTCTGCTTGTCTAACTCAAGCCTCTCTAGCTGCAGAGAGAAGCGTGAGGCGTGTCGGGCTGTGCTGGATTCCTTGTCTCGTCAGGCCGAGGGGAGGTCAGGGCCCACTGACTGAGGGGACAGGGGCACCTGGAGTAGAGAGGGCCAGCCTGGTGGTGGCCGTCTGTTTTGCAGCGGCCACCCAGGAGCCGTCCCGGGGCAGTTGTAGGAGATGGGGCCGGGTGGGCAGAGGCGGAGGCAGGGGCACAGGCAGGGGAGGCGGGGTCGGAGGAGAGGATCTCTTACACCAGGGGCCATGCCGCTCGGACTGCCAGCACCTGTCACTCTTGGCCCCCATTCAGAGGACACAGCATTCTTCCCACGGACCAACTGGGGGGGGGGAGAGCGGTGTTGGAACAAGCAGGACGAGAAAAAGGCGGGGGCGCCTGGCGCCCCGGGGCCCAGTGTTCTCCCAGGCCGTGGCTTGCCCAGGATCAGGGAGGGGGCCTAGGAGCAGAGGGGATCTCAGGCCAGGCTGAAGGGCAAGCCCATGTCCAGGCTGGGCCCTGGCTCTGCCCACCTGCATGCCGTGTCCCCAGGGGTCCCCCATGACATGGTGAGAGCCACACAGGCCCAGAAATAATCGCCCTGACCGCAGTGCCCAGCTCTGCGGCCACGAGTCCTGCCCTGGGCAACTGGACTTGCTTGGAGAATCTTTGGGTCAGAAATTATCTCGAGTGCACTTGTTCAACATGCTCACACTCCTAAAAGCCTCGACTTTAGAAAATGTCTTTTTCCTGGGCTCCTGGGGAGATGGAGGCTGTCCCAGTGGCTGCGGGGGAGGGGGCCAGCGCTCCAGGCCCCTTCCCCAAGCCACTCTGGGCCTCTCCAAAGGCTCCCCTGGAAGGAAGGGGGCTGATGGAGGATCGTCTCCAAGGACCTTCCACTGTCACGGTGCCCCAGGGGCCGCTCCAGCCGAGGTGTTCCTGCTGAGACGGGATGGGCGGGAGTCCTAGGGGCCTCCCATCAACCAGGGGCTGTCTGCCCCCAGCCTCTCTCCTGACTGTGGTCAGCCTTAGCAAGTCCACCACATGGAGGAGACAACCCCCGAGGGGAAAGAGATGGGGAAGCGACCCGGGAACATGGCACGGCTCCGCCGTGGGAGGTCACGGAGCTGAGACGGAGCAGCCTGCAAAGTGGGGAGAAGATAACGGAGGAGCAAGGTCACGTGTCGAGGACGCCACCGACGGGGCAAAACCACAGACTATAGAACATATACAGTCTGTAGTAATATGTAAGTTTTCACTTTATACACCTGAGAATTGTTCTGGTAGGACAAGCCAACAGGGCGACCAGGGGTGGGAGGGAGATGAACGCCAACCTTTTAACATTTCTATTTGAACCACGAATTATGTGAATAGATGACTATTCAAAGTGAGGGTTTTTTTTTGTTTGTTTATTTGTTTTTAATGAATGAGCAAATACTGGGGAGGTTGGTACAGACTAGAAAAAACAACCAGAGCTGGAGATCCTTCCTCGTTCTGGGTGACGTCTGCTCTTCCGACCTGGCCTTCCCCTCCGCCGTTTCTCCCCTCCGCATCCCATGGACAGCCTGGCCTGCCTCTTTCGGAAGGCGAGAATAATGACCGTGCCTGCCCGGGGCTCCACCATGTGCCCCAGGGCGCGTCCTGAGTGCTCTTGGGTCGATTCACTCATGGGATCTTCAGAACGACCCAATGAGGCAAGGGGAGACTACCGGTGGGGAAACTGAGGTACGGAGAGGTGAAGTGACATGCCCAAAGCCATCCGGTTTGTAAGGGACAGAGCCAGGAGCTGGGGGCCTGAACCCAGGCTCTCCGAAGGGAAGAGAGCTCCCGTTTCTCTGAGTGCCCGCCGTGGTCAGCTTGATTCGTGTTGTCTTAAAACAACATCATCCTGATCAGAGCTCTGTGGGGAGCTCTCATCTTAGTGTCTAGATGAAAACAGGGAGGGTCAAAGGACAGAGTAACTTGCCCAAAGTCACTCCAGAAGGAAGAAATCTGAGCCAGAAATGTCCATCCTCACAGCCCGAAGTTCTCTCTCTGTTGTAAAATCTCCCAGCCGGTGCCTGGCCCCACCTTGCCCCCTGGGGGATCTCACAGCTCTCTGAAGGGTGAGTGCTCCCTGCTCTGCACCTGTGACTGGGGGCTCCTGGCCCTCCATGAAGTCGTCTCCCATAGCAGGTTCCGGTCCAGCTTGCAACGCGGGACCTCCGTCCTCTGATCCCCTTCAACCCCAGGTCGGTCCCCCTGTTGACACTGTCTGGGAGCCCCTGGAGGGCAGGGGCTGGGTGATGCTCATGTGTGTCCCCAGCACAAAGTGTACTTTCCGATCAGTGTTTGAAGAGCGTCCAAGCAGAGTCTGACCCGGGTCTGTGGGATTACCCGACGGCCATGGCCCTTGCTGACATCTCCTTATTACCGTGGCTGTCGACACCGCTATTGAGTGAGTGAGTGCCCGCTAGGGGCCGGGCCTGGCTCTGCCCAAGGCTTCACTCCAGCTCATTGGATCCTCACAAGGGACTCGAGGGGCCAAGCATTAGACCATTTTCATGCTGTGGAAACTGATGCTAAGAGAGAGGGTAAGAGGCTCTTTTCCAAAGTCACACAGTGATTGGGTAGCTTCAAATTACCCAGATTCAAATCCAGAGCGACCTCCAAATGAGACCAAAATCCAGGCGGGGACAACAGATGGGGTTTAATTTGCTACCTTTGACACTGTTATGGTTCCCGAATAATAACTAGCATTTTTTTTTTGAACTCTTACATAACTGGGCCAGACCCTGGTTCCCGTGTTCACGAGGGTCCTGCATTCAGTTCTCAGAATCTGAGAAGTGGTCAGGAGCTCTGGCAGTCGAGCTGAGACTGATTAACTGAAGCCTGTTTCCTCATCTGCAGAAAGAGCTCCTTGCTCACAAGGGTAGGGAGACAAAGCATTATGAACAGACCATAGGTGCACAGCGATTTCACCCCCATTTCGAAGATGTGACAGGAAAACTGAGTCACAGAGCAAACTGACAAGGTGGGGTTTGAACCATCTAATCCAAGGCTCAGCTCATGGCCAAGCCGCCCAGGGCCTCTCTCCTAGGGTAGCTGAGACCATTCCGTGAGCACATGGGGCAGAGCGCTCAGCACTGTAGGCTCTCCGTGAGGCCGTGGAGACCCCAGGCCGAGGGCCCTGCTGTCCCTGCGGGCTCCTCCAGGGTCCTCCTCCCCCACCCCACCCCCCCACCCCGACTGGGACGAGAGGCTGGCCTGGTTTGGGATCCACAGGATCGCCTACAGCTTGCTGCCTGCCCGGGGCTGAGCCCAGCTTGGCCAGCTGCTCCCGGGAGTCCCTGAGCTGCTTCTCAGCGCTCCCTCGGAGGCTGGGGGGAGGGGGCACGAGGAAACCTCCTCCACCCAGCTAGGGGCGGCCAGAGCCCCTGCCCACCCTTTAGGGGCTTCCCCACCATGCACCAGCTGCGCAGACACCCTCCTTGCCTCTGCAGGGGCTGGGCAGGAGGTGGGGCAATGCCAGGACCAATGGAAACTGCCAGGGGAATTAAGGTCAGCAGGATGCAATTATGCCTGTGGGATTTAACAAGGCCAGAGGGAAGGTGTCTGCGGCCAGAATTCGCGGCTCCTTGGGCCTGTTGCCCTGGACGGCTCTGTGCTCCAGAAGCCTAGGCTCCGGGGCCTCGCCCACTCCTGGGAGGTATGTATCCCTGGGAGCGAAGGGGTTACCACCAGCCAGGCACCGCTTCCCCGGCCCCTAGGAGGAAACTAACCCAGCCAAGACGCTTTGAAAAGGACCTGCTCGGAGGAGACATTTCCCGGCCTCCCCCTCTCCCTGCTCGACTGTGATGGAAAATCTGGGGAGTTGAGCCATGACCTTCCGACTCGAGGGCAGCCAAGTCTCCTCACTACTTCCCTCTGGTCCTGGTATGGGAGCCACGAAGGGCTGTTTTCTCCTGCTCTCTCCCGCCTTGGGCCCTAAACCCAGGGCATTGGCAGGACCTCTCGGGCCTCTGGGAAAGCCCTAGGTGAGGCCGTGCCCTTAGGTCAGACCCTCTCCCCAGGCTGGTAAGCAGAGATCTGTGGACCTTCTGTGGACATAGAATTCTCCGGAAGCTCAAATGACACATTATTTCATCCCAGAATTGTAGCATTTTATCGCCAAGATTATTCACTGCGTGGCCCACCCTCCAGCAAGGACTACACCGGTCACTCGGGGGACCGAGAGATGGAGTTGGGGAAAAGCTATCACGTCACCACATCGTGCATTTAGGTGACAGAAAACTGTAAAATCATTCCTGAGTTTGAGATCCTTTTTTGTTGTTGTTGTTAAAGATGTTTATAGAGAAAACATCTAGAGAAATATACCTGTGAACAGGTGCAGAGCACAGACTATTTTTACTCTTTGTCTGGGTTTGGCAAGTGTTTTTGAAATGAGCATTTAGAACAGAGTCGACTTATCAATAATTCCAAACATATCAATATGGACTCAGATTTCTACAATTCGAGACGGAAAATGGTAGGCACTACCCATGAGGTATAAAACACCAGGGGTTTCAGAGGAGGAATCTTTTTTTTATTTTATTTATTTTTTAATGTTTTTTATTTATTCACTTTTAGAGAGGAGAGAGAGAGAGAGAGAGAGAGAGAGAGAGAGAGAGAAAGAGAGAAGGGGGTGAGGAGCAGGAGGCATCAACTCCCATATGTGCCCTGACCTGGCAAGCCCAGGGTTTCGAACTGGCCACCTCAGTGTTCCAGGTCAACACTTTATCCACTGCGCCACCACAGGCCAGGCTCTTTTTTTTATTTTTTAAATGAGAGGTAAGGAGGCAGAGAGACAGGCCCCTGCATGAGCCCGTCTGGGATCCACCCAGAAAAGCCCACCAGGGGGTGATGTTCTGTCCATCTGGGGGCATTGCTCCATTGCTCAGCAACCGAGCTATTTTAGCACCTGAGGTGAGGCCATAGAGCCATCCTCAGTGCCCGGGGCCAACTTTGCTCAAACCATTTGAGCCAAGGCTATGGGAGGGGAAGAGAGTGAGAGAGAAGGGGGAGGGGTGGAGAAGCAAATGGTCGCTTCTGTGTGCCCTGACTGACCGGGAATCGAACTCGGGACATCTATACTCTGGGCTGACGCTCTGTCACTGAGCCAGTCGGCCAGGGCCCAGAGGAGGAATCTTTAGGGCTGTGAGCAGGGATGTTTTCTCAGCCAAAGGCGTGGCAAGCAATGGGCTTTCTCAGTGCCCAGGCCCCGGAGTCTGCTTAAGATGAAGCCTCCTTGGAATCTGACTCTGTCACCAGCGTTTCAGGTGGCTTTCGTGCACACCCAAGTTTGAGAAGCCCCACGCCAGCGGGCCAGCATTGAGGCACCCCGGGGGGCATGCCGTCGGCACAGCCACACGTCCCTCCCTCTGCCTTCCGGCTGTGCCTCTCCAGCCTGCAGTGGGGGGGGCACCTACGCACAGCTCCCCATGCCCGGGCCGCTCCTGAGCTTACACCAATTAGAATGTTTGGTGGTTGAGCCCAGGCTGCGGGTACTTTTTACATCTCCCCAGAAGGTTCTGAGGTGCAGTCAGGGTGGAGAGCCACTGCTCTGAGGCTGGCCTAGGGCCAGGATGCCACTGGGTCTCCCTAGAATACCCCCGGGCAAAGCAGAGCACATGCCGGGGGCTCCATCCTGACTTGTGTGGATGATGCACACTGTCCCAGTATCTGAGGATCTGGGGACACAGATGCCAGCTCAGACGCACAGGGACCACGTCAGTTGACTCTGTCTCCCAAGGACCCTGTACGGCAGGGGTCCCCAAACTACGGCCCGCGGGCCGCATGCGGCCCCCTGAGGCCATTTATCCGGCCCCCACCGCACTTCCTGAAGGGGCACCTCTTTCATTGGTGGTCAGTGAGAGGAGCATAGTTCCCATTGAAATACTGGTCAGTTTGTTGATTTAAATTTACTTGTTCTTTATTTTAAATATTGTATTTGTTCCCATTTTGTTTTTTTTTACTTTAAAATAAGATATGTGCACGGCCTGACCTGTGGTGGCACAGTGGATAAAGCGTCGACCTGGAAATGCTGAGGTCGCCAGTTCTCGAAACCCTGGGCTTGCCTGGTCAAGGCACATATGGGAGTTGATGCTTCCAGCTCCTCCCCCTTCTCTCTCTCTGTCTCTCTCTTCTCTCCCCCTCTCTCTCTCCTTTATAAAATGAATAAAAAAATAAATAAATAAATAAATAAATAAGATATGTGCAGTGTGCATAGGGATTTGTTCATTGTTTTTTTTTATAGTCCGGCCCTCCAACGGTCTGAGGGACAGTGAACTGGCCCCCTGTGTAAAAAGTTTGGGGACCCCTGCTATATAGAAAGCGCTGCTGTTGTCAACAGTAACGGGCCGTTTACATTTACTGTGTCTTTATCATGCGCTAGACACGGATGTTAGCTCCCTCACTCTTCATAGCGACCTTGCGAGGCCGATGCTCTCATCGCTCCCATTTCCAAGAGGAAACTGAGGCACAGAGGAGTAACTTGACTGATGTTTCAGTATTCCTGTGGGGCTGGAGCTTCAGCCCAAGCTGTCTGGCTCAGAGCCCTCACACTCACTGCTCCACACCGCCACGCAGGCATCCTCTGAAAAATAAGTGTGTGAGTGAAGATGACTCTGTCCCCAATTGGGAAGCCCCACCCAGGGCCTGACAGGTAGGGGCTCTGTAAATGTTGACAAGTCAATGCTCCTACTTGGGCCAGGCCCCGGGACCACGGGCACCAAGACCAGGCCCTCCTTCCTTCTTCCTTCCTCTCCCCGGTCTCAGCCCAACTTTCTCTGCAGCATAAACAGCAGAGCCAAAAATAGCCACCTGATGACGTCAGAGGGACAAGTTCATCTGAAAACTGCCTGCGGCCACTGGACACCTCCCTGTAGGATCAAGTAGCAGGAGGGTACCCCAGGCTGGGGCAGCTGTTCCAAGAACAGGAAATGTCCCGGGAGCAGACTCAGGAAGGCAGGCCTCGGGGGGTGCAGGGGACAAACACAGACACGTGTACGCGTGGAGGCAAGACCTGCGTGCACGGAGTGGAGACCTGGGTGTCGAGGGCGATCAGACTCTCTCTGCAGCAGGAGTCCCTCCGTCCCGATTCCAGGAAATGGCTCAAGAAAGCGGGGAAGGCGTGTTCTGTCCCCCGGCTGGCTGGCTGGCGCGGGCCAGCTTCCCCGCCCACCACGGTGCTATTTATAAAACTCCAGGTCCCTTTGCTCAGCCAGGTGGCCGTAAGAACCAGGGGTGCTGGCGAGCTCTGAGGGGGGCCCTGGGAGGAGGGGGCCCCGTGAGGCGTGTCCAAGGAAAGGATGAAGGGTGGGCCGGGCGAGACGCCGCCTTGGCTGCCTGCGGTTGGCACTTTGGCCACCTTGGCTGTCACTTAGGCCTGCTGAGGCTCGTGATTGAATGGACTGGCAGCTAGCACATCCCTGACAGGAAACCAAGCATCCGGAAAGGTCTGAGGAGACGCCTGCTGTGGGAAGCGGAGGAGAGGCCCTGCCTCCCGGCCTCTGAGAGGCTCCGCTGGAGGGGCCAGCGGCAGGGTCAAGAGTTCAGGGCAGGCCCCGGCCCAAACTGCAACCTTCACAGGACACTTGCTCCAAAGACCGGAAGTTCTCTCTCTGTCTCTCTCCTCTCTCTCTCTGTCTCTCCCTCTCCTCTCTAAAATGAATGAATGAATAAATAAATAAATAATTTTTAAAAAGGCCTGACCTGTGGTGGCGCAGTGGATAAAGCGTCGACCTGGAAATGCTGAGGTCGCTGGTTCGAAACCCTGGGCTTGCCTGGTCAAGGCACATATGGGAGTTGATGCTTCCAGCTCCTCCCCCCTTCTCTCTCTCTGTCTCTCCTCTCTCTCTCTCTCTCTCTCTCTCTCTCCGTCTCTTCTCTAAAATGAATAAATAAATTAAAAAAAAAAAAAGACTGGAAGTTGCTGGTCCTGCAGGGTGACAAAAGCAATCTCTTCTTCACCCCGGGGTCTTTGAGCAACAGTCACTTGATTCTAAAAAGAGCCAGGGAGGATCAGGCTCGCACTTAACCCCCTCCTGGAGGAGGGCCCGGCCCCTCTCGCTGGTTAGCTAGTTAGCCCCGTCCTGTCAGGTTGTTCGTTCTGGGTAAACAGCAGGGCCTTCCGGGAGGCCCCTGGTAACAAAGGATGCCCATTCCCTACAGCTGGTTCTGCTCACGGAATGTGATAGAGACCTGGGTTCAAATTCCGACTCTGACACTTATTTAGCATTGTGAATTTTTAGAAAGTAGCTTACCTGTTGCATCTCAGTTTCCTTACCTGTCATATGGCTTATTAGAAGGACTTAGGGAAAAACACTCCATCTTCATTCTTGTCATCAAGTCTTGGTTAAGGAGGCAATAGCTACTCAACAAACTCAGCAGCTCTCCGGTGTGGCATGAGCAGACTGCACAAAGGTGATGCCCCAGGGAGTCCGGGGCAGGGGCAGGCAGTGTTCTTGCCCTCCAGACTGGCTCCTGTCTGGCCCGGGCACCGAGGGTCACCTGAGAGAACAGCTGCTGGCTCCCTGCCCACAGAGCCCTTTGCGTTGGGAGCAGCAGGCCCTTCTCCCAGAGCGTGATCCTCACACATGGGCCCGCGCCACGCTCCCTGGAGGGCTTGTGAACACACCCTGCTACCAGGGTGTCGGGCTAGGCGGGGGCAGGTCTGCGGCAGGGCACAGACTTTGCATTTCTAGTCCCGGTTATGCTGATCTGCTGTCCCCAGACCCCACTGAGGGCCACTGTCTAGGAAGGAAGTTCCCAGCCCAACTCGCCGAGCTTCCAGCCTGCCCACCCCTACCCGTTTTCATGAGGCCTCTGGGTGAGTAGGAGGGTTTGGGTCTGTGCACTCTCAGACCCCGTGATCAGCATAGCTCATGTCTCAAGGAGAGTGTAAGGCCAGTAGTCACAGCCACTATCACAGCTGCCTGGCCCATGCAGGTTCGCATTGGATTCGGACAGTCAGTAAAGAAACAACGGAGCCAAAAACTGATGGGTCATCATCTTTAATACTAGCTTGCACCCGGCGGGCAAGTAAAAAACACATACTGGGCTCCAAAACCCACTCACATTCAGTGCTCACAAAGCTACTGACTTATCCGAGTTTCCTAAAATCAAAGGTTTCTAGCTCACCAGACTTATTCACCTCTGTTCCCCATCTCCTTCCTTCTCCCTGCACAAACTCTGCACAAACTGGCTTCTCACTCAACACTCCGCCATCTTGGCTACTTCTCCTGGCCTCATCCACGTGGCCTTTCTCTGCTCTCTGCTCTCTAACGCTAATCTCAGGAACAAAGAGCAAGCTCCCATTCTGCCCCCACTTTATAGTACAGAAATCAAAACCTTTAATCCAATATACAAAATAGGGAAGTCCCTTGTAAAGCCAGGAGGCACGGCCAGGGCCACCATCAGAGCAGCCCGGCTCATGCAGGTTCGCATTGGATTCGGACAGTCGGTAAAGAAACAACGGAGCCAAGAACTGATGGGCCTTCATCTTTAATCCTAGCTTGCACCCAGCGGGCAAGTAAAAACACACACTGGGCTCCAAAACCCAATCACATTCAGTGCTCACAAAGCTACTGATTTATCCGAGTTTCCTAGAATCAAAGGTTTCTAGCTCACCAGACTTATTCACCTCTGTTCCCCATCTCCTTCCTTCTCCCTGTACAAACTCTGCACAAACTGGCCTCTTACTCAACACTCTGCCATCTTGGCTGCTTCTCCTGCCCACATGGTCTCTTTCTGCTCTCTCCTCTAATGATAATCTCAGGAACCAAGAGCGCAAGCTCCCGTTCTGCCCCTATTTTATACTGTAGCTTCACAACCTTTAATCCAATATACAAAATAAGGAAGTCCCTAATACAAAGTCACTTCTCTGAGGCATGATTGGATTGTACCACCTGCATCAAAAAGGGTGGGAAAGGCTTAGTCTTAAAACCAAGCCCCAGGATACTAGGATCCTGCCTGCCCACAGCCCGCCCCCAACACACATTAATATCACCTGGGCAACGGCTTCCATGTGGGCAGCACCATCTTTAACAAAGTGAGCATAATATATTTTATCTGCCAACAGAGAGGGAGGCGCACAAAAGTTAAGCTGTTTAGCGAAAGGGGGAAGATAGCGGTGGCTCCTCCCAACCTGTGACTGCTCCCTCCGTTGCTTCCGTGTTTGGTTTCTATTCTGCAGTAACAAATTACCAGAGAGAAGAAGTCTAATGAGCAAGTAAGACCAGTGAGCCTGCAGTGTAGACACCAAACTTCCGCCATTAAGAATGAGATTTCTGGCCCTGTCCAGTTGGCTCAGTGATAGAGCATCGGCCCAGCATGTGGATGTCCTGGGTTCAATTCCTAGTCAGGGCACGCCAGAGATGGGCACCCATCTGCTTCTCCGTCCCTCCCCCTCTTGCTTCTCTCTTTCTCTCTCTCTCTCTCTCTCTCTCTCTCCCTTCCCCCTTTCCTGCAGTCATGGCTCTATTGGAGTGAGTTGGCCCCGGGCGCCGAGAATGATTTCATGGCCTGTGCCTTAGGCCCTGGGAAGAGCTTGGTTGCTGAGCAACAGAGCAACGCCCCAAAGATGCTGAGTATCGCCTCCTAGTGGGCTTGCCAAGTGGATCCCTGTCTGGGTGCATGCAAGAGTGTCTCTCTGCCTCCCTTCCTCTCACTTGAATTAAAAAATAATAATAAAAAAATTAAAAAGCAAAAGAATGAGATTTCTACAAGCCCCATTCAATTCCCATGCCTATCCTGCTTGCACAACTCCCAAGGAGCTTCCTGGGAAATCTCCCTGCCCCTTTCGCTGACGGGTAACTAGCAGCTGCTGGCCCTGTCCTGTGAGGCTGTTAGCTTTGAGTCAACAGCAGGGGTGTTGGGCCACCGCTAGTGACACATACCCACTGACAATTAATATACTGCATGTATGACTGGGCCACACTGGCCGACAGGGATGAGTAAGTGTCCCATGTGACACCCATCGCTGCTGCCCAGAGTACATCTGGGTCAGGTGAAAGCTGGGGGCGAACCCTCGTTCACAGGGCTGGAGGCAAGTGTGACGTCACTGTAAGGTCTCAGAGGAGGAGAGGGAGGCCCAGAGAGGCCAAATGGTGTGCTCAAGGTCACCGAGCCAGAAACCATTCTCCCAATTCCCCATCCAGGGCTCATTCCGCTACGTAATTCTGCGTTCCTCCTGCACCCCGTGACATCTATCCCAAAACAATCCCAGTCTGTTGGACCGACCACGAACACTGGAACAGCTGGACTGCGGTGGAGAGAGGCAGCCAGGCAGCCAGGCCGGGCACCGACCTGACCGGGGCGTCCTTACACGGCCTCCAGGGGCAGGAGAACCACCAACGACCAGATAACTTCACACCTTGAAAACCCCAAGGACGGGAGCGGCTCCGGGCCGCAGCCCGCCAGCGTTCACTGAACATTCTGTGCAGCCTTCAACCGGTTCCAAGGTCAAGAGAAACATCAGAAAATATGTGTGTGTGTCAGAGGACATTATTCAGGGATTAGTCCCCTGCGGTGATCTGGGATAGATTTCCACCTCCAGAACAACCCTTGGAAAGTCCTCAACGAGATAGCAAACTGGCCTCCAGCACACTTTGCTGAAGTTCAAACGAAAACCCCGGGGAAGAGGGAGGGGGTGGACAGGAGAGTTTGCCACGGGTGCTGAGCAGCAGGTTAGAGAAAAATATAAACACGAAGGTAGGGGTGGTGTCGTGAAAACAAATTGCCTAGAAAAAGAATTCTGACGCTAATTCAAGCTGGAAAGAGCCTTAGTCATCTTTCTAGTTCAGTCTCCCCCCTTTGACAGAGATGGAAACTGAGGCCCCGAAAAGGGAGGTGACTCATTAAAGAGTCACCTGGCGTGTCACTGAGACAATAGTCCTTGCCCCCAATCTTCCCTGAAGACCCGTACGAGCCCCAGCTAGAGTTAAGACCAAGGGCATGCTCCTTTCAAATCGGACTTGAGGGCCGAGAGGTGACAATTCTGTGTCTGAAGGTGGGGCGTTCCAAGTTCAAAACAGCGTACCCCGAGCCCCCTCCAGAAAGGCCCTGGGGAACGCCAGTGCACTGCTCTGCAGGGCCGGAGTGCCAGTGACACCGAGGTCACATCAGCCAAGAGGAGCTTTCCATTCTGCAAATGGGCATGCCAGAATGATGTCGTTAACTGTGCTTTTTGGGGAGGGCTTTTATTTCCTTTAACTATTTTAATTACAAGGACTAAGTGGTTTGAGACAGTCGTTCGATGTTGACCCGGACATGATACATTAGAGGGAAGGAAATTGAGACAACTCTGTCCTATAAATAGTCCAGGAAAAATCCTTTGCAAAACAAGCATTTTCAACAGAGAGAAGCAAACTTGAGACAAGGGGTCAGCGTGCTGCTGTTAAAATTGGTATTTACGAACCACGTGATAAAACAGGAAAAACATTTGAGTGAACACTATGCGAAGTGTAAAAAAAAACAAAACAACAAAGCAGAATACAAAATACATTTACAGAAAAACCCTACAGTGCAGACTACAGAGAAGAAAAGAGATTATACAAAGAAACATCCGAGTTCAAGGTGGGTGATAGGGCCATGGGTTTTTTTTTTCTCTTCCCTCCGATCACCAGGTATATTCCAAATTGTAGAGAGCTAACAAGAAGCCCCGATTTGAAAACTGAAAATTATAACATTGTGAGATTTTTGCACAGAGCAAATTTAAAATCACTTTCTAGTGACTTGGTGGGCTTTCTCTGTGACCAGAGATCGTGCCCGTTGAGTGGCCAGGAGTGAGTCCGTGGGTATCGGGCTGGCTACCACCCCACCCCCCACCACCGCAGGAACCTGAACCGGGCTGCCCAAGCTGATCTGCATATTACGATTTACGATCCCTGGCTGTTTAACAGCTCCCCAGTTGCAGACTACGTCCCCCACCCACGCTGCTGTCCTGAGGGACCCGAGACAATACCACCGATGCCAAAGCCGGTCTGGGCAGCCGCACTTGGCCGGAGTCCTCAGCACGTTCACACACCTGCCCGTGAGGTCCTGGGATACCAGTGCCAGAGCCACGTGGGTCTCGGCATATCCAGCAGGCCGGGTTTTTATTTCCTTTCCAATAAAAGTTTAAGGGAAAGGGGGAGGGTGATGGCAGCTTCAGGTTAGGCTTCGTCTGTCTGGGGAAATAGTTCCTAAACAGAACCTCGTGCTTCCCAAAGCCCTTCACCCCGGCCTCTCCAACGACGGTTTCGGCGAGTGAGACGCCCGCCGTGGTCAAGCCCTTTCGGGACGCCGACACCTCCAGCACAGAGAAGCCTCTTATTCTCAGGCACGAGAACAGCAAACACCGTCAGACGTTTTCGATGTCGGCAACCTTCACTCCCGCGCTAGGGGAGGCTGGGTCCGCGAGAAGCCAGAGTTGGGTTTGGTCTCCAGGCTTCTTTCTTGTAGCAACCACACTGGCTTCAGCTGGATAACAAACTGTCCTGGCATTCTTGGCGACAGAGCAAACATGTCAACTCCCTGGTGACGCCTCTGTCACGGCTGCAAGCCCCACGCGCTTCCGCCCCCCTGCTCGCTCCACAGGCCTGGGCTTGTCCCGGATCCAGGAAACTTTATAAGTCGTCTAAACCAGGGGTCTCAAACTCAACTCAGCATGTGGGCCGCAGAGCAAGATCACAGCCGTTCAGCAGGCCGCACTAGGTCTACAAAAGGCAACTGTTACGCAACACTTTTCTCACTGCAGTTGAAAACAAAAAAAAATCAGTACAACAAGCACAATCGTACATGCAGTTTACTCAGTGTCACAAAACGACCAGAAACTGTAATTCGCATCACAACTGCTGTTAACTAAGCTAATATCTAGCTAGGATGCTAGAGAAATGAAAAATACAAGTAGGCCCCTAGGCTTACTTAATTTTATCCAAAATATTTTGAACTTCGTGGATTAGTCTGCGGGCCGCACAAAATTGTTCGGCAGGCCGCATGCGGCCCAAGGGCTGCGAGTTTGAGACCCCTGGTCTAAAGTCGCGGAGCATGTCCCGCAGGCCGCAGGGCCGACGGCCGCTCAGGATCCCGAACGCGGCCCCGTGCCCACCTGGACCCACACGGCCAAGCTATCCCTCGGCCTGCCTGTGCGGAAACAGGAGCCCGGCGGCGTGGTTAACGGCGTTTTTAGCTGCTACTCTCAGCAATGAGGAACTTCTCCAGCAGGGAAGAGAAGAGAATGCAAGGTCACGATGTATCTACAGGGAGACACAGGTCTGGCCAGACACACAGGGAGCCTGCGGGCTCAGCTAAGCCAGGAGCTCGAAGACCAGGTGTTGCCGACAGGCCCTCAAGTCCTTGGGGCCTCAGGTCACGAGCCCAGAACCTCACGTAAAGCACTAGACCCTCGGAAGGGGCCTCACACCACGTTTAGTCAGGGTGCATGCCCGGACGTGCCCAAGGCAGCCGTTGAACCACGTCACTCAATGCAGAACGCATGACCAGAGTGAGGTACAGTGGAGGGTCTGACACTCTTCGTGTAAAAATAAGGGGAGGCAGAGGTAGGACTCCATATCTGCAGAAGCCATCTCTGCAAGGGGACACACCTGGCAGCTCTGCCTGGGGAGGGGGGGGGGTTGAGCAGCTGGAGGAAGAAGTGTACAACTTGACCTTGGTGGCTTTTGAACTCTGAACTGTGTGGATGCATAAACCTTTCAAAGAATAAATAAAAATGAAAATGTAGAATGCTAGAATCACATGGCTATAAAAAGAAAAATGCTCTATACATCTTTGTGAACATAAAAAAAAAAAAAGCTTCTGGCCTGACCAGGCGGTGGCACAGTGGATAGAGCAGGGGTCGGGAACCTATGGCTCGCGAGCCAGATGTGGCTCTTTTGATGGCTGCATCTGGCTCGCAGACAAATCTTTAATAAAAAAATAATGTTAAAAATATAAAACATTCTCATGTATTACAATCCATTCATTTCCTACCGCTCATGTTCATGGTTGCGGGTGGCTGGAGCCAATCACAGCTGTCCTCCGGGACACCACCAAATTTTTATTGGATAATGCCTAACGTACACGGGTTGTTGTGAGGTCAGGAAGTGAACTTCCCTCCTTTTAATCAAGTAGTCAGCTAGCTGATTGCAGAAACCCTTTTGATGAAGAAGATGGCTAAAAGAAAAATAGATTAGGGGTATCATACTTTTCAGCAGGAATGGACAGAGGAATTCGCCTTTGTGGAGAGAGCAGGTTCTGCAGTGTGTCTTATATGCAGTGATAAAACTGCATCGATGAAACGGTCAAATATAAAGCGGCACTTTCACCTGACCTGTCGTGGCACAATGGATAAAGTGTCAACCTAGAAACGCTGAGGTCGCCGATTCGAAACCCTGGGCTTGCCTGGTCAAGGCACATATGGGAGTTGATGCTTCATGCTCCTCCCCTCATTTCTCTCTCTTCCTCTCTCTCTCCTCTCTAAAATGAATAAATTAAAAAATATATTAAAAAAAAAAAAAAGCGGCACTTTGACACATGCCATACATTTGCATCAAAATCTCCAGCAGGGGACAGCAGGAAGAAAGCATGTCAGGAGCTACTGTGCAGAGTGCAAGCTAGTCAGCAGCAACTCCGTGTTTAGACCCAACAAGGTGACTGGAATTCGTCTAGCTTTGCTGGTGCTTTAGCAATTGTGAGAAACAGAAAGCCATTCACAGATGGGGAGTATGCCAAAACATTCATGCTTGATGTTGCCAGTGAACTTTTTGACGACTTTTCGGATAAAGACAAGATAATCAAACGAATAAAAGACATGTCAGCAAGAACTGTTCGCGATCGGATCGTACCATCATGATGGCAAATCAAATTGAGGCAACACAAGTGAAGGACATAAATGCAGCACCATTCTTTTCTCCCTCTTTGGATGAGTCAGCAGACGTAAGCCATTTACCCCAGTTCAGCATGATTGCAAGGTATGCTGTCGGTGACACACTACGTGAGGAAAGTCTTGCTGTTTTGCCTATGAGAGAGACAACAAGAGGGGAGGACTTATTCAAGTCTTTCACTGAGTTCGCTAAAGAAAAAAATCTACCGATGGATAAACTTACTTCGGTGTGTACTAATGGTGCTCCGTGCATGGTGGGGAAAAACAGAGGATTTGTAGCGCTTCTTCGTGAACATGAAAAGAGACCCATCCTAAGTTTTCACTGCATCCTACATCAGGAGGCGCTTTGTGCTCAGATGTGTGGCGAGCAGCTTGGTGAGGTGATGTCGCTGGTCATTCGGGTTGTCAACTTTATCGTTGCCCGAGCTTTAAATGATCGCCAGTTTAAAACACTGCTGGATGAAGTTGGGAATAATTATCCTGGTCTGCTTCTGCACAGCAATGTGCGTTGGTTGTCAAGAGGGAAGGTGCTCAGCTGTTTCGCGGCTTGTCTGAGCAAAATCCGGACTTTTCTTGAAATGAGAAATGTCGAGCATCCGGAGTTAGCTAACACTGAGTGGCTCCTGAAGTTCTACTATCTCGTAAACATGACTGAACATCTGAACCAGCTTAATGTGAAAATGCGAGGCATTGGAAATACAGTCTTAGCCCTTCAACAAGCAGGGTTTGCATTTGAAAACAAGCTGGAACTCTTCATCGCAGACATTGAAACAGGTCATTTACTACACTTTGAAAAACTGGGAGAGTTTAAAGATGCATGCACAGCAAGTGACCCTGCTCAACATCTTGATCTCCAGCAGCTAGCGGGCTTCACATCTAATCTTCTGTAGTCATTCAAAGCGCGCTTTGGAGAATTTTGTGAGCACACTCGTCTTTTTAAGTTCATCACCCATCTACACATGTGTGCAGTGGACAGCGCCGACCTGAGTTACATCCCCGGTGTCTCCATCAGAGATTTTGAGCTACAAGCTGCTGACCTGAAGGCCTCAGACATGTGGGTGAATAACTTCAAGTCACTGAATGAAGATTTGGAAAGACTTGCACGACAGCAAGCAGAGTTGGTGAGCAAACACAAGTGGGGAGAAATGAAAAAACTTCAACCCGCGGACCAGCTGATTGTCAAAACTTGGAACGTGCTTCCCGTCACATACCACACACTGCAGCGTGTGAGTATTGCTGTACTGACAATGTTTGGCTCTACGTATGCATGTGAGCAGTCTTTCTCACATCTAAAGAACATTAAGACCAACCTACAATCACATTTAACGGATGGAAGTCTCAACACCTGCATGAAGCTTAACCTCACCCCGTATCAACCAGACTACAAAGCCATCAGCAAAACCATGCAGCACCAGAAGTCGCATTAATGGTGTACTTTATTCATCATTGGTTAGCAACAGCATAACAACATAATTAAAAAGAATTCAGATAGGCCCTGGCCGTTGGCTCAGTGGTAGAGTGTCGGCCTGGCGTGCAGAAGTCCCGGGTTCGATTCCCGGCCGGGGCACACAGGAGAAGCGCCCATTTGCTTCTCCACCCCTCCCCCTCTCCTTTCTCTCTGTCTCTCTCTTCCCCTCCCGCAGCCAAGGCTCCATTGGAGCAAAGATGGCCCGGGCGCTGGGGATGGCTCTGTGGCCTCTGCCTCAGGCGCTAGAGTGGCTCTGGTCGCAACATAGCGACGTCCCGGATGGGCAGAGCGTCGCCCCCTGGTGGGCGTGCCGGGTGGATCCCGGTCGGGCGCATGCGGGAGTCTGTCTGACTGTCTCTCCCCGTTTCCGGCTTCAGAAAAATACAAAAAAAAAAAGAATTTTTTTTTATAGATAAATTTTTATTAATGTTAATGGGGTGACATCAATAAATCAGGGTACATATATTCAAAAAAAAAGAATTCAGACACTTATTGTACTTTAAAAGTGTTGGTCTTATGTAAAATGCACACATTTACTTGTATTTAGTGTTAAACATATTGTATGGCTCTCATGGAATTACATTTTAAAATATGTGGTGTTCATGGCTCTCTCAGCCAAAAAGGTTCCCGACCTCTGGGATAGAGCGTTGGACTTGGATGCAGGGGACCCAGGTTCAAGACCCCGAGGTCACCAGCTTGAGCGTGGGCTCATCTGGTTTGAGCAAGGCTTACCAGCTTGGACCCAAGGTCGCTGGCTTGAGCAAGGGGTTACTCAGTCTGCTGTAGGCCTGTGGTCAAGGCATATATGAGAAAGCAATCAATGAACAACTAAGGCGTTGCAACGAGAAACTGATGATTGATGCTTCTCATCTCTCTCCGTTCCTGTCTGTCTGTCCCTGTCTATCCCTCTGTCTGACTCTCTCTAAAACAAAACAAAACAAAAAAACTGGAAGAACACATAACCGTGAAGTACTACTGGTTACTTCTGGGGAACGGGACTCGGGGGGAGATGTTTGTGTTTTGTTCTATGTAATTAGCATTGTTTTGTTTCCCAAAGGCAGTATTACTTTTGTAGTTTTTACTTAAAGAAATAAAACGAAAGGAAAAACGTCTTTAAGAACTGCAAGGTCTCTTCCCACAGGAACCGTCCTCGGCGCTCGCTCCCGCCAACTCGCACGGCCCAATCTCACCTCCCCGGTGTTGGCACGCACGTGTGCAGGGCTCAGTTCTGCGAGCGAACGAACGAACGGCGCAGCCGCGGCTGCGGCCCGTCCACCCCAGTCCACACTCCTCAGTCCGCTTTCCAGGGACACACTCCACGGAAGAGAACCGCTTCGAACAAAACAGCGCTCGAGACGGCAACACGGCAACCCCATGAGAACCAAGCGACCCACCGAAGTAAGTAAGGGTGGACGGTCACCTTCCGAGTGTGTCATCGGCACAGGCTGAGGAGCGGTGGGAAGCCACAACCCAGTCAAAGCAACACCAGGAATGGAACACCAGGAGTCCTTCCCGGAAACTGCGGGAATTCCGGACTCAGCCAAGCTGCTGGGCAGTGGGACAGGCTTCTGGGAGCTCAGGGGCTCCTACCAGAGGACAGGTTCTTTGCTTGGAGATACTGCCGAGTGACCCCCGTGTGTTGAGAGGCTCCTTCTGGGACGCGGCCTGGAGGGACAAGGAACCTGATTCCTCTGTCAAATCCAAGTGAGAGTCTGACTTCTGGGGGCAATGGGGTGGGGGGTAGGTACTAGAAAAACAGAGGGTCTGTGAGGCAGCCCAGAGAGGACACAAGGCTGGACAGACGACACTGGGCAGACACAGAGAGACCCCTGGAGAACTGAGGAATTCTGGGAAGCAAGAGGCCGTGGGTGTCTGCGTCTCCATTTCCAGCGACTTGCTCTGAAGTAAAGGCAACCCCGCTTTGTCGCCCCTGAAAGACCGTCACACGCCCCCACACTGACGCGGGGGTCCGCAGGAGGAAATCCAGAGAAGCCGATGGGACAAAGCGTCCCATGGACCCGTCATCCTCCACGATGCTCGTTCTAAACCCTCAATCCAAGGGCCAGATTCATTCTCCCACCCGAGACGACCCAAACCAAATAATGGATGGTGAAAAAAATAAAGCTCCCAGATGGAAATGGATGCATGATAGTGACCTGTGAGAGGGGAAAGCCTGGGACACAACAGAGGGGACTAAGAGATGAACAGAGTGAAAGACTAAAGCAAGCAAGGGCGAGCAGGACAAATAAATGAACCCCCCAACCTGCTCCGGGAATCCACAAGAGAGACCAGGACGGGGGTAGAACTGGGTTTCTCAGAGGACAATAGACAGAAGGGACAGACAGCTGTCTCCATTCGGGACGGATGCCTGGGTGCCCTCCCCTCCTTCACTTCCTCCTTCTCTCTCTCCTCTCCCATCTGTTAGCAAGTCCTGCCAGTTACAGCCTCCAAACACATCCAGGATCCAGCCACCCTCCAAACACATCCAGGATCCAGCCACCCTCTAAACACATCCAGGATCCAGCCACCCTCCTAACACATCCAGGATCCAGCCACCCTCCTAACACATCCAGGATCCAGCCACCCTCCTAACACATCCAGGATCCAGCCACCCTCCTAACACATCCAGGATCCAGCCACCCTCCTAACACATCCAGGATCCAGCCACCCTCCAAACACATCCAGGATCCAGCCACCCTCCAAACACATCCAGGATCCAGCCACCCTCCTAACACATCCAGGATCCAGCCACGGCTCCCCTCCAAACACATCCAGGATCCAGCCACCCTCCTAACACATCCAGGATCCAGCCACCCTCCAAACACATCCAGGATCCAGCCACCCTCCTAACACATCCAGGATCCAGCCACCCTCCTAACACATCCAGGATCCAGCCCCGGCTCACTCTCCAAACACATCCAGATTCCAGCTACGGATCACCCTCCAAACACATCCAGATTCCAGCTACGGATCACCCTCCAAACACATCCAGGATCCAGGCCCAGCTCACTCTCCGAACACATCCAGGATCCAGCCACGGCTCACCCTCCTAACACATCCAGGATCCAGCCACGGCTCACCCTCCTAACACATCCAGATTCCAGCCACGGCTCACCCTCTGAACACATCCAGGATCCAGCCACGGCTTACCCTCTGAACACATCCAGGATCCAGCCACGGCTTACCCTCCACTGCTACAGTGCCAGCCCAGGCCGCTCTCAGCCGCCCCGAGACAATGGCAAGAGCCACCTCCGCCTTCCTATTCCACATCTCGCATGGCCCAGGTCCCCCTACCCCGTCCGCTCTCCCCACAGCTGTCAGCCAGGGAAACATGAGCACCAGACAGGACAGGGACTCGCTGTCTCCCCCTTATAAAGAGCAAGCTCCCCAAAGATAGGGTCTTCCATTTCTGTTCACTGCTATATCCCCAGCAATCACTGCCCAGTGACAGAGAGTTGGCTCCAAATTAGCATTTGTTGAGAGAACTCCATGAGCGGTGCTGGACTGTATTCCACCTCCGTCCAGGAAGTGAATAAAGGAACTGTGTTTCACACCGGTCCGTGGGGACCTGCAGGTCCTAGCCGGCTGCATCTGCAGCAGCTGTACATGATGCTCACTGAAGGAGTGAATGGAAGGACTAAACAACAGGGTCACTGTCACCCATGGTGCTGGGACTGGCCCGGGCAGACCAGGCCTGGAAGAGAGCAGTTCATAAATAATGTCAAGTCGAAAAGAAAATAACACTATTGCCCTGGACGGGTTGGCTCAGTGGTAGAGTGTCAGCCTGGCGTGCAGGAGTCCCGAGTTCGATTCCCGGCCAGAGCACACAGGAGAGGCGCCCATCTGCTTTTCCACCCCTCCCCCTCTCCTTCCTCTCTGTCTCTTTCTTCCCCTCCCGCAGCCAAGGCTCCATTGGAGCAAAGTTGGCCCGGGCGCTGAGGATGGCTCTGTGGCCTCTGTCTCAGGCGCTAGAATGGCTCTAGTCGTGGCAGAGCGAGGCCCCAGGTGGGCGGAGCATTGCCCCCTGGCGGGCATGTGGGGTGGATCCCGGTCGGGCACATGCGGGAGTCTGACTGCCTCCCCATTTCCAACTTCAGAAAAATACAAAAAAAAGAAAATAACACTATTTAACACGGACCTAGGCAATTCTGTGCCAGCTACAAGAAATACCGAGGTGACCGAGGTCATTTTAGACATCTGTCTCTTCTAGTCTGTTAACAAGTACAGATAGCTCAGTGGCATGCTTGTTGTACTGGAGGTAAATGCAAGAGACACCCGGGAGGCCCAGACGGCCGAGAGAGGAGTCATGAAGACTGCTGAGCTGAGTCTTCCGAGGACAGCCGACCGGAGGAGAAAAGCCGCTGCGGGGAGACGGCAGTGTGGGCGTAGGCACAGCACCGGCCAGTGGTCAGGGTGGGGGGAGTCGGCAGATGCAGAAGACAGTCTGATACCAGACAGAAGGAAGTTACAAAGCATTTCCCTCCAGAAACAGAGCCTGTGCTTTCAAAAGCTCCTGGACCCTCCTCTCAAAGTACCCATCACCCCAGTAAGACGTGACCTCCGGAGGGGCTCGATACATTCTAAAACATCAAACAACAGAAACAGGGAGGGGAGACAGACAGTCCAGCCCTGGTTACGGGCGACTGAGAGCGGCGGCGGCTTTGCCCGCTGTTTCCAGCCGAGAAGGGAAGTGTGTGCCTCGAGCAGTCTCCTACCCAAAGCGTGCCGACGGCTGCTGGGGGCCCCTGTCCGCATACGGCTCTTCCTCGGGCAGTGAACGAGCCCCCCCCCAGAGCGAAGGGGTCCTCAGTTCTAAATTCATCTCGTGCAGAGAAGAGGACAGACTGATACGCTGACTGTTCCTCATTGAAGCTGTGACTTAAATCCTCTCAGTATTTAACTGTCTTTATTTTCTGACTTAAAATAGACAAAAAAAAAGGGGAGTGAGGGAAGGGATAATACAAATTTCATTGTACTGACAGAAAGACTTCAAATTCTAGTCAAAGTTAAAACACATTTTAAAGGTCACCTGACGGTTCACAGGAAATAAGCACATGGAGTCTGGTCGAGAGCCTTGAGCTGAGCCTTACGGTCAGCCTCACAACGCAGTACAATTCTCAACAAAGTCAGTCCCCCAGGGCCAGGTACGCCCTGCCGGGCACGGGAAGGTCCAAGTCTGAGGAAGGGGCTCTCTCCACGCCCCGTGACAAAGGCAGGCTCCGGGTCTGACGGGAAGAGCAGCCCCGGTTCCTGGTTCCCGGGAGCCGACGCGGCACACCGCGCTCAGCAGTGGAACCGCGTGGAGAACTTGGGTGACACAGGCACGGTCAGGGGCTGGTCGCTGGACTTGATCTCCAAGCCCTGGTACTTGCGTACTGGGTTTGCCTTGTGCACCTGCAAAGGAAGGAAAATCAAGTTACCGCTGACGAAGAGGTTAGAAAAGCACACTTACAGCTGTGTTCTTTTCTCCTTGAGAAAATGTTTGTAGCCTGACCGATGGTGGCAGTGGACAGAGAGTCGACCTGGGACATTGAAGTTCCAGATCAAAACCCCAAGGTTACCAGCTTGAGCGTGGGATCATCAACATTACCCCATGGTCACTGGTTTGAGCCCCAAGGTCACTGGATTGAGCAAGGGATCCCTGGCTCGGGTGGAGCCCCAGCCCGGGTCAAGGCACGTGTGAGAAGCAATCAACGAACAGCTAAAGTAAAGCAACTACGAGTTGGTACTTGTCATCTCTCCTTTCCTGTCTCCCTCGCTAAAAATGTACAGCTTACACTAAAGAATGTCAGACCTATGTCCAGTTTGAGAGATTGTTACTAGAGTGTGAGAGGCTATACTCAATTTCAGCAGAGAAGAAATCCATGTTAAGAACTAGCTAGAATACAGTCTCAAGCTCACTGAGTGTTGATATTCCCCAAAAACACAGACAGGAAAAAAAAAAAACTACAAAGAAAAATACCCCAATAACTAAGAAGGTATGCTAGGAGAAGGCCTGGTCCCATCCATCCTTCTGAGCAGTCTAAAGTCAATCCTACATTAGGCCAAACTAACAGAGCTAACGAGCATCGACAGAACTGTGCCCTCAGCCTGCACGAGACTCGCTGTAACACAAGGCCCCATGAGGGGGACAAGCACGAGAAGCAGGTACCAAGTACTGGAGGAAAATCAAAGACCTGAGGGTGGAAAACAGGCTGGCCCTGGGCATTTATCTGGGGTGGGGACCGTGCTGTTTTCCGTTCAATCGGAAGACGGTAGCTCGCTCTGTGGGGGCGCCAACCCGATGGTTTGTCTCAGGGTCTCCTGTCACCACCGTCGCCCTGCTGGCCGTGTGGCAGCTGCTGGCTCGGCTCTGTCAGACAAAACCCCAACAACTGTGTGTTTCTGTATTCCTTCTTTTATCTATCCTACGAGGTTCCATCTGAAACTGTCTTCTTCCTCCCTGGTGCAGTTATGTGGCTTGCTGTCCTCCCAGTGAAAGGATCCTTCATGCAAACTAAGCTTTCTTTTTGGACAATATTTAAATCATGTTAGTGTCAGAGCACGGGGTTATGTGAACGCTATGTAATCCAACTCCAAGGAATCTAAGTATTCAGAGGAAAATGAAAACATGGTTACTGCCCAATTCTCATGTCCCTCCCTAATTATGTATTCTTGTCTAACAGTGAAATACATCAGTTTTCTGAAGCCTTGAGGAAATAATAAAAATAAGTTAAATAGTGCATCGCTGCGCAGTCACGCCATTCCACGTCCTCCTTAGGAGGCCTGTGGGAGAAATTCTGTCTGAACTCCATACTAAGGGTAAGTATGTTTTTAAAGACCTAGCTTGTCTTTAACTCATGAACACTGTGAGTTTTGTAACTGACAGGTGGGTTCCTAAGAAGGGCCAAAAATATGACCCAAACTCAGCAGCTACAGGGATCACGATGTACACATTCCAAGCCTCGGTCACAGCTCGACTCTGTCACCACCCCTGATTTGTGTGATTTCTGCCCTCACTATCTTTCTGCATCCTTGCAGCCACCTTAGAGCCTTTCTGGAGCAAGACAAGGCACAGGTAAGACAGAGACGCCGCAGGCTGTGGGAGCCCCTGCCGCCCCGGGGAACGGGTAAGACAGAGGCCACACCCGCAATGCAGCGGGCACAGGTAAGACAGATGCCGCCGCCAGCCGTTACCAGCTCCTTCCGCAGCTGGGCCAGCTCTCTCCTCTGCCTCTCCTCCTCCTGCTGCCGCGCCTCCTCCAGCTGCTGCGCCCGCTGCGCCTCCGCCTCGGCCATCTTCCGCTCCAGCTCCTGCCGCTCCTTGGCCCTCTTCTCCGTGGCCAGCTGGAAAGGTTCCTGGACTAGAGAACCAGAAAGGCCCCCTGAGCACAGAAACAGAGACAACGTTGGTACACAGCGGGACTTGCCCTGACCTAGCCCCACAGACCCGGCAGGCTCGCGCAGGCGGGCAGTGGGAGGAGCACGGTGGGGCCCAGCGAGAGAAGGCAGGCGGGCACACCGCGGACAGTCTTAGGACGTTAAGAGTGGGAGGGGATCCCGGAAATCAAATCAACTGCTCAGGAGAAAAGCAAGATGCACGCAGGAGAAGTAACTTGCTCAAAACCATAGTGACTTTGAGACAGACAGATGTAGGACAAAAATCCCATTTTCTGACACCCCGACCAGTGCTTACAGAAGCACATGTTTTGTATCTAAGGCTTGCTTCAGGGTGAAGTCCAGAAGGAGGCCCTGGCTCTCCCTCCCTCACTTACTGCTTACTCTTTAGGTGGGCAGAGCCTACAACTGTTACCAAAATGCCAGCTGCTTCTGCCCAGGCTCCTGCTCTGTGAATCTGGCCCCAATACATTCTGCAACTCAAAAGAGCTGCTGGGTTTAAGGAAAGGCAAAAGGTGGCCCTGGCCAGTTGGCTCAGCGGTAGAGTGTGGGCCTGGTGTGTGGAAGTCCCGGGTTTGATTCCCGACCAGGGCACACAGGAGAGGCGCCCATCTGCTTCTCCACCCCTCCCCCTCTCCTTCCTCTCTGTCTCTCTCTTCCCCTCCCACAGCCAAGGCTCCACTGGAGCAAAGTTGGCCCGGGTGCTGGGGACAGCTCCATGGCCTCCACCTCAGGTGCTAGAATGGCTCCAGCGGCAACACAGCATCACCCCATGGTGGGCAGGCTGGGTGGATCCCGGTTGGGTGCATGCGGGAGTCTTTCTCTGCCTCCCCACTTCTCACTTCGAAAAATACAAACAAAAAAAAAATGAAAGGCAAAGGGCTGGGGCTGGGAGGAGGAAAACTAGACCCTCTCCAGGCAGGTGCCCTGCTGACACAGCTGAGTCCTGAGCATCCCTCCGGGAGTCTGACGGTGTTGCCCAAACCCCCAAACTGCATGTCATACTACCAGTCATGGATTTCTTGTCTTTCTTGGGAACAAAGGGCTCCTGGAATATGACGGTGTTTGCACGAGCCTTGAAGCAAGCCGCTTCTTTCTGCTGTTTCAGCTCCTCCTCCAGCTATGAGAAAGAAAGTCTGTTAGACAACATGCCTTGACCACCACCTCCATAATGCAAGCTCTAGCGTTTCTAACCCCTGCACCAATAAAGACAGCGGATGAGCCTGACCTGTGGTGGCGCAGTGGATAAAGCGTCGACCTGGAAATGCTGAGGTTGCCGGTTCGAAACCCTGGGTTTGCCTGGTCAAGGCACATATGGGAGTTGATGCTTCCAGCTTCTCCCCCCTTCTCTCTCTCTGTCTCTCCTTCCTCTCTCTCTCTCTCTCTCTCTCTCTCTCTCCCCCTCTCCTCTCTAAAATAAACAAATTAAAAAAAAATTAAAAAAAAAAAAAAAAAGACAGCGGATGACTTCATCTAAGCCCAAGTTAAACCCCCCTCACAGGGAGTAAGTCAGACCTACAACATCGAAACCCAGAGAATAGAAAGCACCTTTAAGACAGAGCTGAGCCCTGAAAAACAGAGATTAGGGGCACCAGACATCACAGTTAAAAACCCTCGTATAACTTTTGACTCCTCCCAAACTTACCTACAAATAGCCTACTGTCGGCAAGAAAATTTACTGATAATATAGTCATTTAACACATATTTATTATGTCATCTATATATATACATATACACACTGTATTCTTACAGTAAAGTAAGCTAAAAAAAACAAAATGTTATTAAGAAACAAGGAAGAGAAAATACTTTTACTGTATTTACTGAAATATCTTTGCCTAAGTGGACCCGTGCAGTTCAAAATCCATGCTATTCAAGGGTCAACTATAATTTTAAGGTCTTAACATTCCCCCAGGCATTATATTAATATATACTTCTTGCTCTCCCCCTCCTCATTAAATCAATAAATAAAATCTTTAAAAATAAAATGATGAGAGATTTGGTGATGTGTAAACGTTGACTGTCACCATTATGGGATGGCTGTTAGAAAGTTTTTGCTACAATGATAGTACTGTGGCTATGTTTTTTTGTAGTACTTGTGTTCTAAAGATACATACAGAAGTATTTTTGGATGAAACGAGATTACACCTAGGATACGCTTCAAAGCAATCCTGAGTAGATGGAAGTATCCAGTGTAGAGAATAGAAGAAACAGGATTTTCTATGTTTTGATCACTATAGAACCAGGTACAGGTCCATGCAAGTCATTATACTATTCTACTTTTGTGTATATCACGACATTTTGTGTCACGGTTCTGGAGAGAGATTCGCTAGCACTTCCAACCGTCTTAATTTTCCTAGAAAACACCACCAACGAGGGGCCTCCCCTCAGCCATGTCAGCCATCACATTTCCCGGGCTCCGAGTGGTGACTTCCCAGAGCTCCTTTTGGCCAGAGTCCAAGATAAGTGGCAATATAAAAATACTGACAAACTCAGGGATTCAGGAAAAACCTTTTTTCCCAGGTAGAGAAGAATTAGATTTCAATTAAACCAGCCAACAACCAACCAATCAATTGTTTTTAACTGCCAGTCCTCTCTCCTCTAGGAAGAGCAAATGGGGCACTGTGATGACAAAGGGCACAGCACCCTGAGACCTCCCCCTCATCCTGTTCTCATCAAAGCACCGACAGACATGGTGCGTATTTAATGGACAAGGCTAACAGACGAGACCTTAAGGAAACTCCGGACGCAAAGAAAGCCAGTCAGTCCCCAGACGAGCACCTAAGCAGGGACCAACGACCTCCAGCCAGCTCACAACCTCTTTTTGCACAGCCCTTGAGCTTAGAATGGCTTTCACAGGTTTAAAGAGTTCACACGCACACACTATGACAGAAACCGCAGGTAGCCTAACACACTTAACACTCAGGGGTGGCTAAAGCAGACGCATAGCTGTGAGTACACAAGACAGTTCATTCTTGTATCATTAGTTATTTATTATTAACCTACCTGTGCTCACCTCTGTACTGACTATCTGATTTTTTATAGAAAAGTATGCTGATCCAATTTAAAAACATTTTTCTTAAAAGATTTTATTTACTGATTTTAGAAAGATGGAAAGCGAGTATTAAACTCATAGTTGCTTCACTTTAGTTGTTCATTGCTTGCTTGTCGTATGTGCCCTGACCAGACAAGCCCAGGGTTTTGAACCAGCGACCTCAGCATTCCAGGTCAACGCTCTATCCACTACACCACCACAGGCCAGGCCCGCTGACCTGATTTATTACAGAGACAGAGAGAGAGTCAGAGTGAGGGATAAACAGGGACAGACAGACAGGAATGGAGAGATGAGAAGCATCAATCATTAGTTTTTCGTTGCGCATTGCGACAGCTTAGTTGTTCATTGATTGCTTTCTCATATGTGCCTTGACCGTGGGCCTTCAGCAGACCGAATAACCCCTTGCTCGAGCCAGCAATCTTGGGTCCAAGCTGGCGAGCTTTTTGTTCAAGCCAGATGAACCTGCGCTCAAACTGGCAACCTCGGGGTCTCGAACATGGGTCTTCCGCATCCCAGTCTGACGCTCTATCCACTGCGCCACCACCCGGTCAGGCCCGCTGACCTGATTTAGATGGGAGACTCTGAAATAATCCTGTATGCTGGTTCCCAGATGATTGTCGTGAGCCTGCCCAGTCTTACAAACCAACAGGCCCCACCCGGCGAGCCGCCCGCCCGGCCCTCACCTGGTGCTTCCAGCTCTGGGCCTTCAGGGCGCCTCTCCTGTCGGTCTGCAGGCAGAACGGCTCAGTCTGGGTGGCATTCTTCACCTTCTTCTCTGGCAGGTTGACGGTGTCAAACTGAGGCAAAGGAAGTGCCTTGAACTTGGGCACCTGATAGAAAACATAATATTTAAGATAAGGCCTTCCTAGTCAGAAAGCAACAGCTGCACCAGACTATTGGGATGAATCTAAAGCTAAATAGGAAAGGCCTGTTTGCAAAGCAGCACAGTGTAACGAGGGGCTTCAAAGGAAACTTGGGCTTTCCCCCCAACACTACCAGCAATGGCAACATCAGCTCGGGCAAGTCACTTACCCTCCTCGGGCCAGAAAGGCTGTTAACATGACCTGCCCGTGCATGTGTCATCAAGTTCCGTGAAGGGGTCAGAGGAAGTCAGCGATTTCAGTTACACGCAGCAGCGTAACAGATTATCTTTGAGGGAAACACCTACCTCTACTTTCTGCAGTTCTTTTAATTTCTTCTCCTTCTGTAACTGGTGTTCTTTGTCCCGAGAATCAAAAGAGAAAGGGCATACTTCCACCGTTTTTGCCTCTGGGATGAAGGGCTTAAAAGGCACCCCAAAATGTGGCACGGGCTGAGCCCTGAACACTGCCGACTCCACTTCCTACGAGAAAAGTTGCAGTTCAGGAACAAGGCCGCTCACTCTCACCTCCACAGGACGTGGAGTGAGAAGACAGTCTATGAGAGAAGTCATTAACTAAGCACGTCCCTCCCTCAGCCTCCTCGCTGTCTGTCTCCTGAGTACGGAAGGCACCTACCAATCACAGGGTGAGACCACCATGGGAGGGTTGATAAAGGACCAGCACGATCACGCCTAAAGGGTCTATGGCTTTCACAGGAAGGTTATAGAAACTCAGCAAGACCACCCAGCGTGAAGAGAATGAAGACCAGGAGAGAGGAGACAAGCGAGCACACACCCTGGCCTCCTCGACCCACTTTCTACCCAGACGCCACTGACACACGGGACTGGGAGTTCATGGGAAGCCCAACCACAACAGGACCAAGCGAGGAGTTCGGGTGCAAGCCGGCAGCATAAGATTACTGTGTATTAGAGACTGAGCCAAAGAAGGGGGGCACTCATGGGCATAGAAAACAGTGTGGTAAATGTTGGGGGACAGGAGAGAGGGGGTCTGGGGGACAGAGGGAGGGGAGGAGGGCACAGGGGATGAGGAATAAGTGGTGGAGACGTGACTTGGGGAGGTGAACATACAATATGGTGTACAAGTGACGTGTTGTAGAAATGTGCACCTGAAACCTGTATAATTTTATAACCACTATCATCACCCCAGTAAATTCAATTAAAAAAAAAAGATTGCTGTGTATTTTAGTTCCAAATGAACCTATAAAAAGGCTTATGCTCCTGGCCGGTTGGCTCAGCGGTAGAGCGTCGGCCTAGCGTGCGGAGGACCCGGGTTTGATTCCCGGCCAGGGCACACAGGAGAAGCGCCCATTTGCTTCTCCACCCCTCCGCCGCGCTTTCCCTCTCTGTCTCTCTCTTCCCCTCCCGCAGCCAAGGCTCCATTGGAGCAAAGATGGCCCGGGCGCTGGGGATGGCTCTGTGGCCTCTGCCCCAGGCGCTAGAGTGGCTCTGGTCGCAACATGGTGACGCCCAGGATGGGCAGAGCATCGCCCCCTGGTGGGCAGAGCGTCGCCCCTGGTGGGTGTGCTGGGTGGATCCCGGTCGGGCGCATGCGGGAGTTTGTCTGACTGTCTCTCCCTGTTTCCAGCTTCAGAAAAATGAAAAAAATAAATAAATAAATAAATAAAATAAAAAAATAAAAAATAAAAAGGCTTATGCTTGAGATCGGCTATAACATTACTCTCGCTCGGGGTATTTATCGATAAAATGGAGCTGTAACAAGAAGCCAGCCTGACCAATGACAGTTCCCGGATTCTAGCTCCACGAACAGCCACCACACAGGCATGTCTGCAGCCCTCAGGTTCGTGCGGACAGGACAGGGCAAACCTAACTGCCTGGTGGAAATTTTAAAAGCCCCTCAGTGAATGGTGACAACTGGTCAGGCCAAAAAGAGAACAAAGATCGGCTGCTTTTGACCCATGTTACAATGACAGGCTGATTTTCAATGTCATACAAATGGACAGCTCCAATAGGCTGCAAACGTCACCGCTGCAAGCCAGAAGAGTCACACCCTTACCAACTACTTTGCACGCAGAGGAGCAGAGGTGATGAGCAGACGCTATGCCCCTGCTGAAGACAACTCTGGGGTAACAGTGATCGCCTTAGGCTCCCCCCGTTGTAGGAAGAGTTCTGCTTGGATTGATTATGCAGAGGGAGGGGCCCCCTCCCCAGGAATCACCTCATCGTTGGCAGGCATTCGGGTTCTGTTCTTTAATATAAAGGCCGGTGACTTGGGGACAGTGATCGGAAGTTCTTTCTTTTCAGGAACACCCTGGAAGGAGTAAGCAACTCGTTTAGACATCCCAGAACAATCTCCAGTAATTAAGATAAAATTCCTTCCTTAAAGGGAAGCTCACACACCACGGATCCACACAAAGGCTAGCATTTCAGTGTGTGATGACTCACCAGCTCAGACAAAGACCTGTCAGACCTGCACAGGCACGCCCAAGGCAGACTGTCCGGGCAGGAGAATGGCAGGTGGCGGACCCGTCTGAGTTGTGAATTCAGTAAAAATAGAAGTCATCAAAATCTATTTTGGTATTTATGACAAACGCCACCACAGAAAACAAATGAATATTTTGTTGTTTTTCTTCATTTCTATACCCCCAACCCCTCAAAAACAAAACAAAAAGATGTGCCTCCCATATGCATTTTCTGATTCCCATAGCATTTATACTCTACCATGAACCTGTCAATTAATGCTAATGATAAAATGTCATCTCTTGGGCAGTTTTGAATGAAGTGTGTAGCCAGATCGTTGTAAAATCACCCTCCGCTCACATGCTGATGCTGCCCCGCTCCCTCCTCTGCTTCCTCTCTTCACGGCCACACCCCCAGCCACGCTGTCAACAGCCTACACCACTCCCCTGCCTTCCCTACACCACTCATCCCTCCAATCCATCCCCTGCACAGGCACAAAATTATTTTTCTAAAACATCTGATAATGTTACTTCCTGCCTTAAAATTCTGTAGTGGCTCCTACCGCCTACCTACAACAATGTAACAACTACCAGGGCAGGAAGCGCAAGGCACTTCGTAATATGGTACCGGCCTCTCGCTCACCCTCCTTACTCGTGACCCTCCAGCCACAATGACCCACCGGCAGCCGCCAAGTGGAACACGGGGTTTCGACTCAATACCTTGCCTGTGCTCGCTCTCTCAGCCGCTCAGAAGTACTTAACCCCTTTCAAGCCTCCGCTGAAGCATCTCCTCCTTACGAAGCCCTTTAACAGAACCTACAGAACTGACCCCGTTCTCCCCTGCGATAGTCTACCACAGCACACACGAAACCTCATTGCACTTGTTCATTTAGATGTTCATCTCCTCACGTTGGTCTATCAGTGCTTTGAGAGTGGGGACTGGTATTCCATCAATTCCTAGCACCTAACAAGACCCTGCCAAGTATAAAGCAAAATATTCAGTACATGTTTGTTGAACAGGTATAGTAAGAATAACAGAATTTTTACTTTGGACTCTAAAATTCTTAGACTCTCATTTACATGTTGGGAGACTTCTCCTTAATCCCAACAATGCTGCAACTGCTCAAAACATGTGTGGTATGTCTTTCTTGGAGTGGCTTTCAAAGCCAATTTTGGGGCCATGCAAGGTAGTCACTCAATCTTTTTTACTAAATAAAACTATTTTCAGACCTATTATCTTGGACTGCTCTGAAGTTTTAGTTCCAAATGACTTTAGACTAGCTTCTAAGAGCAAATTAACCTTTGAAATATGAAGATTTGCCATCACTGAAGAGATCCAAAAGACTGTGCCACAAGACCTAAGACAAGCGGCTTTTCCAAAAGGCTCTGCACAATATCAATCATTGGAAAAAATTCACACCCCTGCAAAGCAACCACTATAAAGAAAAATCTCAATCTGCTGTAAAAGTTACCAAATGCTTCCTGAATAAGGTAAGAATCTCTGGCACAGTGAAACCCATCATGGCAGAATTTGCAATCTGAGTGACGAAGCCCATGAAATAGGGTTTTCAAATAATGCTCACCATAAAACAACAAAACCTGTTGTCCTACAACCTCCCGGAGTGGACAGCAGCCTCCTGCTGAGCACTCCCAGGACAGGGGGATAAGAACACGGAGCGGGGAGCCCGAGACTGTCCTCCCCCAGCTCTGGTCCAACTGGGCCAACCCTAGGCACACTGGATAGCCTTCGGCCGCTCCATTTTTGGCATTTTCTTTTCATTAAACAAAATATTAGAAATAAATATTTGAGGACTCATTTTGTCCTAAAATAATGCCTCTTTTCCTGTCCTCAAGCCACCCAGCACAGAGACCAGCACTTTAAAGGGAAAGTGAGAACCTGTCCTGAGAAGCCACCGGAGAGATTCACCAGTGGGGCCCTCCCTATAACGCGGCAGGCGAGGGGAAGGTGACTTATGAAAAGCAAGTTTGCAGCAACAATCTGCCCACACCCCATCTCCCCTGCAGCCAAGGCCAGCTGGGGGCTCAGTCAGAAATACAGAAAAGAAAACTGGGTTTTTAGAAAGAAAAAAGATTTCGTGTTTTAGTGGAGCGCCTGCACTGTGGTCCTGGTTCTGGGGACACAGAAGTGAACAGTACAGACACCCGCGGTCCCTGCTCTCAGGGACTCACATTCCAGTGGGGAAAGAGGATGAAAAAGTAACAGATCACTCATTTCCTGATTTCCACAGGTGCTCTGAAGAAATCTAGCAGAATATGAAACTAAGGTATATAAATGGCAGGATAATCACATCCCCCAAGGCAGGATATGCACCCAAGTCCCCAGGGACAGTTCTCAGGCCTGTCCCAGGCAGTTAGAAAATGACTGAAGCAATGTTATCTCAGGGAGGACCGGAGGATGGGGGCAGGGGGAGGGGGAAGCGTGCTGGTCTCCCCAAGTCATCCCTAAAATATCACTGCTAAAATGACTCACTGCCTCACCAATTCATGTCTACTTCTGAGGTGCCCCTTTTCCCCCCAGATGTGGGCACCAAGTTCACATTTCACACCCCGAGCTCAGATTTTCGTCACCACCCTCTGCCCCGAGAGCCTTACTCATCTCCACCTTGTGGCCCGCAGCCTCCTCACCACCTGCCTACCACAGGCGGGAGGGTACAAGAACCCCGTGAGGTCACAGGACAGCGGGCTTCAGTGCCCAGAGGACATGAGTGGGGACGACCGGGCAGGCAGACAGGCGGCACCTGGGCTCTGGGAGGCAGGCTCTCCTGTGCTACTATGGACATCCAAGGCTAGAAGTTAGGAGACCGAATCTCAGTTCAGTCACCAACTTTCAAACATGGGCAAGTCACATTCCCCTTCCACAGCCTCCCTTTCTTACAAATGAAGACAGTAGATGAGAATCTAATGTCTCCGATGCTTTGCTTCTCTAGAAACCAAGAGTTGAAGTGAAATCACTGGAAATTTAGGAGAGCTGCAAACAGTGTCAAACTCAAAAACTGTTTGCTGAAATAAACGATAACACTATAGGGCAGAAGGCTGGTGCTCCAGAAGGTGCCAGCTCAAATCCTGGTTCTGCAAACTAGACACCTCTTAGTGTCTTTTTCCTTATAAAAATAGACTTGTTGCGAGAAATAAATAAGATAATCTTCATAAAACACGCAGGACAATGTAAGCACACAAAATAGTTATCACCATAAGCAATATGACTGCTTACTCTGTGTGTCCAACACTAAATTCCCCACGGGGCGCTGTCTAATCCATGCTGCACCCGACAAATCACACACCGCAGGGGCGGGGCCCAGGAATCTGTTTACGTAATAAGATCCCGGAGTATTCTGAGAACCAGCGGGATCTGGCAGGTGGTCTCTGCAGAGAGCGCTTCAACCCAGCCGCGCACTCACTAAACCTAGTCCTTCGCTGATCTGTTTATCCAGAATTCTCCTCAAGGCACAGCCTGGGCAACAGACTCTTGGGTCTCACCTCACTCCTAATGAACTCCAGTCACCCTGCCCCACTTAACACTCCTGAGTATTTATTTCCAAAGTGCGACAAACCGCCAAGCCAATTTCCTAAGTTGGTGTTTCTAAAAGTGGACGTCAGGTATGACTAGGGATATGAAAAGGAATACTAGGTGTGATATAAGTTTTGTTTAAATAGGAATATATTTATCAAGAACCTTCTATTTTATTCAAGAATGCTCCAAGAGCACGGACCCTGGCACCATTTTACCTAGACTCACACCGTACCCTCGCGCTGGCTAGTTTGTTGTCTGGGACAGTTGTTTAACCATAAATGGATTGATAATACTGCCCATAGTGTTTTACCACATAGGGTTATAATGAGAATTTAGTAAGCTAATATATAAAGAGTTTAGAATAAAACATGGCACACAATAAGCTTTATGTAAGTAGTTTCTATTCTTATAGCTATTCATGGCAAAAAGTACTGCTTTTCCATTTACATAATGATTTAAATCTTTCAATATTGGTCCTGGCAGGGGAAGAACCAGGAGCTTGGGAGAAAATGGTATTGAGAGCAAGAAGCCCGATGACTAGGACAGGAGCCCTGAGAAAGCCCTCCCTGCCCTGGGCCCTGTTTCCTAGAGTGACAGGAAAACGCGGAGCAAGCCCCTCTGGCCCTCGCAGCTGAAGGTGCACATGAATCGGCATTTCCCTTGTGCTCAGAACACTGCTCACTCCACAGGAGACGACAAAGGTGGCAGAGCTCTTACAAACTAGACACTTGGGTGGAAAGAGCTTTCTTAAAGATTGGCGTAACAGAGTTTGACCTTCTAGTAAATGTGCAGCATGAATAGAAAAGAGGTCTCACATGAAGAAAGCTTTCAGCTGAAAGATACGGGGTGGGAAGAGGGGAATTTCTGAGCATTACCATGCTTTCTAAAGCCTGGAAAACACCACTTCAAATTGCTTCTGACTTCGCGCTAAGAAAACTGAATCACGGAAGGTAAGCACCCAGCCGAAGGTAATACACTGGTGCAGATTCCCCTGAAACCATGGTGACTCCGAAGGCAAGCCAACTACAGGGCAGGAAAACAGCGTTCTCAGTCCCGGAACTTAAGTCATTCCAAGCCGGGGAGGAGGTGCTTCCTCATCGCCTTGGAAATATATCTAAAAACCATCTCTGCACTGATGCGGGCACTGGACTCCTTTCCTTATTCTTAGACTGTGGCACCTCTCCCGTTAAAATAAAGTAACCCACTTCTTAAATCTTGTTTTCAGTTACCCCTCTTGGTATACAGACTTTTCTCCAGCTTCACTGACCACTGACAGTTTCCAAAGCTGTCCCCGTTTTCCACCTTCAGGCATTTTTTATGTCACGCCCACCCTACCGCAGAACGGAGAACGGAGAGGCAGCTGGCATTTAGGGTCATGCCCTCTGGAACCAGCGTGCTGAGCGCTTCTCCTGGCTCCCCCCTTCACTAGCGGAGGGCCTGGACATGCTCCTTCACCTCTCTGTGCTCACCTCTCTGTGCTCACCTGTCGCATCTCAGACTGGGGCAGAGTGAACCACCTGGGGGGCCACGGCTTAACGTACAGAAGGGCTCAGAGCAGTGCCCGGCACTTACTGACAGTGACAGCTTTTAGGACAGTGACTACATGATGATGATGACAAGGACGACTACTACCACACATGATCGAGATCACGTCAAATGCTTCACCCTCCAAAAATCATTCCCTAATTCTTCTTTCTGGAAGAAGTCATTATTGCCTTTGGATTCCCATAGTACTTTTAACTGTCATCTCTCTTAGGACATTCTGTCTCATTTTTTATATTATTTACACATATGTTGTCTCCCCTATTGGATTTTAAGTTTCCTGAGAGTAAAACCAACCCTGATATGTCTCTTTATCACCTACAAGTCCTAATAGAATGCCCTGACCATAGTATCTATTCGAACACGCACAAGTGAGTGGATATTTGGTCATGAGCAGGACAATTCGGCTGGCATTCAGGACTCAACCACTCTTACCACAACATCTTCCAAGATCTTAGTCGGGCAAGGTCTGGAATGAAATTCAAAGTGTTCGTCTTCTGACTTCTTCTTTGACTCACGTTGTTGGATTCTTTTCTCAATTTCCAAGTCAAAGCCAATCGGCTCCGTGGGCGGCTTCACAGGCGGTTTCTTGGGCAAGATGGGCCCGCCTTCGAGAATTCTGGGATCAAGTTCCTGTGCTTTGAATTTATACCTGTGAGAGTTTAAATGACAGTCACAAAAACTTCTTAAAAACAAAATGAAAACTACACAAACAACAAAGTAGGCCAAAACAGAAAGACCATAATCATTGTGCTCAGCCATCATGCAGAGCAAAATCTCTCTCCGTAACCACGACCTCCACCTCCACTGCAGAGGAGAAATGAGAAAGTCCCAACATCCCCCCACTTAAAAAGCTGGGATTTCTCTTCATAGAGGAAGCTCCCCCTTCTCAAAAGAAGTATAAGATGAAATGAACTGGGCTGGCAGCTCAGTTGGTTAGAGCATCGTGCCACTATGCCAAGGCAGCTGGTTTGAGAGCTGGTTAGGGAACATATAATGACCATGAATGCATAAATAAGTGGAACAACAAACCAATGTTTCTTTCTTTCTAAAATCAATAAAAATTAGAAAGAAAAGAAAAACAAAAGGAATGGAAACTGAAGAAGGATTCAGGAGACAAACTCCAGTGCTGCCAATTAAGTTCCAGTTTCCCCCTCCACTCACCCCCGGGGAAGCAGTGAAAGGGAGGGATCGATCTGAACCACGCTCAGAGGACGCTCCTAACTGGAACCACAGGTCAGTTCTCCCACCCCGACCTCTGCAGGGGCTTTTCACCAGTCTATACTAGGGCCTCTCCCTGCTCCCTGCTCTCACAACTTTGAGAGGCAGGGGCACAGCCTACAGAGCCCATAACTCAAATGCCACCGATTCCCATGGCAAGAAAACAGCCAGTGCCCCGGAAACACTGCCTGTGGCACTCACTGCTGCAGCATCGCCAGCTCCTCAGCTTCCTGGTCCGCGGTACTCTTGCAGGTCACAGGACGTGCGCGCTGCTTGGTGAGAAGGATCGGGGTCTGGGGGTCTCTGGAAATCTTGGCCACGGTAGTTTTAGAGGGTAACAGAGCTGTAAACGGAAATCACAGACATTCACCTGGTTCCCCGAGACCCCATTTACCAGGGGTGCTGCCTCAACTTGGCAGCCCAGAGATGCCCAACCACAGGGCGCCCAGCCCTCCACACTCAGCTCAGTGCCTGTCAGTCAACCTGACACTCACTCAGTCTTCTCCTTGTCAGTCTTCACTGAGGGGAACGATGAGGGAACTCTGGGTAAACTCTACTATTATCTTCTGAACTTAAAACCACCCATGTCTGGGCCCTGGCCGGTTGGCTCGGCGGTAGAGCGTCGGTCTGGCGTGCGGGGTACCCGGGTTCGATTCCCGGCCAGGGCACATAAGAGAAGCGCCCATTTGCTTTTCCACCCCCCCCCCTCCTTCCTCTCTGTCTCTCTCTACCCCTCCCGCAGCCGGGGCTCCATTGGAGCAGGGATGGCCCGGGCGCTGGGGATGGCTCCTTGGCCTCTGCCCCAGGCGCTAGAGTGGCTCTGGTCTTGGCAGAGCGACGCCCCGGAGGGGCAGAGCATCGCCCCTGGTGGGCGTGCCGGGTGGATCCCGGTCGGGCGCAGGCGCATGTGGGAGTCTGTCTGACTGTCTCTCCCCATTTCCAGCTTCAAAAAAAGAAAAAAAGAAAAAAAAAAACCACCCATGTCTGCCTAGCCAGGTGGTGGCGCAGTGGACAGAGCATCGGACTGGGACATGGGCTTGAGAAAGGGGTCAATGAATTGGCCTGAGCCCCCCGGTCAAGGCACATTTGAGAAAGAAATCGATGAATAACTAAGGTGCCACAACTACAAGTTGATGCCTTTCATCTCTCTCTTCCTACTCTCTAGTAAAAAATCTAAAAAAACGGAAGAAAAATGCTGCACTTAAAGGAACTTACCTGGCACCCTAACACAGCACTAAACAACGCTTCTGCAGGGAGAAAAAACTGAGGTCTTTGAAGACAAACAACCAGATTCTGTTTTGCCCATAATGCTCGCCTTGTAGTCTGGACAACTGTTCTATTCCACTTCATTTCCCCAACGTCTATACCATCCTTCTTGTCATTACTTTCATAAAAATAGAAGCTATAAGATTATCCTTGAGCCTGACCAGGTGGTGGCGCAGTGGATAGAGCATCGGACTGGGATACGAAAGGACCCAGGTTCGAGACCCCGAGGTCGCCAGCTTGAGCGTGGGCTCATCTGGCTTGAGCAAAGAGCTCACCAGCTTGGACCCACGGTCGCTGGCTCCAGCAGGGGATTACTCGGTCTGCTGAAGGCCCACGGTCAAGGCACATGTGAGAAAGCAATCAATGAACAACTAAGAAGTCACAACGCGCAACGAGAAACTGATGATTGATGTTTCTCATCTCTCTCCGTTCCTGTCTGTTTGTCCCTGTCTATCTCTGCCTCTGTAAAAATAAAAAAATTAAAAAAAAAAAAAGATTATCCTTGATGTGTAGTAACCAACATATCAGGTAACCTTGGCTCCCCTTGGCCGGCTACTGACAGAAGAACTGACCAAGGGGCTGGTGGGCATGGTGGGCAGAGTGGACAGGTGGCTCGGTGGTATGAGAAATGCTCAGTAATACCTTAGCTGTCTGCACAGAGGTACACACCATACTTTAGTTCAAACACTAGGATTTCAACTAAAGGCAAATTTGTGCCTAAGATGGAAGCAAAAGAAATTCTAGGGGAGACTCCAGCCAGCTCTGAACTCGGCAAGAAACTTACCGACATCATCCTTCTTGCTCCTCAAATGGTATCTGTTGGGGGTCCGTTTGTAGAAGGCTTCGACCTGCTGTGCAATGGGCGTGTACGAACAAGCTGCTTCATCGAATGTCCTCTTCCTGCCTTGGGACAGGTTGAAAGGCTTTATAATGGTGCACCCCTTCACCACTCCGGCCTGTAGAGAAATTTGTTCCCACATAAAACATTACGGAAGTGCCAATGTACCAGTCACATGACCAGCAGAGGAGCAAAAGGAAAACCAGCATTATTCTTAAGTCTGTGCATTCTTGAGCACAGGCTATACCCAGTCTAGGCCCAACTTTTTAGAAAAGGAAGAATGGACTAGCACTTAGCAAATTGTCCTACAATAGTACATAAAGTGATTTTTCACAAGTATGTTAGTGTTTTGAAGCAATCAAGAGCAAATCTTCTTAGAATTACAAAGAACAAAAAGTCTAAAAAGGTAACCCTATCCCCAATCTCACTTAAAAAACAAATTGATTGGGTTCCTGGGAGTGGATCAGGTCAGGCAGCTGCCTGAACAAGACCCTCCCACACCCTCCTAAGAACTGATTGATGGAGAGGCCTACTCTTTGAACCATTGACTTTGATTAAATCAGTCTCTGATTAGAAACAAAAATCTTCTGGAACCTACATTTCAATAAAAGAAGCACACCCCAGGGTTAAAACTAAAAGACTGACTTCAACAAATGACGATGATGACTAAAATTGCAAGTACTAGTACTAGATTCTCAGCACTAGATTTTTACTTAAGGTTGTTACTATTTTTGTTAGCGCTTTGGTAACAAAACTGCACGGGATTTGAGAGGTCTGCCCCAACGCCATTTTTCCCATAGATGCTGTTATATTTTGTACACAGCTCGGCAAACACAAGACTTTTTCAAGAATTTTGTAACAGCACAAGTTATAACAAGCCTTTGCCTACAACTTGCCATGCAAAATCTTATGTTTTATGTATATTCTCAATTCCATTCCCACAGCAACTTGGCAAGATGGCTCCCAGAGAGAGTGATTTATCCAAGATCAGAGAGCTAACAGGGGCACAGTGAGGACCCAGATCTCAATTCAATTATAGTACTGTAAGGAGTGACCACAAATGCCACACCTGCGACCCTCACTGACTCAGTAACAGGAACATTCATCGAGTCCATCAACTTACAGGAGACGGGGGGTGCTTCCGCAGCTCAGAGGTGAAGTTCACTTCCTTATACTCCTCCTGGTTCTTGGGCTGTTTGATTCGCTCCTCTGTGCAGAAGTGGAAGTTGACTGACTTGGTCACCTGGCTCGCTGGCGGCTTCACAGGTTGCCCTGAGCAAGGGGCAGAGTAAAGCCCACTGTGACACCAAGTAGGAAGAGAGAACACTGGGAGATCCCCTTCTATCCAGCCCTTTCTGTCCTCCCATTACCACAGCTCTGACTCTGTTCGCTCTCTGCACACGACCCAGTATTTGGGGCAGTCCCCAAGGACACTAATGATCTGTGCCTTATTCAATGAGGGGAGTCCTGCTGGGTGTGAGGCCCTTCGGGGAGATGTAAACTGTCAAGAGCTGGTGCAGGGGAGAAAAATCCCGTCGCCGAGGGGTGGTCACAGCTCTGGAGACGCAGTAACTGGAACACTTTGGACGGTCAGAGCTCTGAAGTGACTTAATTCTACACTAGAGCGAAGCAGCGCAGGCCCGCCTGCTCCTCACCCCCACTTCCCCGCCTTCACTGTGACCGACTCCCTTCAGCTTCCCGTCCCTCTGCCTGGGATCAAGTGGGAAAACAGCAACGAACACTGGCCTGCCCAGTTGTTCTATCTTCTGTCTTAATCCCACTCCCTTTTTTTCTAATACGAAAAAAAAAATTTTAAGAGAAAAAAGGAGGGAGAAATTAATTCTACTTGAAAAAATGAAGAAAATCCTCATGAAAAAAAGCCTCAAAAGAGGGGCATGACTTCTACAGTTAGAGGCAGAGGAACAGCAGGCTTTAAGAAAGGGCCAATGGCCTGACTGGTGGTGGCGCAGTGGATCGAGCATTGACCTGGGACGCTAAGGTCCCAGGTTTGAAACCCCGAGGTCCGGCTTGAGCACAGGTTCATCTGGCTCGAGTGCAGGCTCAATGGCTTGAGCGTGAGATCAGACATGATCCCATGGTCACACTGGCTTGAGCCCAAAGGTTGCCGGCTTGAACAAGGGGTCACTGGTTCGGCTTGAGGCACCCCAGTCAAGGCATATACGAGAAGCAATCAAACAAATAAAGTGCCACAACTACAAGTTGATGTATCTTATCCCTCTCCCTTCCTGTCTCTCTTTCTCTCTCTAAAAGGAAAAATAAATAAATAAAGGGCAAATGCATGTAAAATGTTCTAGGGAATCATCACTGGGATATAAAAAGTATCTATGTCCAGCCTTCTAAATAAACACACAGTTTTCTGCCTACTACCCAAACTACGAGCAGCAGCCCCAGAAAGCAGACTGGGCGAGCTGAACTGACCTGCCCCCGCCAGGGCCACCTTCTTGAACTCCTCGTTCCTCCTGCGCATCTCCATCACCTCCCGCTGCATCCGCAGGCTCTTCTCCAGCTCCTGCTCCTCGCTGCTCTTCAGAACTTTCTGTCTACAGGGCAGATCGGTAAAGGAGGTATGAGAGGAGAGGAGAAGAGAAAAAGGCTCACCGATACAAAATAATGTAAAGGCATCATACACATTGGATTTTTAACCTGAGACAAAATTATCATCCAAACAAAAACTATTATCTCACAGATCAATAGTGACTATGGCAAAGAGAAAATCCAGATGCACAACTTATACCAAAGTATTGAACAAGCTGTCAGAAAATAGCTAAAGCAGACTAGAAGATAGTACCAACACTCCACAAATTTGACTATATAATGATTAGCTTTGTGCCACCAGAAAAACTAAAATTAAAATGCCGGTACAATAGGGAAAATATATGCAACAAATATGGCAAAAGGTTAATAATATGTACAGAATATATAGTAATAAACTGACTTAGGAGTAAAGCCAAGCAGGTTCAAATTCTAGTTTCTTGCCTATGAGATTTTTTTTTTTTTTTTTTCCATTTTTCTGAAGCTGGAAACAGGGAGAGACAGTCAGACAGACTCCCGCATGCGCCCGACCAGGATCCACCTGGCACGCCCACCAGGGGCGATGCTCTGCCCACCAGGGGGCGATGCTCTGCCCATCCTGGGCGTCGCCATGTTGCAACTAGAGCCACTCTAGCGCCTGAGGCAGAGGCCACAGAACCATCCCCAGCGCCCGGGCCATCCTTGCTCCAATGGAGCCTTGGCTGCGGGAGGGGAAGAGAGAGACAGAGAGGAAAGCGCGGCAGAGGGGTGGAGAAGCAAATGGGCGCTTCTCCTGTGTGCCCTGGCCGGGAATCGAACCCAGGTCCTCCGCACGCTAGGCCGACGCTCTACCGCTGAGCCAACCGGCCAGGGCTGAGATCTTTTTTTTTTTTTAACTGGGGTGACACTGGTTAATAAAATTAAATAGGTTTCCGGTGTAAAATTCTATAATCCATCATCTGTATAATGTACTGCTGTGCTCACCACCCACTCAAGTCAGGTCTCCGGCTGAATGATCTTGAGAGGATGACCCAACCTCTCTGAGCCTCAGGGTTTCCCATCTTCACAGAATACTTGTGACTTATTAAATCCAACTTTTCTGAAGTACTCAACACAGTAAAGGTTCCAGCTAGAGTAGCCATATTTAGTAATGAGAACACCCCTAAGATCACTTGTAGATAAAATAAAACAGACAATTCATCCAAGAGGAAATATGGAAAAGATGTTACAATAACAGTAATGCAATGTTATCAGCAATCAAGCAAGTACAAATAAAAATAACTGGATGCTATCAATAATCTATCAATTTCAATGGAAAAACAATTTCTGAAGTAAAAAAAACAAAATGTAATGCAAATGAAACCAGGAAGTAAAAATATTCAAAGCTGACGGCACTGTAAATTCATACGTTCGTTTCAGAAATAAAACTGAGAATAAATATCAACAGCCATCGAACTAGTCATACCCATCCATGAAGGCACCTCTCCTTCCGTACCCGATGTGGCTAATCCAATGAAAAGCTCTGCCATAGAAACATTCGCTGACCACTTACAACAGCGGAAAACCGGAAACAGCATTTTCACAGAAAATGGTGAAATATAATGAAAGAATATTAATCTATCAAAAAAGGGTAAATGTACAGATTTTAAAACAGTACAGAAATAAATTAAAAGTCTCCCGGTGAGTAAACAAAGCAGACATAAAGGTTGTTTACATACTGATCACAAAAATACATTTCACTAGAAGAAAAGACCAGAAGGAAGCTTGGCAAAATAAAAACTGTTTAATTTAGATAATAAGAATCTTTACTTTTTCCTTTTATATTTCTTTTAATTTGCTTTAACAGTATATTTTCCCCAATGCTTAAGATGCGAGCCCCTATCTAGATGTTAAATGACTCACATCACCAGGGTCGGGGCCTTAGGAATATCCTAAGCGCCAAGCACACCAAGCAGACGCAGGTGTACCATCTGTGATGTTACTCTGTTGACTCTCACGTGAAATTCAGGAAAAAAGCGTACCTTAAAGGTGGCACAGAAGACACAGTCTGCTTGCCCCTGGCTTTCTCCGGGAAAGACCCATTCCTTCCAGAAGTGTCTTCAGGAGCACCACCATCTTCCTCTTCTGGCTTCTTTTTAGTGTTAGAACTTGAGGTAAAAAAACAGGAAATATCCTCGTAATTCCCTAAAGCAGAAGCTGCTCTACCTTCCTCCCCAAAGCTACCCCATGACTTAAATTTTTTCACTTTAGAACAACAAGCATGCCTCAAGCACGAGTCATCAGAGCATATGTATACCAATGGCTATAACAGGTCAAGTTTAAGAACCCAAGAAGAGTCAAGGGTAAGTTGCTGGGTGATGGTTCCAGAGGGCAAGAGGGATACCAGCTGCTCATCAAGTGCACAAATAGCAGATGGCTAGTCGCCCATCCCACATCTACTCCATTTTCTTTCTTTCTTTTTTTTTTCAGAGACAGAGAGTCAGAGAGAGGGATAGATAGGGACAGACAGACAGGAATGGAGAGAGATGAGAGGCATCAATCATCATTTTTTCGTTGCGACACCTTAGTTGTTCGTTGATTGCTTTCTCATATGTGCCTTGACCGTGGGGCTACAGCAGACTGAGTAACCCCTTGCTCGAGCCAGCGACCTTGGGTCCAAGCTGATGAGCTTTGCTCAAACCAGATGAGCCCGTGCTCAAGCTGGCGACCTTGGGGTTTTGAACCTGGGTCCTCCACATCCTGGTCCGATGCTCTATCCACTGCACCACCGCCTAGTCAGGCCATTTTCTTTCTTATTAACAGATCTCCAATTGTGTTTGGGGCGACAATACAAAGGCAAAAGTAGTGTTCCTGTATCAATGGCCTCTGCTGCAGCTGGGAGGGAGCCCTGACACAGCTGGGCAACTGAGTGTAATAAGGGTTTCTGAAAGATATTTCACTGTCGTGGCAGGAGTGCTGCCCCTCTTCCTTGGCCGTCTCCTGCTCTTAACATGGATCGGACACTAGAGACACAGCAGCTACCTTCCGGCAGCAAGGCAATGAGCATAGGGAGACGCTAAGAAACACAGAGCAGCCATCCTAAGCAACAAGCAAGAAACAGAAGCTAAGACTCATAGAGAGGCTGCCCTGAACCAAAGCCAACAGCAAACTTCTGTGAAGCAAATAAATTACTATTTACTCTAGCCAAACAGGAACAATACATTCCTAACTGATAAAAATAAGAGCACCATATGGGGGGGGGGGGGGGCAGAGGGAGGTTTACAGTTGTGAGCACACAAAACAGTTTATTCCTGTACTACTATTTGTTAATTAGTGTGTTATCTTCCATACGAACAGCTGTAAACCTCCTTTGCCCCACCTTGTCTTCCACTTGCAACTGACACCGGAGCCAAGCGGGTAAAGCCCATGCCAACGACCGAAGCTGCGGCTACTTACACTTTCATTCTTTTGTTGGGTAGAATGTCACCGGTGATAACAGGAGTAGCACATCTCTTGGCTTTCATTTTTACATTGTGTTTTTCTTTCTGTGCCAAATCTTTCTGCGCAGAGAGTCTAACAGATCTTCTGTGGTAGAGGAATACACAAAATTGATCTGAAATGAATATACCTACTACAGACATATAAATGTTCTTCAGAAATGTGAACATATCTCAAACTACAAAGGGCTAAAAAAAAAAAAAATCGGTGGTATTACCTTTTGTAAAGGATACATTTGGGGGAAAAAAGAAAAATTCAGTGGTATTATTTCCACTCCCAAAATCTAAGCTTTTCTTGACTTACTGATAGTTTTTTGAAATTACATCATAATATATTGGTACTTAAATACACTGTTGTTTGTAAATTGGACCTCAATAAAGCTGATATATTTTTAAGGCACTGGCAACCACCTAGAAGAATTTTCTTCTTTCATAAGAATAAAAGTAAAAATAAATGAGGCGACGTGACCGACCATTATTCTCCTTTTCCCTTTGGCCACACCCCTTTTGTTAAAATATAACACCTACCAAAAAGTACACAAAACAAAAATTAAGTTAGGTGATCACAAAGTGAAAGCTCACGAAATCACCGCCTAGGCTAAGAAACAGGACATCGGCAGCAACCACTATCGTGACGTGTCCCGCAGGAATCACGCCTCTCTCCTTATCATTTTACCACAAAGGCGTGTGTTCCACAATGTGGTCCATGAGTTAGGAAAGGAACAAAAAAACAAACCTTTATATAATGTAATCAGATTGCCGCAACTATTTTTTTTTTCTGCCTGGTTTATTTCATTCAACAACATGTCTGTGAGCCCCGGCCGGGTGGCTCAGTCAGTAGAGCACCATCTGGATACACCACGGTGGCGGGTATCCGGGGAATGCAGAACTAAGGGGACACCAGTAGACAGATGCTCTTTCCAGTAACTACTCTTTGAACACCATTAACTGATCACCACTTTGGACCCCGAACAGACTGACCTCTGAGGCAGGGACGGAGTCTTTCTAGCGGTGGTGCCCTTGCAGTCCCGGGAGGAGCGAGCCTCTGAGGGAACGGACGGAGGCTCCTGGTTCTCCTTTTCCAACTCTTCGTAGGAAGTGTTCTCAACTGCAGGAGAGTCAAGACCGGTCAGCACTCAAACCCCCAGAAAACAAGCTGGAGGTAAGGGGGGGGGCAAAAGTACATTTACAGCTGTTCACATAGAAAATAAAACAATAATAAGTAACACAAGAATAAACTGTTTTGTATATACACAACTGTAAACCTACTTTTGCCCTGCCCTGTATATATGACTCAGTACAGAATTCTAGATTGAAAATTTTACACATTGTGTACATACACAAACAGCCATCCTAAGCAGTAGAACCTTTAGCTCTAGCGAAATGTTCCCCAGAAGACCACTTTATAAAAGCTACTTTTGAAGCAGAAATAAAGTACACAGGGCTCTGCCTGTCTGCTAGCCTAAGGCACTACCTCAGAAAAGAAATCCCAGAAACATCCTTATGACATTTTAAAAGGACAAAATTTGAAAAGCTTCCATAGAGAAAAAGAAACCACCTAAGACGCACAGAAAATAGGAGAAGCAGACTTCCTTGTCAGTGACACAGGATGACAGATCAAAACACTGCCTTCAGAGTAGCAGAAAATGTTGCTAAATCTACGATTCTGTCTTCAAACTTTCAATTGTGTAGGAAGGTTAAATGATGACAGTTTCAGACAGGACAGAACCCCGAGTTCTCTTCTGTACCTAATCGTGGGGCTCCCTGAGGACGGAGTCCAGCAAAATGAAGGACAAATGGAAGAACATAAGAGGCACAGGATCTAGGAAATAAGGCAGCAAACATAGCTGACTTCAAAAAGAGAATCAATGTCAGCCTGACCAGGTAGGTGGTGGTGCACTGGACAGAACGCCGGCCTGGGACACGGAGGACCCAGGTTCAAAACCCCGAGGTCTCTGACTTGAGTGCAGGGTCGCTGGCGTGAGCATGGGATCATAAACATGACCCCATAGTCACTGGCTTGAGCGTCCCCCTGCCCCGTCAAGGCACATATGAGAAAGCAATCAATGAACAACTAAGGTGCCACAATGAAGAATTGATGTTTCTCATCTCTCTTCCTTCCTGTCTGTCTGTCCCTTTCTGCCCCTCTCTGTCTCTCTCACTAAAAAGAAAAAAAAGAAAAAAAAGAAAAAGTCATTTTCAAGGATGTATATGACCTGTTAAAGGCCTCTTTTGTTCTGATCAAATATACAGTATCCTACAGATTTAGTAACCACCATTTTAAATGTCAACCATCTTTTAAAATCAGACACATGACTCAAAGAATTCTCGTATAACATAAAGCGATACATTCTTCTCTACTCCTGGTTCACTCCCCAGCCAGACCCACATGTGACAGCAAACCCAGGAACAGCCTGTCAGCAATTCCCCAGGCTCCTCAGGCTAATACCCCCCCCCCCAACCGTCCTGCCAAGGAGCTTCTGCCTAGTACATTCCCTCTTACCTGGTCTCAAAGGGGTGAGACTAGCTTGCTGAGGCTGAGGCTTTGCCTTTGTCAAAGGAGTCTTGCCCAGAAAAAGCCCTGGAAACTTATTCTCCAAATTGGCCTTCTCTTCTGTGAAAAGGGAAGAGTGTCATCAGCTAAAGAAGCAAAACAAGTCAGTGCCGTGCACTTAAAACAGGGCCTGAAGCCCCCTAGCAGCACACTTCTAACTCAAGTGGCAAGTGCAAGCAGTTCTGTGGTCAAAAGACTGAAGAAGAAGAGCACACGTTCTACGTCACAGATGGAGACTGTAAAAACTATCACCACAGCACGGGCAATGCTGAACAAAGGACCACAGAAAAGTGCAGGCTCTGCGCTGTGAACAGCCCTTGTCTCTCCCTGATTCGCATCGAGGGCCACACAAGCGTGAACTGGCCGTATCTGCCACCTCAGTACATCATGTTCCTCTGCAGTGCAGGGCTTGCAAGGACATCTTACAGTCGGAGAGCCCTCCTCAGTTGGGACGGGGAGAGTGGAGTGTGGGGTGCGTGCGGGAGGAATGCAGCCAGGCCTCTGGGGAGGAACTTTATCTCTGGTTCTGCTGTGCCCAAAAGTCAGCACAAAGCAGTGAGATGCCTGGTCCCCCAACAGCCTCCTGATAGCGTCAGGAAGGTAGGAAGTCCCAGCAACCACACAGTGCTGGTACACTGATTGCAACTGTGTCGAAAGATGTGATTATTTGGAAGAAATTAGAAAATAATGTATTAGAACTAAGATGGGTTTGAAAAAACAATGGGATTAATTCTTTTCTTCCAAACTGTACTTAACAGTATGGTTATACTAGTATTTCCATTTTTTTATTTTAAAAAAAACTTAGAGAAAAAGAGATAGCAGACAACCCAACTAGTTCCTCAGGATTTCAGTGGAGGAAGGGTGTGGGAAGAGCCTCCTGTCCACCTGCCCTCCCACACTGGTTCTAAGAGACCTGTCCTCTCAGGGCCCCCACTGGACACCACTCACGTCCTTTCCCAAGAGAATGGCATGGGCCCTCACATGTGGATTCTGTGTTATCAGCACTAAGCACAGCTGCAATGCACTCATTTTTCCCCCATTAATAGTGATTTTTCTTAATAATAGAAAGGACATGAGAAAGAATAAAATGAAGGAGCCCTAGCAACTGCTATCCTGACATATCACTCACTAGTGTCACATATTATTCCAAAGTAATATAAAAATATCACCATCCTTATTTATTGTTGGCCTGGTATCAGGGTGTGTGCCGTATCACATAACCCGACATTAGGTAATCCTATCTGTTTAGAGACTGGGCTCTGATAGCACAAGTCTTCCATGTAAAAATGAATCGGGCATGACCAGGCAGTGGTGCAGTAGATGGAGCATTGGACTGGGAGGACTGAGACTGGGACACAGAGGACCCAGGTTCAAAACCCCGAGGATGCCAGCTTGAGTGGGGGCTCACCTGGCTTGAGCTCAGGGTTGCCGGCTTGAGTGTGGGATCATAGACATGATCCCATGGTCGCTGGCTTAAGCACAAGGTTGCTGGCTTGAGCAAGGCGTCCCTCACTCTGCTGGAGCCCTCTGGTCAAGGCACATATGAAAAAGCAGTCACTGAACAACTAAGGAGCTGCAATGAAGAATTGATGCTTCTCATTTTTCTCCCTATCTGTCCTTCTTTCTCTCAAAAAAAAAAAAAAAAATTGGGGAGAGAGCCCAGGTGGCTCAGTGGACAGAGCATTCATTGTCCTGGCACGCCAAATCACATGTTCGATTCCAGGTCAGGGCACATATGAGAAGCAACCAATGAGTGCATAGCTAGATGGAATAACTAAGTTAGAATATTGAGTTAATGCTTTTCTCTCGCTCTTTCTCTCTCTCAGTCTCCTCCTTCCCATCTCTCCTCCTCAAGTCAATGGAAAAACTTAAAAAAAAAAATTAATTAGGGAGGGCTAGCAGGACAGAGGGGAGTGGGTTATAAAAGGACGACACAAAAAGGATCCTTGTGATGTAAGAACTGTTCAACATTTTCTTTTTAACTTATTGGTTTTTAGAGAGAGAGGAAGGAAGGGAGAGGAGAAAGAGAGAAACATCGATTAACTGTGAAATAACACTGACTTATCCAGACAGTCCATTCCCAAATGCTGGGTATTTCAGTCATTTCTCTCATATCATGGATGACAAAGTATCTTGGTACAGATAGAATTATATTTTAAGGTATTTTCTTGCAAGCCTTTCTATTTCTTAAAGGTCCTCAGAACAAAGCAACCCACTAACCCTTAAAATGAAGAACACACTTACCGAACCAAGAATCTATGTTTTGAGTTTCTTCCTCATCATTCAAAGATGTAAAATTGATGAAGTCCGCGGGGGCATCATAGGCGTAAGAGGCTTTAACTTGTGACATTGTCCCCACCTTGCCACCTAAGAGATGGTTTTCTCCAATATTGCCGTCACTTTTCTTAACGCGTCACCTGCTAAGTAAAGAAATGGTTCGAAACTTGACTACACATCTTACTTTTCAAATCAAGCTAGGTTAACTGTTCTTTTTTGGTAACTTGAAGATCCCCCTTGAGGTAAATGGTAGAATTAGAAAGTCTGAGTACATACCATGCCACACACTGTTCTAGATGTTTTATATTCATTATTTTATTTCCCCCTCAATCTATTGTTTTCTCATCCAATTTACTATATATCTCTGCCCTGAATAACCCAGTATAATTTATTCTGTCCCACACACCCAGTATCTGAACCACACCAGTAAATTTTATACCCACCAATCAGAATTCTACTCTTCATTCACAGTCCCATTCAATTCTCTACAAACTCTTTCCCAGTTTCTACCAATCATACATAACTGCTGCTCTCCAGGGCCACAGGGCTTCCTTCACCATGCAATTTTACATGAAATAACCAGCCAACCTGTAGTTATTTACATTCCTGGAGACAAAGATGGAGATTACTCATTTGTTGTGTGTATCTCCACCATCAAGGTGCCTAGAATAGCATCTTATACATAGTAAGAACTCAATGCAGTTTTGCCAAGTATAGGTTTTCTTTCCTTATTTTCATGAAAATATTGTTCCTGGGCATGAAGAAAAGAACTTTAATAAATATAAAAGGCACAACAGCCAACTAAGTAGAAGAAGCAGGTCAAAGGCAAAGGCCCATCCTACTCCTATGTACCAAGTTCTCGGCCCTGCCCTGTGGAAACCTGTGTAGGTCTCAGGTCAGCCCCCACTCCAGGCCTGTATGGGTAAGAAAATATATAGCTGGGCCTGGCCTGTGGGGGCGCAGTGGATAGAGCAACGACCTGGAATGCTGAGGTCACCAGTTCAAAACCCTAGGCTTACTGGGTCAAGGCACATGTGACAAGCAAGCAATGAACAACTAAATTGAAGCAACTAGGAGCTGGAACTTCTCACTCCCTACCCTCCTCTCTCTGGTTTTTTTTTTTGTTTTGTTTTGTTTAATCTTTCTGAAGCTGGAAATGGGGACGCAGTCAGACAGACTCCCGCATGCGCCCGACCGGGATCCACCCGGCACGCCCACCAGGGGGCGATGCGCTGCTCATCCGGGGCGTCGCTCTGTCGCGACCAGAGCCACTCTAGCGCCTGGGGCAGAGACCAAGGAGCCATCCCCAGCGCCTGGGCCATCTTTTGCTCCAATGGAGCCTCGGCTGCGGGAGGGGAAGAGAGAGACAGAGAGGAAGGAAAGGGGGAGGGGTGGAGAAGCAGATGGGCACCTCTCCTGTGTGCCCTGGCCAGAAATCGAACCCGGGACTTCCGCACGCCAGGCCAATGCTCTACCACTGAGCCAACCGGCCAGGGCCCTCTCTCTGTAAAATCAATAAAGTTTAAAAAAAAAAGAATTGGAAGTAGACTAAAAAATAGCGTAAAGGCTACACTCACTGGCAAGGAATTTTCTACGAAGCCCAATGAGCCGTTTGTCTTCCTCCCAGAAACAGCACATACTTGAGGTATCCCGTGTCTTGGAAGAGAAGGAGATAGCAGGAACCACTTGTGAACATGTTTATTAAATTAAGTATCTTTCTTTAAGTCCTTATTGTATTATAAAAATACAAGATCATTAAAAATTATACCCGGCCCTGGCCGGTTGGCTCAGCGGTAGAGCATTGGCCTGGCGTGCAGGGGACCCGGGTTCGATTCCCGGCCAGGGCACACAGGAGAAGCACCCATTTGCTTCTCCACCCCCACCCTCTCCTTCCTCTCTGTCTCTCTCTTCCCCTCCCACAGTCAAGGCTCCACTGGAGCAAAGATGGCCTGGGCGCTGGGGATGGCTCCTTGGCCTCTGTCCCAGGCGCTAGAGTGGCTCTGGTCGCGGCAGAGTGACGTCCCAGAGGAGCAGAGCATCGCCCCTGGTGGGCGTGCCGGGTGGATCCCGGTCGGGCACATGCGGGAGTCTGTCTGACTGTCCCCGTTTCCAGCTTCAGAAAAATACAAAAAAAAAAAAAAAAAAATTATACCCTTGCCTGATCTGTGGTGGTGCAGTGGATAAAGCGTCGACCTAGAACACTGAGGTTACCAGTTCAAAACCCTGGGCTTAGCCCTGGCCGGTTGGCTCAGTGGTAGAGCGTTGGCCTGGCGTGCAGAAGTCCCGGGTTCGATTCCCGGCCAGGGCACACAGGAGAGGTGCCCATCTGCTTCTCCACCCCTCCCCCTCTCCTTCCTCTCTGTCTTTCTCTTCCCCTCCCGCAGCAAGGCTCCATTGGAGCAAAGATGGCCCGGGCGCTGGAGATGGCTCCTTGGCCTCTGCCCCAGGCGCTAGAGTGGCTCTGGTTGCAACAGAGCGACGCTCCAGAGGGGCAGAGCGTTGCCCCCTGGTGGGCGTGCCGGGTGGATCCCGGTCGGGCGCATGCGGGAGTCTGACTGTCTCTCCCCGTTTCCAGCTTCAGAAAAAGAAAAAGAAAAAAAAAAAAAAACCTGGGCTTCCTGCTCCTCCCCCTTCTTTCTCTCTCTCTCCTCTAAAATGAATAAATAAATTAAAATAATTTTAAAAAATTATACCCTGGCCAGTTGTCTCAGTGGATAGAGTGCCAGCTCAGCCTGCAGACAACCTAGGTTCAATCCCCAGACTGGGCACACATGAGAAGTGACCATCTGCTTCTCTTCCCCTCCGTCTCCCCCTTCTCTCTCTCTCTTCCCTTCCTGAAGCCAGGGGCTTGGTTGGTCTGAGCATTGGCCCCCAGATAGGGGTTGCCAGGCAGACCCCAGTCGGGGTGCAAACAGGAGTCTGTTTATCTCCCCTCCTCTAACTTAAAAAGAAAAATATATATATTAGCAACCACCCACCTCTAGATAGTAATGCGTTGTTGTTGTTTTTTACAGAGACAGAGAGTCAGAGAGAGGGATAGATAGGGACAGACAGACAGGAACAGAGAGAGATGAGAAGCATCAATCATTAGTTTTTGTGCGACACCTTAGTTGTTCATCGATTGATTTCTCATATGTGCCTTGACTGCGGGCCTTCAGCAGACCGAGTAACCCCTTGCTCGAGCCAGCAACCTTGGGCCCAAGCTGGTGAGCTTTGCTCAAACCAGATGAGCCCACATTCAAGCTGGCGACCTCAGGGTCTCGAACATGGGTCCTTGGCACCCCAGTCCGACGCTCTATCCACTGTGCTACCGCCTGGTCAGGCAGTAATGCTTTTTTTGTATAAGCTAATACAGTTACATTTTCTGTCACTTATAGCCAAAAATTGTCCCAATAAGCACAGACGTCCAGAATTCTAGCCCTGTCTCTGGCATTTACTAGATGCATATGGCAACGGGCACATCACTCTACCTTTCTGCCTACCCACTTCCCATAAACAAACGAGAAGGCACTTCAAGGGCTAAGCAGCATACCGCCACAAGATATCAGCACTGCCCCTGACCTGCTGTTACCTTTCCTCTTCTGGACCACACTTCTGTT